>NW_027514380.1:14493333-14806666 GCF_048772815.1 Callospermophilus lateralis | reverse complement strand
ATTTTCCATTCAAAATACAGAATCCCTGACACTATCCCATACCCTACTTGACTCTGACTACTAATCCAAATATGATGAAGAAAAATAACACAAACAGAATATAAATACAAGCAGTTCAAAGGAGGCATGATGTATATTTGGACTTGCCTTTTGCATGATAAAGCTTATGTGTTATAAATCTAGTCAATTTTTAATTAAATAGTTCTCCATGTGTTTTTAAAGTTAAAAATATGTGTATTACGGTCTCCCTTTCTCTGTAGCCTATTCAACATAAGTATTTTTATATGCACATACCGAAAGCTACCTGGTATCACACCTACATTTTTGTGAGGTGGCTTCCTCAGCAAATACAAATTGTGAGAAGAGATCACTCATTCTAAACGCTTTGGAACTGAATATTCAAACTATGGGTGAGCTTCCTAGTTGAACAAAATTATACATAAATCCATATTCTGTAAAATATATATTTTTACATTTGTGGATGAGATATATTTCATGATGAATTTCGATTGGCATATATATTACTACATTTTAAAGTCTGTGTGTGTGTTTTGTGTGTGTGTGTGTGTGTGTGTGTGTGTGTATATATATATATATATATATATATATATATATATATATATATATATATAGTCTCCAGATTTTTCAAAATATGAAATATATGTGTCTTATTTAGAGTCCCAAAATTCATTCATGTTCATGTATGTGGATTTACAATAAAATTTTCACAAGATTATTCTCAGAAATATTCATTCACCTGAAATACACATTTGTTTCCTAGTACTGAAAACTAACTACAGTGATTGGTGCCTTCAAATCCTAATATTTCTACAGTAACTGAACCAGTTTAACATCAATGCATGTAGAATTCTATTGGACATGATGTGTATTTTGACGTTCATTTTTATTCCACACTGGTACATTACTCTTTCTTAAGTTTATGGACATCATAGGACATATATTTCTTCAACAATTTCGCAAATTTATAGGCATTTGTTTCACTTTCAATCGCTTCCTGCTTCAGAACACATGAATTCCTCCAGGTTTCTTGACTGGTCTTTTCATGAGACTTCTTTCCAAACAACTTATTTTCGATTTCCATAATCAATTTGAAGCAAAACTCACACACTTTTCATGATAAACCAAAATCCTCATATTTCCATTAGATGTATAATGGTTTGGATTGAATGATTGTATATTAATATAAGATTTCTTATATGTTTTCAAATTTATTTCAATCTATTATTTCAAGTTGAAACCAGTTTTATTATTTATTCACAATATGGTCTATTCATGCATTTCCTCTGTATTCATAGACACAGGGTGCACCTTTTTGTAGCCCCAATACAAATTTATACGTCTTCAAAATATTGCTTCCAGAAATGGTGGAAGAAATACTCATGTCACCTGATCTACATATACATTTCATCACAGTAATATTCTAGACACAAAATTCAAAGGTCACACTTGTGATTCTACCAAATCCTAAATATAAAGTGAACATGGATTACTAAAAACATCCATGTCCAGGGTGCCTTATGCTCTCAAATGTCAATCCTATTGGTGACTACATATTTGTTTCTTCCTAAGATTATATGTTCAACCTCAACCCTGTTGAAAATATCTAATCCTATCACTCACTTTATACTTTGCCTGATTTCCTAATGTCTCTATTGATATCTGCATTCCTACATATTTTCCCCACTTCATCATTGTTAGAGACCCTTCACATGTGCTGTTATTGAAATTCACTCTCTAACCGAAACCCTATTGCTAAATAACTTTTGGTCCAAATCCTATACTCATTGTTCTTCTGATACTTACCGACTATCTTCCTGATCCTACTGACTATCTCTGTTTGAGGGGATGTTCTCTTCTACATTCAATCATCCAAGGTACAAGTTCCTATGCCATTGTATATCAATTTATCTGAGATACCTGTGCAGAACATAATTCAAGCTAAGTAATCCAATCAAGGACCCAATGACTTTCTGGACTTCAAATCTTACCTGGATTTCTGTTTTCATACTTATATTTCACCTATATATTCTTGTAAGAATCACAGTTACCCAATACCATTATACATCCCGTAGTATGATTCCTAACCCAAATCGAACTGGTTATTAAGCATAACCTTACACTGTTCCCTCAATCTAAGATTACAGAAGAGCGGAACAGAGTTGGTCTTACAATGCAGGGATGGAGGGGATCTTCCACCTACTTAGAAACTCAATGGTCCATGCAGAAATTATCCCTGGAAAACATGTAGGCAGGTATGAAGGACCTGAGAGAGCAAAGGTCATCTTCCATGGCAAACAGCCTGGTCAGGATGAAGGGTTGTGTCTGAATCAGCCTCTGTCTTCTTAATGTAGAGAAGATGGACCAAACCAAGCCTGTGTGGAGAGCTGTTCCTGGGTGGCTATGGTTGATATACCATTCTAACTTGTGAAAATGTCACAGGAATTGGGGCAGCATCCATCTCATGGGACCCTTGGAAGCAACTGTTAGGGCAAAGTGGTTGCCAAGGCAGTGACCTCATTCAGTTCCTGAAAAAAAGTGACCTCACCTCACTTCCTTTGTAATGGAACTCTCTTAACTTGGGAACCAGGAAGCTAGGCCCCCAGAGCCAGTCCCAGTCCCAGTTGGCACACTTGATTGGATTTACCAAGGACAGAGTAAGTTTTTACTACTCCAACTGATGTGAGGATGGCCAAATGCCAGGAAAGCTATGAAGACGGGTGTTTCCTGAGAAAGCAGGTAGTTGTTCTGGCAAAGACACCAAATCTGAGAAAGTACAGGCCATTTCGGGGGAACATGGTATGGCCCACCAGTCAGAGGAAACTCCGGATAATCAAAGACCTACTTCTGGGAAGTGCTTTGTGGGTGTGGGTGTGAGTTTGTGGTTTTGTCTCATGTTCTGAGAATAGGTAGGGATGGTGGATTGTTTGTTTTTGAGTGGATTGTTTCTAGAAAGTCGTTTGACACGGCGAGGGTTTCTAAAAGTGTATCCCACTGTGTCCGTGGTTGTTGACATTTGAAAAGAGAATGCATCAATGGAAGTGTCCTGTCTAGTAGAAAGCTACCCAGCACTCATCCTGCGCAATTGATGAATGGACTGCAGCTTGCCTTATGAATGGACAACACCTACTATCTTCCTAAGCTCCAGTTTTCTTCCTGAATTCTGGCCACTCTCCGGAATAGTCTCATGGTTTGGTGTCCAAGACATGTACCGCCTCCAAGCTTTGTTACATGGCCATGTACTGGATAGCTGAAGGCAATGGGAGCATCTCAGAAAACTCAGATATCAGTGTGACCAGTAAAGTCTCAGTGGAGAAACCCTGCTTTGGGCCTTTTGCTAACCTATTGTTCTGTTGCCCTGAATTTCAGGAATTTCTTTGCCTCAGGCAACCCCTTTGTAAAGCCTGAAGAAAACAGTTTTCAAATGAAAATGAATGGGCATCACCTGTGGCTCTTTGCTTAATTGCTTAAAAAGGGATGTGTCTGAATCAGCCCCTTGGCCCTATGTGAGGCTGGGGCTTAGATTCTCGGCACCTGATGGATCTACAGAAAGATCCCATCTCTGAATCCAAAACCAAAATGGCAAAAAGAGCAGTCAATGTGGATGAAGTCTCTTGCCTTCCTCTGTAGTCCTGACCTCTATCAAGTGAGAATAGATATCGTTTGGATCAAATGAGTTTTTCAAAGCCCTGAAGAGGCTAATGCATAGGTGCTTGGATTTTCTCATGACTCCAATTCACACAAAGAATTTATACTCAACAATCAGTAAGAGTCAAAATGGAGAAGCAGAGCAGTATTAAGGGCAGGCCTATTTGATCACTCCTGGTTCACAGGAAGGGTGTCCAGGCCACCCTGACTTTACGCAATTGAGGGGTAAGTGAGCTTATTTTGGACACTGTCATGGGCTGCACCCCTCATGGAAACCTGCAGCAAGAGGTTATGATGTGTGTCTCTATGGCAGA
Source organism: Callospermophilus lateralis (assembly GCF_048772815.1). Lineage (NCBI taxonomy): Eukaryota > Metazoa > Chordata > Mammalia > Rodentia > Sciuridae > Callospermophilus > Callospermophilus lateralis. Next base: position 14,802,686 of record NW_027514380.1, on the reverse strand, counting down.
AGATGAGGGTCATGTGGGAGTGTTTTGGTTTCAATTGCGGTCATTTGTGTGGCAGTGGAATAGGCCACTAATGAGATTCGCCCTTCTAAACTGAGATCTAGCGCACACCTTGGGAAAAATTGCCTGTGAGAGTTCTCCAGAGCTTTTATTGAAATGAGCTTCCTCACCATTTAATGGTTCCTGAATGAATTGAAACCCACAGTGCTTCCAAATTCATCCTTGCAAAGTGGCTACAAAAATACCATGAAATTTTTGCCATTCCAATGACCAGGTGGCACTGGAGAATCTTTGATGTCCTTTTGCTCATCATGAGTGTACCAGGCAGTGCCTTGATTGTCTGGGTTTCATAAAAATGGTGTAGAACAGAAATGCCAGTAACTTGTAGCCTACTGAATAGTGGTGTGTGTGCAGGTGGTGTGCAGGTGTGTGATAAAACATCTCTTGTGGGGCCATGTGGATCTGCCATTACTTCCAAAGGGCTTGAGACTGACATGGTGCATCCAGCAGATCCTTATAAGTCTGAAACCTCTCCATGTAAAGGCATCTTTTTATATGGAGATTTTCAGGGCAATGTTCAGAATCAGGTTGCTATGGTCAAGGGAGCAATCTATGTGGGATAGAATCATGGTTGGTGAATTCTCCTGCAGACCCTGACCCACCATGCATGACAGAACTCCCTCCAGCACTGGGACTCAGTTGAACTCATTTTATTTAGTGAAACAAATACCAAACTCCCAGTGCAGCGGCAAGAAACACCATGAAAAGTGGAGGATGACCAAATGGCTTCACAGTCCACACGGGGAGACACTTAGCCTTAAGTGGCCACAGTTTACCTACAAAGAGTGAATTCAGCACTGCCGCCTCATGTCTTTTGGAAAATAAGAAACCATGTCCTCCAGGTTACATAGATGCAGACACAGCTTTGATGCTTTCACTAGAAATGAAGCTAAAGCTCCTGACAAAAACATATATTTCAAGGATCTTCTAGCTTTCAGAGTCTGTGTTGAAATATCAGCTGTTATCCTGATTGGTTTACCCCTAAATGTAATCTGCTTCCTTTCACTTGTAGCTTTTAAAATTCTCTCTTTATTCTGTACGTTGGGTATCTTCATTATAATGCGTCTAGGTGTGGATCTCTTATGATTTTGCACATTCGGCATCCTGTTGGCTTCTAGGACTTGGGAGTCTGTCTCATTCTTCAAGTCTGGGAAGTTTTCTCGTATTATTTCATTAAATACATTGCTCATTCTTTTGGTTTGGACCTCTATACCTTCCTGTATCCCAATGACTCTTAAGTTTGGTCTCTTTATCTTATCCCATATTTCCCGGATGTTCTGTTCGTGGTTTCTTAACAGTCTTGCTGAGCTGTCTATGTTCTTTTCAAGTTGAAATACTTTGTCTTCATTGTCTGATGTTCTATCTTCTAAGTGTTCTACTCTGATGGTAGTGTTCTCAATTGAGTTTTTAAGTTGTTTTATTGCTTCCTGCATTTCTAGGATTTCTGTTTGTTATTTTTTACAACTTCTATCTCCCTGTATAATTGATCTTTTGCTTCTTGAATTTGTTTGTGTAATTAATTGTCGAAGTGATCTTTCATTGTTTGATTTTGCTCTCTAAAGTCTTCCTTGAGACTCCAGATTATCTGAAGCATGTATATCCTGAGTTCTTTATCTGACATTCCATCTGCTGCAGCTATTACCTCTTCTAAAGTTGTGTTGACCTGCATTGCTTGTGGTTCTTTTTCTTCGTCTTTTCATATGGCTCGCGTTTCTTTCTGCTTGGTGAAACTGTTGTGATTTTGAAATTTTCCCCCTATATATTTATATTGCTCTTGCATATTTGAAAAGTCTTCCTTTCAGGGGCGGGGGGTGGCTGTGGTGCTCCTCCAATTGGGGTGATCTATCTACCATGCTGATGGGCCGCTGGGCCTGTTCTCCGGATCGGTCGCAGGTCTGCCTACCCTGCAGGCGTGGGAAGCGGCTCTGCTAAGCCCCTCCTCCAATTGGTGTGACGTGTCAACCACACCCATGGACCCCTGGGGTGTTCTGCCAATCGGTCGCAGGTCTGCCTACCTTGGAGGCGCGGGTGGCGGCTCTGCTCTGCCCCTACTCCAATTGGGGTGACGTGACTACCATGCCGGTGGGTGGGTGGGCCTGTTCTGCCGTCGGTCGCATGTCTGCCTACCTTACGGGCATGGGCGATGGATCTGCTCTGCCCCTACTCCAAATGGGGTGAAGTGTCTGCCGCGCTGGCAGGCCGCTGGGCCTCTTCTGCTGGTTGGGTCCAGATTTGTCTACCTTGAGGGCGCGGGTGGTGGCTCTGCTCTGCCGCTACTCCAATTGGGGTGTCGTGACTACGAAGCCGGCAGGTTGCTGGGCCTGTTCCGGGCACCACTTGCAAAGATTCTGCTCTGCCCCTACTCCTATTGGGGTTACGTGACTACCATGCCGGTGGGCAACTTGGATTGTACTAGGCACTGGAGAAGGCTCTGCTGTGCAACTACTCCAAATGAGGTGACGTGACTACCACGCCTGCTGGTCGCTGGGCCTGTTCTGGGCACCTGCGGCGGCTCTGCTCTGCCTCTATTCCAATTGGGGTGAAGTGAGTATCATGCAGGTGTGTCGCTGGGCCTGTTCCAGGCATGGGCAGTGGCTCTGCTCTGCCCCTCTGGCTTGATAACAAAGTGAGAGAGACTCGGGTGTTTGTGACTCACTTTCTTTACCAGGAGACCAACTGTTTCTGTCACTGCTGGTATCAATGAAGTTATCTCCTCCGCTGCTTTCTGATGACATCAGATCTCTGCCATGTTGGTATCCCATGCAAAAGGCAGCATTTCGTTCCCTTTGCTGGGTGACCAAAGCAATGGGTGAGTCCTGACTTGCCCTCACAAGCCCCGTCTCAATCCTGTTGCCACTGCCTATGAAGGCTCGGTTGATATTTACCTCCACATTATTCAGCAAGACCCGGACCGGGAAGCAGTTTCCACGGGTTCTTTAGCCTTGGGCCAGATCAGTTCGGGGAGGCCAAATTTGGCCGCTCTGGGCTCGGTGTATGTTCTAATAGGAGCAGGCTCCAAGACGCAGTTTCTGCGGGTTCTTTAGCACTGAGCCTGAGTAATTTGTCTGCGAGGCAAAGGTGAATGGCATCCTGAAATTACCTGTTCTATAGCTGAATGAGGTGCGATCAGTCGAAAACAGGGATGGTGATGTCAGCTCTTCAAGATGGTGGACGCTGGCTTTCTCTGTGGTCTGACCGGTATGGAGAATGGAATTGGACCGCATCCATCCCCGTCTCAATCCCAGAATTCAGCACTGAGCACAGTAATTGCATAGCTGGCAGGAGGCCATAGAATCCGCACCACTGTATATTTGCCATGCAATCTCGTCGTTTCCCAGTGCACGCCACACACTCTAGCTGCAGGGCAATTTGCTCAATAAGCAGCATGACCCTCCGTGTGGACAAATCACTCGCGTTTGAGCCCCCGTAGCTGATCCTCGTGAGATGGATATATGTCCACTAGGTTTTGGAACACCCCAAATTTGCTGGAAATTCCCAACAAGATAGGTTTTAGCCGTTCTAACTCGTCATTTTCCCTCACAGTGATGCAGTACATGGGGGTAATGCACTCCATTTGCCGCCATCATGTGATCCCCAAAAGTTAGTTTTCAGTACAAGGAAAAAAATATGTATTTCAGGTGGAGGAATATTTCTGAGAATAATCTTGTGAAAAGTTGATTATAAATCCACATACATGAATATGAATTAATTTAAGGAGGGTATAAAAAATATACTAAATATTTTGAAAAATCTGGAGAGTGAATATATATATATATATATATATATATATATATATATATATATATATACACACACAGACACACACACAGACATTAAAAAGTAGCATTATGTATGTGAATTGAAATTCACCATGAAATATATCATCCACAGATCCAAAAATATTCATTTTAATGTACATGGATTTATGTTGTTCAACTAAAAAGCTCACCCATATGTTGAATTTTCAGTTCCAACAGCGTTAAGTAGGAGTGATCTCTTCTCACAATTTGTATCTGCCAAGCCAGCCACCTCACCAAATGTACGACTGATACCAGGTAGAATTCTATATGTGCTTATAAAAATACATGTGATGTATAGGCTACAGAGAAAGGGACACAGTTTTTCACATATTTGTTAACTTTGAAAACACATGGAGAACTATTTCAATTAAAATTCGCTAGATTAATAACACCTACAATTTATCATACGAAAGGCAAGTCCAATTATACACCATGCCTCCAGTGAACCTCTTGTATTTGTATTCTGTTTCTGTTATTATTCTCCATCAAATTAGGATAAGAAGTCAAAGTCTAGTAGGGTATGTGTTAGTGTCAGGGATTCAGTATTTCGAATGGAAAATTGGAAAATGTATCCAATGTGTATGCAAATATGTGCTACACAAAAATCTTCCCACTCTCATTCAGAAAAATGCCTTGACATTACCTTCGCCCTACATAAGACACAATTAGAGGAGAAGATTTAGAAAATCTGTGAATACATATGTGGAATGGAAAATGCTCAGAAATTCACAAATTTGGAGGTGGTAGAGGAGTTTCCAAAAGTAAGGGACAGGGTAATCACTTCAAAAACATGACGTTCTGCCAGCCTAACATCTGAAGAAACTGCCTCTGAGGTTGGGCAATGAAATATATGCTATTGTCAGAAGCATTAGCTTCATATGTAGTGAGACCATCAAATCTGGTTCTGCATCTATGTGACCTGGAGAACATGGTTTCTTATTTTCCAATGAACATGAGGCAGCAGTGCTGAATTTTCTATTTGTAGGTACACTGTGGCCACTGGATTCTAGGTGTCTCCCCGTGTGGACTGTAAATTCATTTGGTCATCCTCCACTTTCGTGGTGTTTCTTGCTGCTGCACTGGGAGTTTGGTATTTGCTTCATTAAATACAAGGGTTCACCTGGGTCACAGTGCTGAAGTGAGTTCTGTCAACTGTGGTGGCTCGGGTTCTGCAGGAGAATGCACCAACCAGGCTTCTATCCCACATAGCTTGCCCCATTGACCATAGCAACCTGATTCTGAACATTGCCCTAAAACCTCCTTATATCACAATATGCTTTTACATATAAGGTCTACTGACTGCAAAATGTCAGTCACAATCCATTTGGAAGCCAATGGCAGATCCACATGCCCCCACCACAGATGTTTTATCACACACCTGCCAACTACTGCTCTAGTACAACTACTCAGCAGGATCCAACTTACTGGAATCTCTGTTCTACACCATTTTCATAAAACCCAGTCAATGAAGGCACTGTCCTGTATACTCATGATCAGCAAAAGGACATCCAAATGTTCTCCAGTGCTACCCAGTCATGGGAATTTCAAAAATTTCATGATATTGTTATAGCCAATTTTCAAGGATGAAGTTGGAGGCACTGTGGATTTCAATTCACTCAGAAACCATTAAATGGTGAGGAAGCTCATTTCAATGAAAACTCTGGAGAATTCTTACGGCAAGGCTTCCAAAAGTGGCCAAAAGTCAGATTAAGCCAGGCCCATTGAGGTCTACAATGTATGGTCCATGTGTGTTTTGACTCTCAAATATGGCTGGCAAGTCTTTAAGAATAATATCATGTGATATCCTGGCTGAGATTCCCTGTGCTCTGTGGAAAGTCAACTTGGGCCTAGATGTCACTTTCCAAGGGCAACTCTCATGCATGGCTATCTAAAATTCCAACACAATTCCTGGCAATAATTCTCTGAGATCAGTAAAAGAACTCAGTCTCTAAGGGGAATCACACCAGAGTGCAAGCCTAGGTGGACCCAGTGATCTCTTCCAACCGCCAGACAAATGTCCACAATTAAAACCAAAACACTCTCACATGGCCCTCATCTTCTTCCATATAGACACTCATTATATCCTCTGGCTGGAGGTTTCCATAAGGGACGCAGCCCACGACAGTGTCCAAAATAAGCTAACTGCACCACATTTGCCTAAAGTAAGGGTGGCCTGGACTCTCTTCCTGTGAACCAGGAGTGATCAAATAGGCCTGCCTTTAATATTGCTTGGCTTCTCCAACTTGAGGCCTTCTACCTTTGGGGTTTAGATTCTTTAAGTGAATTGGAGTCATGAAAATCAAGCACCTATGGCCTAGCCTCTGCAGGGCTTTGAAGAACTCATTTGACCCAAAGGATCCCTATTCTCACTTGATGGATATCAGGAACCTACCAGAGGAAGGCAAGAGAGTTCATCAACAATATCTGATCTTTTTGCCATTTTGGTTTTGGATGCACGCATGGGATCTATCTTTAGATCCATCAGGTGATGAGAATTTAAGCCACAGCCTCACACAGGGCCAACAGGCTGATTCAGACATATCCCAATCCTAAGCAATTAAGCAAAGAGCCACAGGTGATGCCCATTCATTTCTATTTGAAAACTGTTTTCTTCAGGGTTCACAAAGTGGTGGCTTGAGGCAAAACTTCCTGACATTCAACAGAACAATAGGTAAGCAAAAGGACCAAAGCAGGGTTTCTCCACTGAGACTTTCCTGGTCAACAGATATCTGAGATTTCTGAGATGCTAGCCATTTCCTTCAGCTATCCAGTACATAGCCATGTCACAGATCTTGGAGGTGGTACAAATTTTGGACACAAAACCATGATACTATTCTGGAGAGTGGGCAGAATTGAGATAGAAAACAGGAAATTAGGAAGCTTGTAGGTGTTGCCCATCCATAAGGCAAGCCAGAGTCCACTCATGAATTGGGCAGGATGAATGCTGGGAAGCTTTCTACTAGACAGGACACAACCATTGATGCATTGTCTTTTCTAATGTCTACAACAATGGACTCAGTGGGATACACACACATAGAAACACTCGCCTTGTCAAAGGACTTAATAGAAATATTCCACTCCATACCAAACAAACCGCCTTTCCTACCTATTCTCAGAAAATGATCCACTACCTGCTTTCTCAGGAAAAGCCCCTCTTCAGAGGTGTCCAGGCATTTGGCCATCCTCACATACCTAGGTACCAAGAAAGACTGACTCTGTCCTTGGTAATTCCAAACATGTGAGACCACTGGGACTAGAACAGGGACTGTCTCTGGGAGCCTGGCTTCCTGGATCCCAAGTTCAGAGAGTTCCCTCACCAAGAAAGTGAAGTGAGATCACTTTCTTTAGGATCTGAATGATGTCACTGCCTTGGCAACCTCTTTGTCCTAACAGTTGCTTCCAAAAGTACCATGAGGTGGAGCCTGCCCCGATTTTCATGTGACACTTTCTCTAGTTAGAATGTCATATCAACCATAAGCACCCGGGAACAGCTTCAAAACAGGACTGGTTTGGTCCATGTTCTATACATTAAGAAGAGAGAGAATGATTCAGACACAACCCTTCATCCTGACCAGGATGATTGCCATGGAAGATGACTTTTGCTTTCTGAGGTACTTCATAGCTGCCTTCATCTTCACCAGGATTATTTCTGCATGAACATTTGAGTTTCTCAGCAGGTGAAGATCCCCTAGATTCCTGTAGTTTAATACCCACACTGTTCCTGCTCTCATGCAAAGTTAGTGTATGGTTAGGGTTAATAATATTTTCGATTTGGGTTAGGAATCATTCTGCAGGATGAATAATCGGATTGGGAACCTGCAATATTTATAAGAATATATAGGTGAAATATATGTATAAAAACGGGAATCTAAGAAAGATTTGAAGTCCAGAAGGGCATTGGGCCCTTGGTTTGGATACTTAGTGTTGAATTATGTTCTGTACAATTGTCTCAGTTAAATCGAAATACAATGGCATAGGACCTTGTACCATGGATGATTGAATGTAGAAGAGAACCTCCAGTCAAAAAGGGATAGTCGGTAGGATTAGGAAGATAGTCAGTAGGTTTAGGAAGAAGAGTGAGTATATGATTTGGAAAAAAAAGCTTCTTTAGCAATAGGGTTTCGTTTAGAGAGTGAATGTAAATGTCAGCACATGTGAAGAGTCAGCCAAAATGATGAACTGGGGAAAATATGTAGGAAAGCAGGTGTCAATAGAGACATTACGAAATCAGGCAAAGTATAAAGTGAGGGATAGGATTAGACATTTTCAACAGGCTTGAGTTTGAATATATAATCATAGGAAAAAACAAATATGTCGTCATGAATGGGAATGACATTTGAGAGCATTAGGCAACCTGGACATGGATGTTATTAGTTATCAACATTCACTTTCCTTTTAGGCTTTGGTACAATCATAAGTGTGACATTTTATTTTTTTTTGTTCAGAATATTACTGTGATAAAATGTATATGTAGATCAGGTGACATGAGTATTTCTTTCACCATTTCTGGGAGCAATAATTTGAAGACGTATACATTAGTATTAGGGGCACAAAGAGGTGTAACCTGTGTCTATGAATATAGAGATAATGCATGAATAGACCATACTATGAATAAATGACATAACTGATTCCTCTTTAAATAATGGATTGAATTGATATGTGAAAATATATAAGAAATCTTATATTGATATACAATCATTCATTCCAACCAGTTATATATCTAATGGTAATATAAGGATTATGATTTATGATGAATGGTGTTTGAGTTTTGCTTAATAAGTGATGATGTTAAACGAAAATAATATGTTTGGAAAGAAGTCTCATGAAAAGACCAGTCAAGAAACATGGAGGAATGCATGTGTTCTGAATCAGGATGTGATTGATCATGAAACAAATGCCTATAAATTTTCTAATTTTTGACTGAAATATATATCCTATGATGTGGATAAACTGAAGACATAGTAACATACAAGTGTTGAATAAAAATGAAAGTCAAAATACACATCATGTCCCCTAGGAATGTACTTGTATTGATTTTAAACTGGCTAAGTAACTGTAGAAATAATAGGGTTTGTATGCACCATCCACTGAATTTAATTTTCAGTACTAGGAAACAATATGTATTGCAGGTGGATGATTATTGCTGAGAATAATCTTGTGGAAAGTTGATTATAAATCCACAGATATGAATATGAATGAATTTAGGGAGTGTATAATAAGACACATATATTTCATATTTTGAAAAATCTGGAGAGTTTATATATATATACAAACACGCACATGCACAGATATTAAAAAGTAGCAATGCAGGAGATTCATTATGAAGGCAGGCATGGAGAAATCAATTCTCTGTTCTCTTCAGCTGCACGGGCATAGGAAGTCGTAAACTGTCTAAATGCTGTTTGCTCAGAATCACTAGGCAATGTTTACCTGTTGTGAATCTGGGGCGAACAGTCTGGGCCCCTCAGAACACACACAGAGCCTGGATTGGCTGCATTCAAGCTTAGATTCGTCTGGTTTTTGTGACTCAGCACTAACATTCCCGCTGAAATAACTGGTCGGGCTTTCTGAATTGACAGAGTTAAAAGACAACTGAGCCTTCATAGGCAGTGGCCAGGATTGAAATGGGGCTTGGGAGAGATATTCAGGACCCACCCGTTGCATTGGTCACCCAGCAAAGGGAACAAACGGTCACCATTTGAATGGGATACCACCATGGCAGAGAACTGACATTACAGGCGGAAGAGATAACTTCATTGAAACCAACGCGACAAGTGTGTAATCCCATTGCCATCTCTCTCAACACCACGGGGAAACCTCAAAGGCCCCTCCCAGCTATCCCAGGAGCGCGATAGCCAGACCTAGGGAAACAGGATTGGCTCGGGACTTGCGGCGTGGAATTCCCGGCTACCACTCCCACCAGTGCTGACAATTGAGGTCTCTTACACCACGTACCCGGGGCATGGCTCACGGAAGACAAGAAAATTCGCTGGGGGTTCTCAGGCCAAAGCTCTACAAACTTAGGGTCTGAGGGAGGCAAACAGGGAGAGTGTGCCCAGGCGTTCATTAAAACAGGGCTACCAGGAGCAGATGCCTGGCGTGTAACCAGTATTGTGGTGAGCGTCAAAGGTGAGCGGGGCCTGGCTTGAGGAAGCACAAGAGAAGGCCCTAGGCACTCAGGATTGGAGACCCGCCCAGTCTGGGAGGAAGAGCTGCTGCACAGTGATTTGTTCCCACTTATTTAGAGGAGAAGCTTGGCCCAGTGCACACAGCTCCACCTACTGGAAGAGAAGTTAATTGTACTCTAGAACTGCATGTATTATTATTATTATTATATTATTTGTATGTTTTTCTTTTTCTTTCATTTTCATTTTTGTTGTTGTTCTTTAACTTTTTTAATGTTTTTATTTTTTAAATTTTTTTCATTATTATTATTATTATTATTTTAAATTTTAATTTTCATTTTTTAATTATCATTATTACTTAAAATTTTCTTTCTATATTTTCTATCTTTTTCTTTTGTCTTTTCATTTCTTTTAAATTTTCTTATACCACGTTCCTTGAATTCTACCTGGCTACTCTCATTCTCTTTAGTAACTTCTTCCCTTCCCTTCTAATATCTTTCCTTCCAAGCATCAAATAAATTTATAAGAGTAAGCAGTAACTCAGTAGTCAAACAGAACAAGAAGTAACATGAGCAGCATAAAAAAGAAAGGAAGAAAAAAAGTACAAACAATGAAGGACAGCCTAAATATTCAAGAGCATCTGGAGTCATCAGAAAAATGGTCATATAAAGAACTCAAGGAATACCTTAGACAGATGGAATGGAAACTTAAAGAGGATACGAGACAACAAAAACAAACAGTGAAAGAACGCATTGAAAATGAATTACATAAACAGATAAAATAAGAAATTAAGCATCTTTATCAGGAGATAGAGATTATTAGAAAAATCAAACAATAATTCTAGAAATGAAGGAAATGATAAACCAAATTAAAAACTGAATTGAGAGTATCACTAACAGAGTGGAGCAAGTAGAAGACAGAATGTCAGATAATGAAGACAAAATATATCATCTTGAAAAAACTCTATCCAAGAAAAAAATGCTGTAAAAAATTATGAGAAAACATCCAAGAGATATGGGATAACATAAAAAAAACAAACTTATGAGTCATCCCGAAAGAGGAAGGTACAGAGATTCAAACCAAGGGAATGAGTAACCTGCTGAATGAAATAATTAGAGAAAACTTTCCAAAAATAAAAATGGAAACAGATAAACAAATTGTAGATGCTTACAGGACACTGAGCACACAAAATCACACTAGACCAATGCCAAGACACATTGTTATGAAGATATCCAATATACAAAACAAAGAGAAAATATTAAAACCTACCAGAGAAAGGAGGCAGATTACAATCAGGGGTAAAACAAAAAGGTTAACAATGGATTTTTTTTATCACAGATGCTGGAAGTGAGAAGATCCTGGAACAACGTACTTCAAACACTGAAAGACAATGGATGCCAACCAAGAATTATGTATCCAGCAAAATTAAGCTTAATGTAAGACAACGAAATAAAAATATTTCATGATAAACAAAAGCTAAAAGAATTTGCAGCCAGAAAACCAGCATTGGAAAGCATCTTGAGCAAAACACTACACGAGGAAGAAATGAAAATCAACAATGAAAACCATCAGTGGGAAGTGCCTCAGTAATGACAGAGGGCGGGAAAAGCTAATCATGGAGAAACAAACTAATTTAAAAAAAAAGATATAAGCAAACATGGGTGGCAGTACAAACAATATATCAATAGTAACTCTAAACGTTAATGGCTTAAACTCTCCAATAAAGTGACATAGGCTTGTAACTTGAATTAAAAAAAAACAAATCCAACAATATATTGCCTCCAGGGAACACATCTGAATGGAAAAGACATACACAAGCTGAAGGTGAAAGATTGGGAAAATTTATACCATGCACACAGTCCTCGTAAGCAAGCAGGGGTGGCCATCCTCCTATCAAATAAAATCGACCTCAAGACTAATTTAATCAAAAGGGATAAGGAAGGACATTATATACTGTTAAAAGAAACCATTCACCGACAAGACATAACAATTATCAATATTCACGCAGCAAATAATGGTGCTGCGACGTTCATTAAACAAATTCTCTTCAAGTTCAAGAATCAAATAGACCACAGTACAATAATTATGGGTGACTTCAACTCACGTCTCTCACCATTGGACATATCCTCCAAACAAAAGTTGAATAAAGAAACTATAGAACTCAATATCACAATCAATACCCTAGACTTAACTGACATATATAGAATATATCAACCATCATCAAGTGGATATACTTTTTTCTCAGCAGCACATGGATCCTTCTCAAAAATAGAGCATATGTTTTGTCATAGGGCAACCCTCAGTAAATATAAAGGGGAGGAAATAATACCATGAATTTTTTGTGATCATAATGGAATGAAACTGGAAACCAATGATAAAAGAAAAAAGAAAAAATCATACATCACATGCAAAATGAACAATATGTTACTGAATGATCAATGGGTTACAGAAGACATAAAGGAGGAAATCAAAAAATTCTTAGAGATAAATGAAAATACAGACACAACATATCAGATTCTATTGGACAAAATGAAAGAAGTTTTAAGAGGTAAATTAATCATCTGGAGGTCATTCCTCAAAAAAAGAAAAAAAAACAACAAATATATGAGCTCACACTTTATCTCAAAGCCCTAGAAAAGGAAGAGCAAAACAACAGCAAATGTAGCAGAAGGCAAGAAATAATTAAAATCAGAGCGAAATTGATACAAAAGAAACTATTGAAAAAATTAACAAAACTAAAAGTTGGTTCTTCGAAAAGATAAATAAGATCGACAGACCCTTAGCCATGCTAATGAAGAGAAGAAGAGAGAGAACTCAAATTACTAACATACGGGATGAAAAAGGCAATATCACAACAGATGCAACATAAATACAGAAGAAAATTAGAAATTATTTGGAAACCTGTATTCCAATAAAATAGAAAATAGTGAAGACATCGATAAATTTCTTAAGTCATATGATTTGCCCAGACTGAGTCATAAGGGAACACACATTTTAAACAGACCAATATCAATGGATGAAGTAGAAGAAGCAATCAAAAGACTACCAACCAAGAAAAGCCAAGGACCGGATGGGTATACAGCAGAGTTTTACAAAACCTTTAAAGAAGAATTAATACGATTACTTTTCAAGTTATTCAGGAAATAGAAAAACTGGGAGCTCTGCCAAATTCATTCTATGAGGCCAACATCACCCTGATTCTGAAACCAGACAAAGACACCTCAAAGAAAGAAAACTACAGACAAATATCTCTGATGAACCTAGATGCAAAAATCCTAATTAAAATTCTGGCGAATTGGATACAAAGGCACATCAAAAAAATTGTGCACCATGATCAACTAGGATTCATCCCTTGGATGCAAGGCTGGTTCAATATATGGAAATTAATAAATGTTATTCACAACATCATTGGACTTAAAGATACGAACCATATGATCATCTCGATAGACGCAATAAAACCATTCAACAAAGTAGAGCATTCCTTTATGTTCAAAACATTTTAAAAACTAGGGATAACAGGAACTTACCTCGACATTGTAAAAGCTATCTATGTTAAGCCTCAGGTTAGCATCATTCTGAATGGTGAAAAATTGAAGGCATTCCCTTTAAAATCTGGAACAAGACAGGGATGTCCTCTATCACCACTTCTATTCAATATAGTTCTCGAAAAACTGGCCAGAGCAATTAGAGAGATGAAAGACATTAAAGGCATAAAAATAGGAAAAGAAGAACTTAAATTATCACTATTTGCAGATGACATGATTCTATACATAGAAGACCCAAAAGGGTCTACAGAAAAAACTACTAGAACTAATAAATGAATGCAGCAATGTGGCAGGATACAAAATCAACATGCATAAATCAAAGGCATTTCTGTATATCAGCGACAAAACTTCTGAAACAAAAATGAGTCAAAACACTGCATTCCCAATTTCCTCAAAATAATTAAATACTTGGGAATCAACCTAACAAAAGAAGTGAAAGATTTATATAATGCAAACTACAGAACCCTAAAAAGAGAAAGAGAATAAGATCTTAGAAGATGGAAAAATATACCCCGTTCATGGATAGGAAGAACTAACATCATCAATATGGCTATATTTCCAAAAGTTCTCTATAGGTTTAATGCAATGCCAATCAAAATCCCAAAGGAATTTTTTGTAGAAATAGATAAAGCAATCATGAAATTCAAATGGAAAAATAAAAGACCCAGAATAGCAAAAGCAATTCTAAGCAGGAAGTGTGAATCAGGCAGTATAGCGATACCAGATTTCAAACTATATTACAGAGCAATCATAATAAAAACAGCATGGTACTGGTACCAAAACAGGCGGGTGGACCAATGGTACAGAATTGAGGACACAGAGACTAATCCAAAAAGCTACAACTATCTTATATTTGATAAAGGTGCTAATGGCCTGCAATGGAGGAAGGATAGCATCTTCATCAAATGGTGTTGGGTAAACTGGAAATCCATATGCAACAAAATGAAACTGAATCCCCTCCTCTCGCCCTGCACAAAAGTTAACTCAAAGTGGATCAAGAGCTAGATTCAAATCAGAGTCTCTGCGTCTGATAGAAGAAAAAGTTGGCTCCGATCTACATATTGTGTGGTCAGGCTCCAAATTCCTTAATAGGACACCCATAGAAGAAGAGTTAATAACAAGAATCAAGAAATGGGACTTACTTAAACTGATTTTTTTTTCTCAGAAAGAGAAACAATAAGTGAGGTAAATATGGAGCCTACATCATGGGAACAAATTTTTAGTCCTCACCCTTCACATGGAGCCCTGATATCTAGAGTATACAAAGTATACAAAGAACTCAGAAAATTAGACAATAATGTAACCAATAACCCAATGGGCCAAGGACCTGAACAGAAACTTCTCGGAGGAGGACATAGAATCAATTAACAAGTACATGAAAAAATGCTCTCTATTTCTAGCAGTAAGAGAAATGCAAATAAAAACCACCCTAAAATACCATCTCAATCCAGTGAGATTGGCAGCCATAATGAAGTCAAACAACAACAAGTGCTGGCGAGGATGTGAGGAAAAGGGTACTCTTGTACATTGCTGGTGGCATTGAAACTGGTGCAGCCAATTTGGAAAGGAGTATGGAGACTCCTGTGAATGCTTGGAATGGAAGCACCATTTGACCCAGCTATTGCCCTTCTTGGACTATTCCCTGAAGACCTTAAAAGAGCATACTAAAGGGATACTGCCACATCGATTTTCATAGCAGCACAATTCACAATTGCTACACTGTGGAACCAACCCAGATGCCCTTCAATAGATGAATGGTTAAAAAAAATGTGACCTTTATATACTATGGAGGATTATGCAGCACTAAAATATGAGAAAATCATGGAATTTGCAGGGAAATGCATGGCACTAGAGCAGATTATGCTTAGTGAAGCTAGCCAATCCCTAAAAAACAAATACCAAATGTCTTCTTTGATATAATGAGAGCAACTAAGAACAGAGCAGGGAGGAAGAGCATGAAGAAAAGATTAACATTAAGCAGAAACATGAGGTGGGAGGGAAAGGGAGAGAAGAGGGAAATTGCATGGTAATGGAGAGAGACCCTTATTGTTACACAAAATTATATATGAGAGGTTGGAGGAAAATAAACAACGAGAGAAATGAATTACAGTAGGTATGGTAGAGAGAAAAGATGGGAAGAGATGGGAGGGGGGATAGTAGAGTATAGGAAAGGTAGCAGAATACAACAGTAACTAATAGGGCATTATGTAAAAATATGGATGTGTAACTGATGTGATTCTGCAATGTGTATTTGGAGTAAAAATGGGAGTTCATAACCCACTTGAATCTAATGTATGAAATATGATATGTCAAGAGCTTTGTAATGTTTTGAGCAACCAATAAAAAAGCAGCGATATATATGCCAATGGAAATTCATCATGAAATATATATAATTGACAGATTGAAAAATATTAATTTTACTGAACATGAAATTATGTATAACGTTATTCAACTAGGAAGCTCACCCATTGGTTGAATTTTCAGTTCCAAAAGCGTTTAGGAGGAGTGATCTCTTCTCTCAATTTGCATCTGCAAATTCAGCCACCTCACAAGTGTATACGAGTGATATCAGGTAGGATTCTATATGTGCATATAAAAATACATGTGCTGAATAGGCTACAGAGAAAGGGAGACAGGGATTCATATATTTGTTAATTTTAAAAACACATGTAGAACTATTTCAACAAAAAATTGACTAGATTTATAACTCCTACAAAATATAATGCAAAAGGCAATTCCAACTATACACCATGCCTCCTCTGAACTGCTTGTATTTCTATTCTTTTTGGGTTATTTTTCAACATCATATTAGAATCATTATTCAGAGTCTAGTAGGGTAAGGGTTAGTGTCAGGGATTCAGTATTTCAAAAGGAAAATTGAAAAATGAATCCAGTGTGTATGTAAATATGTGCTACACAAAAATCTTCCCACTCACATCCAGAACAATGCCTTGACATTACCTTCACCCAAGTAAGACACAATTATAGTAGAAAAGTGTGAAAATCTATGAATACATATATGGAATGGAATATGCTCGGGAGTTCACAACCTTGGAGGTGGTAGAGGCGTTTCCAAAAGTAAAGGACAGGGTAAACACTCCACATACAAAGAGCTCTGCTGGCCTAAGACTTCTTGGAATACTGCTTCTGAGGTTGGGCACTTGAAATATATGTTGTTGTCATGAGCTTTGGCTTCCTTTGTCGTGAGACCATAAAAGCTGGGTCTGCATCTATGTGACCTGGAAGACATGATTTCTTATATTTCAATGAACATGAGGCAGCAGTGCTCAATTTTCTCTTTGTAGGTAAACTGTGTCCACTGGAGGCTAAGTGTCTCCCAGTGGGGACTGTGAAGACATTGGATCATCCTCCAATTTTCGTGGTGTTTCTTGCTGCTACACTGGGAATTTGTTACTTGCTTCACACAATATAAGAAGTTCATATGGGATACAGTGCTGGAGGGTGTTCTGTCACGTGGGGTGGGTTAGCGTCTGCAGGAGAATGTACAAACCAGGCTTCTATCCCACATAGCTTGTCCCAATAACCATAGCAACCTGATTATGAACATTGCCCTGAAACCTCTCCATATAACAAGATGCCTTTACATACAAGGGAATGGAGGCTGCGCCATATCAGTCACAAGCCATTTGTAAGCCAATAGCCGATCCACATGGCCCCATCTTGATGTTTCATCACACACCTGCCCACCACTGCTCTACGCCCACTACTCAGCAGGCTCCAAATTCCTGGCATCTCGTATTCTACACCATTTTCATTAAACCCAGTCAAACAAGGCACTGTCTGGTATACACATGATCAGCAACAGGACATCCAAAGTTTCTGCAGTGCCACCTGGTCATGGGAATTTCCAAAATTTTATGGTATTTATCTAGCAAGTTTTCAAGGATGAAGTTAGAGGCACTGTGGGTTTCAATTCATTCAGGAACCGTTAAGTGTTGAGAAAGCTCATTTCAATGAATGCACTGGAGAACTCTAAAGTCAAGGCTTCTCAAAGAAAGTTGCCAACAGGTCACATGAAGCCAGGCCAATTGACGTCTAAAATGTGAGGTCCATGTGTGTTTTGACTCTCAACTATGGCTACCAAGACTTTCAGAATAAAATCATGTGATATCCTGGCTGAGATTCCCAGGCCTCTGTGGAAAGCCACCCTGGGCCTAGATCAGTTTCCAAGAGTGAGTCTCATGCGTGGCCTCCTAAAATCCCAACACAATTCATGGCAATACTTCTCTGAGGTCAGTTTCAGAACTCAGTCTCTAAGGGAAAATCATACCAGAGTTCAAGCCCAGGTGGACCCAGTCATCCCTTCCAACTGCCACAAAAATGACCAAAATTAAAATGAAATCACTCCCACAGGGCCATAATCTTCTTCCTTGTAGACACTCATCATAACCTCTTGCTGGAGGTTTCAATGAGCACAAGGTAGTGTCCAAAATAAGCTCACTTGCCCCTCATTTGCCTAAAAACATGGTGGCCTGAACACTATTCCTGTGAACCAGGAGTGATCAAATATTGCTGCTGTTAAAGTGTTCCGCTTCTCCAATTTGAGGCCTACTGGCTGAAGCCTATAAATTCTTGATGTGATTTGGAGTCATGAGAAAACCCAAGAACATATGGGCTAGCCTCTGCAGGGATTTCAAAGACTCATTTGACCCAAAGGATCCCTATTCTCAATTGATGGAGGTCAGGAACATAAAACAAGAAGGCAAAAATATTCATCCACAATGACTTCTCTTTTTGTCATTTTGGTTTTGGAATCACATAGGATCTTTCTTTAGATCCATCAGGTGCTGAGAATCTAAGACACAACCTCATTCAAGGACAAGAGGCTGATTCAGACACATTCCATTCCAAAGCAATTAAGCAAAGAGCCACAGGTGATGTCCATTTATTTCCATATGAAAACAGTCTTCTTAAGGCTACACAACGGGGTGGCCTGAGGCAAAGACTTTCCTGACATTCAGGGTAATAGAAACAGAAGTAAGCAAATGGCCCAAAGAAGGGTTTCTCCACTGAGACTTTACTGGTCACACTGATATCTGATTTTTCTGAGATGCTCCCATTCCCTTAAGCTATCCAGTACATGGCCATATCACAGAGCCTTGTGGTGTTACATATCTGGGACTCAAAACCATGAGCCTATTCTGGAGAGTGGCTGGAAAACACGAAGAAAACAGGAACTTAAGAAGATAGTAGATGTTGCCCATCCATAAGGCAAGCTGCAGTCCATTCATCAATTGGGCAGTAAGAATGCGGGGAAGCTTTCAACTAGAGACAACACATCCATTGACACATTGTCTTTTCTAATGTCTACAACAACGGATACAGTGGAATACCCAGACATAGAAACACTCACCATGTCAAACGACTTACTAGAAATAGTCCACTCCAAACCAAACAAACCACCTTTCCTAGCTATTCTCAGAACATCAGAAAAAAACACAAACTCACACCTACAATGGCAAAGGCAATTCTTTCCCCAAAGTAGGTCTGTGATTATCCGGAGTGTCTTCTGACTGGTGGGCCATATTATGTTCCCCAAAAATGTCCTGTCCTGTTTCAGATCTGGTCTCCTTGGCCAATTCTGTGAAGTTGTCAGGAGCCAGTGGTTTGCCACTACCTACTTTCTCAGGAAAGGCCCCTCTTCAGAGCTCTGCTGGAATTTGGCCATCCTCACATCAGTAGGTACCAAGAAAGAGTGACTATGTCTTTGGGAAAAGCAAACAAGTTAGCCCACTGGGACTCGAAGTGAGACTGACTCTGGGTGCCTGGCTTCCTGGATCCCAAGTTCAGAGAATTCCATCACCAAGGAAGTGAAGTGAGGTCACTTCTTTCAGGAACTGAATATGGTCACTGCCTTGGTAACCACTTTGTCCTCACAGTTGCTTCCAAGGTTCCCATGAGATGGAGGCTGCCCCAACATCCTGTGACACATTCAGAAGTTAGAATGGTATATCAACCATAGGCACCTGGGAACAGCTCTCCACACAGGCCTGGATTGGTCCATCTTCTCTACTTTAAGAAGACAGAGGCTGATTCAGACACATCAATTCATCCTGACCAGGTTGTTTGCCATGGAAGATGACTATTGCTCTCTCAGGTCCTACGTAGCTGCCTACATATTCTCCAAGGATCATTTCTCCATGGATCTTTTAGGTTCTCAGCAGGTGGAAGATCATCTACATTCCTATATTGTAAGACCCACTCTGTCCCTGCTCTTCTGTAAGTTATATTGAAGGAACAGTGTATAGTTAGGGTTAATAATAGGTTTGATTTGAGTTACGAATCATTCTGCGGGATGAATAATGGCATTGGCAACCTGTGATATTTACAAGAGTATATATGTGAAATATAACTATGAAAGCAGAAATCTAGGTAAGATTTGAAGTCCAGAAGGGCACTGGGGACTTGAGTGGGATACTTAGCTTTGAGTTATGTGCTGCACAGATGTCTCAAATAAATCAGTATACACTGGCATCGGACCTTGTACTTTGGATGATTGAATGTTGAAGAGAACATCCAGTCAAAAAGCGATAGTCGGTAGGATTAGGAAGGTAGTCTGTAGGTTTAGAAAGAAGAGAGAGTATAGGATTTGGACCAAAAGTTCTTTTGCAATAGGGTTTCGGGTAGAGAGTGTATGTAAATGACAGTACATGTGAAGAGTCAGTCACAATGATGAACTGGGGAAATCATGTAGGAAAGCAGATATCAATAGAGACATTAGGAAATCAAGCAAAGTATAAAGTGTGTGATAGGGTTAGACATTTTCAACAGGTTTGAGGTTGAATAGATAATCTTACGAAGAAACAAATATGTAGTCACCAATAGGATTGATATTTGAGAGCATTAGGCATCCTGGACATGGATGTTTTTAGTAATCCATGCTCACTTTCTATTTAGGCTTTGGTACAATTGTAAGTATGACCTTTGCTTTTGGTGTCCAGAATAGTTCTGTGATAAAATGTGTATGTAGATCAGGTGACATGAGTATTTCTTCCACCAATTCTTGGAGCAATATTTTGAAGACTTATAAATTAGTATGGTCGTACAAAGAGGTGTACCCTGTTTCTATGAATATACACATAATGCATGAATAGACCATACTGTGAATAAATAATATAACTGGATCCACTTTAAATAATGGATGGAATAGATATCTGAAAATATATAAGAAATGTTATATTGATATACAATCATTCATTCCTACCAGTTATATATCTAATGATCATCTTAGGGTTATGGTTTATCATAAAGGGTTTGTGAGTTTTGTTTCAAAATTGATTATGGAAATCGAAAAAAATGTATTTGGAAAAAAAGTCTCAGGAATAGACCAGTCAAGAAACGTAGAGAAATTCATGTGTTCTGGAACAGGAAGTGATTGAAAGTGAAACAAATGCCTATAAATTTGCTAACTAGTGAATCAAATATATATTCTATGATGTACATAAACTGAAGGAATAGTAATGTACCAGTGTGGAATAAAAATTAACGTCAAAATACACATCATGTTCCATAGTAACCTACATGCATTGATGTTAAACTGGGTCAGTTAATGTAGACATATTAGGATTTGTATGCACCTTTCACTGAAGTTAGTTTTCAGTACTAGGAAACAAATATGTATTTCGGGTGGATGAATATTTCTAAGAATAATCTTGTGAAATGTTGATTATTAATCCACATACTTGAACATGAATGAATTTTGGGATTGTATATAAGACACATATATTTCATATTTTTAAAAATCTGGAGAATATAAATATATATATATATATATATATATATATATATATATATATATACACACACACAAACACAAACATAGACATTAATAAGTAGCAATATATATTCCAATCAAAATTCATCATGAAATATATATCATAAAGATGCAAAAACATTCATTTTACTGAACATGGGTTTATGTATAATGTTGTTCTACTGGGAAGCTCACCCATAGGTTGAATTTTCAGTTCCAACAGGGTTTAGGAGGAGTGGTCACTTCTCACACTTTGTATCTGCTAAGTCATGTAACTCACAAGAATGTACGTGTGATACCACGCAGGATTCTATTTGTGCATATAAAAATA
Source organism: Callospermophilus lateralis (assembly GCF_048772815.1). Lineage (NCBI taxonomy): Eukaryota > Metazoa > Chordata > Mammalia > Rodentia > Sciuridae > Callospermophilus > Callospermophilus lateralis. Next base: position 14,781,054 of record NW_027514380.1, on the reverse strand, counting down.
CATGCGCTGAATAGGCTCCAGAGAATGGGAGACAGTAATTCACATATTTGTTAACTTTGAAAACACATGAAGAACTATTTCAATTAAAAATTGACTAAATTTATAACACCTACCCTTTATCATGCAAATGGCAAGTCGAACTCTGAACTGCATGTACTTATGTACTGTTTGGGTTATTTTTCTCCATCATATTAGGATTAGTAGTCAGAGTCTAGTAGAATATGGGTTAGTGTCAAGGATTCAGAATTTCGAATGGAAAATAGGAAAATTAATCCAATGTGTATGCAAATATGTGCTACAACAAATCTTCCCAGTCTCATCCAGAACCATGCCTTGACATTACCTTCGACCCAAGTAAGACACAATTAAAGGAGAAGAGTTACAAAATCTGTGATTACATTTTTGGAATGGAAAATGCTCAAGAATGCACAAACTTGGTGGTGGTATAGGAGTTTCCAAAAATAAGGACAGGGTACACACTCCACAAACATGGAGCTCTGCTTGCCTAAAACTTTTTGAGAAACTGCCACTGAGGTTGGGCACTGAAATATAGGTTGTTGTCAAGAGTTAAGCTTCCTTTGTAGTGAGACCCTCAAAGCTGGGTCTGCATCTATGTGACCAGGAGGACAAAGTTTCTTATTTTACAATGAACACGAGGCAGCAGTGCTGAATTCTCTCTTTGTAGGTAAACTGTGGCCACTGGGGCTTAGTGTCTCCAAGTGTGGACTGTGAAGCCATTTGGTCATCCTCCATTTCATTGTGTTTCTTCCTGCTGCACTGGGAGTTTGGTATTTGCTTCACGAAATACAAGGAGTTCAACTGCGACAAAGTGCAAGAGGGAGTTCTGTCACGTGTGGTGGGTCAGGGTCTGCAGGATGATACAAGAACCAGGCTTCTATCCCACATAGCTTGACCCCTTGACCATAGCAACCTGATTCTGAACAATGTCCTGAAATCACTCCATATAACAAGTTGCCTTTACACAGAAGGTTCTGCTGGCTGTGCCATGTCAGTCACAAGCCATTTGGAAGCCAATGGCAGATCCACATGGCCCCACCACAGATGTTTTATCACATACCTGCCCAACACTGCTCTAGGCCCACTACTCAACAGAGTCCAACTTACTGACATCTCTGTTCTACACCATTTACATGAAACCCAGTAAAACAAGACACTGAAATATTCATGACAAGCAACAGGTCATCCAAAGGTTCTCCAGTGCCACCTGGTGATGGGAATTTCAAAAATTTCATGGCATTTATCTAGCCATTTTTCAAGGATGAAGTTGGAGGCACTGTGAGTTTCAATTCATTCAGGAACCATTAAATGGTTAGGAAGCTCATTTCAATGAAAGCTCTTGAGAACACTCACAGGTAAGGCTTCCCAAAGAATGGTGAAAAGATCACATGATGTTTAGCTCATTTAGCTCTACAATGTGAGGTCCATATGAGTTTTGACTCTCAACGATGGGTGCCAAGTCTTTCAGAATAAAATCATGTGGTATCCTGGCTGAGAGGCCCAGTGCTCTGTGGAAAGCCACCCTGGGCCTAGAACTCAGTTTCCAAGGGCGACACTCATGCCTGGCTTCCTAAAATCTCAACACTATTCATTGCAATACTTCTCTGAGTTCAGTTGCAGAACTCAGTCTCTAAGGAAATCACACCAGAGTTCAAGCACATGTGGACCAAGTCATCTCTTCTGACCGCCACCCAAATGACCACAATTTAAACCAAAACACTCCAACGTGGCACTCATCTTCTTCCATATAGACACACATAATAACCTGTGGCTAGAGTTTTCCATGAGGGGCACAGCTCAAGTCCGTGTCCAAAATAAGCTCTCTTGCACCTAAATTGCCTAATTCAGGGTGGCATGGACACCCTTCTTGTGAACCAGGAGAGATCAAATAGGCCTCCCATTAATACTGCTCCACTTCTTCAATTTGAGGTCAACTGACTGTGGGGTTTGGATTCTTTATGTAAATTGGAGTCTTGAGAAAACCCAAGCAACCATGGGCTAGCCTCTGCAGGGCTTTGAAGATCTCATTTGACCCAAAGGATCCCTATTCTGACTTGATGGAGTTCAGGAAAGTTACAGAGGAAGGCGAGAGACTTCATCCACAAGGACTGCTCTTTGGCCATTTTGGTCTTGGATGTACACATGGGATCTTTCTTTATATCCATCAGAAGGTGAGAATCTAAGCCACAGCCTCACACAGGGCAAATAGGCTGATTCAGACACATCCTCTCCAAAGCAATTAAGCAAAGAACCACAGGTAACACCCATTCATTTCCATTTGAAAACTGTTTTCTTCAGGCTTCACAAAGTGGTGGCCTGAGGAAAAGACCTTCCTGACATTCAGGGCAACAGAAGATTAGGTAAGCAAAAGGCCCCAAGCAGGGTTTCTCCACTGAGACTTTACTGGTAACACTGATATCTGAGTTTTCTGAGATGCTCGCCATTCCCTTTAGTTATCTAGTACATGGTCATTTCACAGAGCTTCGTGGTTGTACATATCTTAAACACAAAACCATGAGCCTATTCTGGAGAGTGGCCAGAATTCAGGAAGAAAACAGGATCTTAGGAAGATAGTAAGTGTTGCCCATCAATAAGGCAAGCTGCAGTCCATTAATAAATTGGGAAGGATAAATGCTGGGAAGCTTTCTAGCTGACAGGACATATTCATTGATGCATTCTCTCTTCTAATGTCTACAACCACGGGCACAGTGGGATACACTGACATAGAAACACTCGCATTGTCAAACGACTTACTAGAAACCGTTCACTCCAAACAAAACAAACCTTCTTTCATACCTATTCTCAGAACATGAGACAAAACCACAAACTCACACCCACATCACAAAGGCACCTCCTTCCCCCATGTAGGTCTGTGACTATCAGGAGAGTCCTCTGACTGGTTGGCCATACTATGTTCCCAGAAATGGCCTGTTATGTCTCAAATCTGGTCTTCTTGGCCAACTCTGTGAAGTTTTCAGGATCCAGTGGTGAGCCAATGCCTGCTTTCTCAGGAAAGCCCCCTCTTCATAGCTTTTCTTGCATTTGGCCATCCTCACATCAGTAGGTCCCAAGAAAGACTGAGTCTGTCCTTGGTAAATCAAAATAAGTTTGACAACTGGGACTGGGACTGGGACTGGCTCTGGGTGCCAGGCTTCCTGGATTCCAAGTTCAGAGAGTTCCATCACCATTGAAGTTAGGTGAGGTCACTTCCTTTAGGAACTGAATGAGGTCACTGCCTTGGCAACAACTTTGTCCTAACAGTTGCTTCCAAGGTTGCCATGAGAAGGAGGCTGCCCCTACTTTCTGTGACACTTTCACAAGTTAGAATGGTATGTCAACCATTGGCACTCAGGAGCATCTCTCAACACATCCCTGCTTTGGTCCATCTTCTCTACATTAAGAAGAGAGTGGCTGATTCAGACACATCCCTTCATCATGAGCAGGTTGTTTGCCATGGAAGACTTTTGCTCTCTCAGGTCCTTCATAGTTGACTACATCTTCTCCAGGGATCATTTCTTCATGGACCTTTGAGGTTCTCAGCAGGTGAAAGATCCTCTATATTCCTGTATTTTAAGACCAACTCTGTCCCCGCTCTTCTGTAAAATTAGATTGAGAGAACAGTATATGGTTAGGGTTAATAACAGGTTCAATTTGGGTGAGAAAAGAAACTACATGGTTGAGAAAACAGGGTCCTACAGTTAACAATAATATGAGAATTATTAATGGACCAGCCTGGGTGGATAAAGTGTAGTTAACTAGGTGGACTATGTGAACCAAGACTCAAACCTCCCTTTGGGGGCCTCTGTCTTTCTTTGACGCTCTTCAAGTCATTTTCTTAATTTACTCATAGATTCTTTTACAACTCCAGTATTGTCGGCATAAAAAACATCATTCTTTCCTCAATGCAAGCAAAAAGGCACCCTTCTCTCATGAAGAGGAGGTCCAACACTCGCCTGCTCTGTAAACAACTTCAGAGAGAGAGAGGTTAAAATTCCTGTAAAGCTGTGATGTCGGTTTTTAATGTCTTTAAGCTTTGGTCTATTTCTGCTTCTAATTGTGTCTTTGTTGTGTCTCATGGACTAGGACAGTTGTTCCTGTGCCCACCCCTTCAGCAACTATTATTCCTAATAGGATGGCTAAAGTGAGGGATACAGGTTCCCGGTGGAACCGGGTTGTATGCCCCCCTATTAGATCTTTAAATGAACCTGCATCCTGATAGAGCACTCTCGAAAACATCTGCATCATTACATAAGTAATCGCAACTATTGACCACTTTATGAAAACATAAATAATGTTAAAGTTTATAGAATTATACTGTTGTAGAGACGGACAAGGAAAGGCACCTAAGATAGCACCAAAGACAGGAAAGGAGTTTCATTTGGTTGCATCCGTATTTAGAGGGCATTGCTTCTGTTGTAATCAATTAATCCCCTGAACCCCAAGTTTTGGTAGTTTTAGTATTTGTACCCAACATGTAAGGGAAGGGGCTTAGAAGTTCACAGTCTGCAGAAATTCACACAAATCAGTTTTTGTTTCTGTTTTTTTTTTTCCTCTGTTCTGTGCACGTTAACTTTTCAATTACACCTTGGAATGGGAGAGCTTTTTTGCCTCTTTTTTTCCTCCTTGCCAGCTGTCACCATGGAGCCCAGTTGGTAACTTTTTTATCTTAGAAATGTAGCAATCTCTGTGAAGCCCCAGCTCAAGGCCAGAGTCCTTGTTCACATATTTTGTGAAAAACTGGTAAGGCGAAGTCTAGCTTAGGGGTGGTGATTTTTCCAGCCAGTGGCCAAGTAGAACAGGGCAACACGAAAAGTAGAAGTTTATCTCCATTGAACTTTTTCAGAGGGACTCTTTTGCTGAAAGCCCTAAAGTGAGCCTTGGTGAAGACTTCTGGAGAAGGTCATTTAAGACATTTCTGTGGACCTGGTACAGAGGGGGATGACAGGGAAGGCGATGCTGAGAGCAGCTCCGTGGATCTGAGAATGAGGAAGGAGAGATGCCAAAGAATAATGGGAAAGGGGTTTGGGATTTTCCTAGAACAAAAACTTGAGCAGTAGAACAGGTAGAGCAGAGGGGAAGACGGGAGTGAGTATTCCAAAAAGCCTGTGAGGGACTTTAAATTCTTAGAAACCTGTTTTCAGTGATGACAAATCAACTTTAAAGGTCATTTTCATTACATCTTGGATAGGGGTCTGAGGGCTCTTCTCAGCTGGTTTGAGCTTTGGCTAAGCTTGCTAGAGGACTTGTGGGACCTAGTGCAGACACTGACAGGAAAAGAGAGGAGTGGGTGGAGGGGTACCTCGGTACCTGCTTCCTCAGCAAGGGGGCAATGTTCTGAAATCCAGCGGAGGTTTGGGTTTTTGATCTAGTAATTGGAGGGGAGAAATCAGGTTGCTGAGGTGGGAGTGAAAGCAGAGAGTCTAGAGCAGAAGGCTGAGGGTGAGGAAATATTGGGGAAGCATAGTACAGTATGTGAGCGAAGGAGGGAAAAGGATTCCACATAGGGGAATTTCCCCCTTTTGAGCACCTGCCGAAGTTAAAACTGTCATGCAGAATTTGAGGATCTAGAGAACCCTCTGGGGGCCATAGTTTTTGGTTGTCTAATTGGTAATATAGCCAATGCTGTGTACTGAATTTGATGAGGAGTTTGGGTTCCAACAGGCAGCCCCTGTATACTCACATCCCCATGACTTACACAAGAAATCGGCTTTTCCCCCACACAGCCGTGGCTGTTTGTCGCATTGATAGTCTGCCGGGCATACATAGTAATATAGGATAGCCAACCTGCATCTGGCTCGCGTGTCCCTGCATCCATAATATTTGTTTCAATTGTCTATGGTACGGAAGGGATTTAATGGAATTTTAGTGAGATCCTCTTCATCAGGCATGTCTCAATAGGAAAGACCTATACCGAGCAGAAAAATGTCTGGGTGGAGAGATAGTCACCAGGTCCCTAAGGGGGCCGTTAAGGTCTCTTTAATGGTTCTATTTATTTTTTCTACCTGTCCTGAGTTCTGGGGTATATAAGCATAATGTAACTTCCAATTAATACACAGGGTCCTGGTTAACACCTGACTTACCTGGGCCATGAACACCAGTCCATATCAGTCCATTAGGCAGATCGTATCTTGGAAAAATATCTTTCAGGATCTTCTTGAAAACCATTTGCGCCGTTTTTTTTTTTTTTTTTTTTTTTTTTTTTGTGTGTGTGTGTGTGTGTGTTTAAGGCTTCAATCAATCCTGAAAATGTATCTACAAAGACTAGGGGATATTTAAGTCCATACCTTGCTGGCTTAATTTCAGTAATGTCCACTTCCCAGAATTGTCCTGGTCTGGTTTCTCGTAGGTGCTTTCCTCTAGGAAACTTGGAAGGGTAAGCATTACCCAATTGACGGACCCGACAGGCTTTTGTTACCCATTCAGTTATTTCCTTTCGCTGTGAGTTGGTTAGTGGAAAACTCTGTTCTTAATCTTACAGTTATGCCTGCAGTTTCTTTGAACCAAGGTGAGTGAGTTGATGTACATTTTTAACATAGTGTAGGGCTTGCTGTAATTGCAGGCTGAGTTCAGTGAAGTTGAGGCATTCAGTGTCAGTTTCCTTAGATGTTATCAAAAACTTCTTGGTCCTCAGGGTTTCATTGGAATTGGGCATCTTCCTTTAACAGCGGGTATAATGGAGCAGCTAAGGACGCAAATCCAGGTATCCATAACCTGCAAAAGCCAGCAGTCCCAAGAAATTCTCTGAGTTGTCTGCTGTAAGATGGGGGTGGTATCTACACAATGGTTTGTTTTCTGGGCTCAGTGAGCCATCGTTTACTGCCCCTAAGGGAATAGTCCAGGAAGATTACTTCATGCTAGCAAATTTGGGCCTTTTTGGCAGAAACTCTATACCCGAGTTGAGCAAGCTCATATAATAGTGCTTGGGTCCCAGACTCACAGTTTTCCTTGGTGTTGGCTGCCAGTAGCAGGTCATCCACATATTGAAGCTGGGTAACTTCAGGGTGCGTAGTTCTGAAGTTGTTGAGATCTCTGTGGAGGGCTTCATCAAAGAGAGTGGGGGAGTTTTTGAACCCCTGTGGGAGTCTAGTTCAAGTTAGCTGACCAGACGTTTTGGTTTCTGGGTCTACCCACCCAAAAGCAAAGAGCAACTGACTATCTTTATGCAGAGGCAAGCAAAAGAAAGCATCTTTTAAGTTCAGAACAGTATATAATTTCCCCTCAGGGTTCAGAGTGCTAAGCAGATCGTACCGATTAGGTACCGTGGGGTGAATGTCCTGCCCTCTTTTGTTGATCTCTCTTAGCTCTTTAATGGGGCTATAGTTCCCGGTCCCTGTCTTTTTTTTCTAGTAGCAGGGGAGTGTTCCAGGCCGATTGACAGGGCCTTAGGACCCCTAATGCCAGATATTTCTGAATATGGGGCCTTATCCCACGTTTAGTTTTTTTGCTTAGAGGATATTATTTGACATTGATTGGGGAGACTGAGGTTTTTAACTCCATTGTTATTGGAGGTTGTTTCATGGCCAGGCCTAATGCAGCAGTTTTTGCCCAGGCATCTGGGTAATCTGTTATCCATTTTTGGGGTAGCTTGCCTGTTTGATCAGTCTTGGGGGCATGTGAAGGGTGGATGTTCATCTTCTACTAATATAGTTATAGCCGTGAATATAGGAGTTTTTGCTGAAGTATTTAGAAATTTCATTTGGGGGCCTTCATGGTTAAAAGTTATTTTCGCCCGGAGCTTAATGAGCATATCTCTGCCCATCAATGGGTCCGGGCATTCTGGGATTCCTAGGAAGGAGTGATGGATTTTTCCTTTCCCCAGGTCCATGGTCCTCTTAGTTGTCTAAGCCCGATATTTACTGTCATCATCCCTTTGAACTAGAGACCTTTTATTTGATATAGGGCCCAATGGGGCCTTAAGGGCTGAGTATACTGCTCCTGTATTCACTTCAAAGTTTACTGGAGTCCCCTCCACTTCAAAAGTTACCCTGAGCTAGGGGAAGCGATCTGAGCCCTTACTTTCTTAGTCATCCTCCAGAGTCAGAATGGCCAGCTGGCGTGGCTGTCTCTTTATAGGGAACTCTATGGCCCAGTATCCTTTTTCTTTAGAGTAGGCACACTGATCTGAGGCCAGGGGTGGCCTCTGGCATGGGCCCTTCCTGTCACCCTATGTCTTAATTTCTGGCCTCTTTCTTGCTGTGATCAGGACCTTAGTCAATGCGTTAGTCTGTCTTTTGCTTCTCTCATCCTCCCTTTGCTCCCTTTCTTTCTCCCTGTTTCTCTCTTATAGTATACTTTCTCGGCTTCTTTGACTAAATCTCTCTTTTAATTTTTTTTTAATATCCATGGCAGCTTGCTCAATTAAGGCCATCGTGACAGATGCCTTTTAATCCGCTGCCTGAGGATCTAAAGGAGTATATCTCTTATATGCCTCCATGATTCTCTCTAGAAACATAAATGGAGATTCTTCAGGCCTTTGAATAATTTCTCTTACCATGGCCAAATTAGTTGGTCACCCAGCGGCCACTTGGAGACCCGCTGTTAGAGCCTGGCAATAATTGAACAGATGCTCTCTATCTTCAAAGGTGTTGGCGTCCCAGTTGGGTCTGTTAAAGGAGAAGCCAGCTTTGATTATGTTGGGAAGTTGTGTTGGTCGCCCATGAGGTCTGAGGATATTTTTTTCTACATTCCAGGAGATTTTTCTCTCATTGCTCTGTCATGAAGAGAGTTGCTAGGTGGTGTTGGCAGTCACCCCAAGTAGGCAGGTGTGAAAACGTCGGTGAGTTCTCTGAGTTCTTTTACCCGGGCCAGCTTCCTCCAGGGAAGGAGGGGCTGTGTGTGCCGCGGGACAGTCATCTGGATGGCGCTGGGCCAGCCTAGCTTCCTCGAATGGTGGAGAGGCTGAGTCAGCAGAAGGGGAATCACTTAGAGGGTGTTAGGGGTTGGGAGGTGAGGGCAGATGATAAGGAGGGGGTGGAGAGTCCAGTAGAGTCTTGAGACTCAGGGAGAACAGAGGGTGGAGGAGGAGGAGCAGAGAGTTTGAGAGATAGAATCGTGGGGGGAAGGAGTAGGAGCAGGTGCAGGGACAAGGAAAGGCTTGACCCATGGAGGAGGAGATTTGTAGAGGTACTGACAAGTTAAGATATATGGCTGTTGATCTGGATGTCTATGTGGCCCCTGCTGAAAGACAATATCTCAGACTTTTCAAATAAGTACGAAGTAGAAAGATCCTTCTAGGAGCCATCTGACTGCAATGGTGGGTCATTCTGAGACACAGAATCTGCCAGGTCTGGCGTTTTACTGAAAAAGAAAGATTCTGAGCCCTTAAGCAGATTTTGGTCCAGTGATCAAGGGTCAGGGACAGACGCATTGAAATGATCTGTCCCATAATGAAATATACACAGACACTGAAAGCAACAAAACACAACACAGACAAGACAAGATAATAAAGACAGGCAATGGACGTCCAATACTGAGACCAGGACTGACTAGTCGGCAAAACCTGAAGGGCTGGCATTACTGAATCAGAAACAAAATATCACTGAGTCGAGGAGACTATTGTTCCACGATTTCCCGAGTCTATCCCCCAGGGACATGGCCTGTGGCTCTGTAACATGTGTGTCAGCCACCATGGGAGAGAGCTCACGCTCTTTACCAATAGCCGTTTTGCCATACCGTAACCTGAAGCCTGAAACCAGAAAGATGGGCCTTATTTACCCCCAGTGGAGCCCATTGGGGGTATTTTGTCTGCAGCTGCCGGATCTTGCTAGGGCCACCAGATGTAAAGGTTGGGCGAGCATCTGCGGCAGAGACCACTAAGAGACTGTCTCATGCAACAGCAAAGGGTTTATTGGGAGTCCGGCATGAAGGGCTCAGAGATCACTTGAACAGAGCAGAGAGCCCTGAGTACAGCTTAAGAAATGGTTATATATTTTTCTTGGAGAGGGCTGGGAGAGAAATTTATTGATGGGTAATGGCGAGTGGGCGGTTTGCATGCAACTCGTTGACGGAGTACATTCTGCAATTTGGCGGTTTGGGACAGCACATTCTGGGAACGAGAACAGTAAACAGTTCTCAAGATTTCAACGGTGTTTTGTTAAGCATACAGAAAAACAGGAAGTGACAAGTATCTATTTTATTAACCTTTCAATATAAGTATGAAAACAGAAATCTAGTTAAGATTTGAAGTTCAGAAGTTCATTTGGCCCTTGATTGGTATACTTAGCATTGAATTACGTTCTGTAGAGATGTCCCAGAAATATGGATATACAATGTCATAGGACCTTGTACCTTCTCGGAGGTCAGTTCCAAAACACAGTCTCTAAGGGGAATCACACCAAAGTGCAAGCCAAGTTGGACCCAGTTATCTCTTCCAACTTCCACACAAATGACTGCAGTTAAAACCAAAACACTCTCACATGACACTCATCTTCTTCCATATAGACACTCATCATAACTTCTGGCAGGAGGATTCCATGAGAGGCGCAGCACAAGACAGTGTCCCAAGTAAGCTCCCTTTCCCCTCATTTACCAAAAGTCAGGGTGGCCTGGACACCCTTCCTGTGAACCAGGAGTGATCAAATATGCCTGCCGTTAACACAGCTCTGTTCTCCAATTTGAGGCCTACTGACTGTCGGTTTAGATTCTTTATTTGAATTGGATTCATAAGAAAACCCAAGAACCTATGGGCTAGCATCTGCAGGGCTTTGAATAAATCATTTGACCCATTGGATCCCTATTCTCACTTGAGGGAGGTTAAAAACCTTACAGAGGAATGCGAGAGACTTCATCCACAATGACTGATTTTTGGCCATTTTGATTTGGATCCACACATGGGATCTTTCTTACGATCCATCAGGTGCTGAGAATCTAAGCTCTAGGCTCACACAGGGCCAAAGGGCTGATTCAGACACATCTCTTTCCAAAGCAATTAAGCAAACAGCCACAGGTGATGCCCATTCATTTCCGTTTGAAAACTGTTTTCTTCAGGAATCTCGAAGGCGTGGCCTGAGGCAAAGACCTTCCTGACATTCAGGGCAACAGAACAATAGGTAATCAAAAGGCCAATTGCAGGGTTTCTCCACTGAGACTATCCTGGTCACACTGGTATCTGAGTTTTCTGAGATTCTTGCCAATTCCTTCAGCTATCCAGTACATGTCCATGTCACAGTGCTTGGAGGTGCTACATATCGTGGACACAAATGAATGAGTTTATTCTGGAGAGTGACCAGAATTTAGGAAGAAAACAGGAACTTAGGAAGATAGCCGGTGTTGCCCATTGATAAGGCAAGCCCTAGAGCATTCATTAATTGGGCAGGATGAATGCTGGGAAGCTTTCTAATAGACATGAAACATCCATTGATGCATTCTCTTTTCTAATGTCTACAACCACGGACACAGTGGGATACACAGACATAGAAACACTCGCCTTGTCCAACAACTTACTAGAAACAGTTCACTCCAAACCAAACAAATCGACTTTCCTACCTATTCTCTGAACATGAGACAAAACCACAAACACACATGCACACCCACAAAGGCACCTCCTTCCCCCAAGTAGGTCTCTCACTCTCCGGAGTGTCCTCTGACTGCTGGGCCATACTGTGTTCCCCCGATATGGCCTGTCCTGTCTCAGATCTGGTCTCCTTGTCCAACTCTGTGAAGTGGTCAGGAGCCAGCTGTGAGCCACTACCTGCTTTTTCAAAAAAGGCCCCTCTTCAGAGTTTTCCTGGCATTTGGCCATCCTCACATCAGTAGGTACCAAGAAAGACTGACTCTGTCCTTGCTAAATCGAAGCAAGTGAGACCACTGGGACTGGGACTGGGATTGGCTCTGTGTGCCTTGCTTCCTGGATCCCAAGTTCAGAGAGTTCCATTACCAAGGAAGTGAGGTGAGGTCGCATCCTTCAGGAACTGAATGAGGTCACTGCCTTGGCAAGCACTTTGTCCAAACAGTTGCTTCCAAGCGTACCATGAGAAGGAGGCTGACCCTACTTTCTGTGGCACTTTCGCAAATTAGAATGGTATATCAACCATAGGCACCAAGGAACAGCTCTCCACTCAGGCCTGGTTTGGTCCATCTTCTCCATATTAGGAAGAGAGCCTTTAGTCCCGGGAGCATTGCAGTGAACCTCCGCACTAAAACTATTAGCAAGCACCTGATGGAGGAGGCCTCCATAGGTAAGTGGCGCCTTTATAACATCTGATATCCGGTTAAGGGAGATCTCTTCTGATGACAGAGATGTGGCCTGGGGAGGCTCACATATACTCCTGTCCAGGACAGTAACAAGAATCGTTCTGTCCTCTGTTCTGTTCTGTAGGAAATTCCTCTGGAAGTGTAGAGAGGTGCCGACGGGCACGCACGCGCTCTTACCCTGGAGCTTTAGCAAGATGTTGCACTGTACCACTGTTTTTCTGTTTAGGCGCCGGGTTTCTGTTTTTCTTTTTGTGTGTGTGTGTGTGTGTTTTGTTCTGCGTTCTATTTTTTTTGTTTGTTTGTTTGCTTTTGTTCATTTTGTTGTGTGATTTTGGTGGTAAAAACTTAAGGATATTGGACGTGAAAATGGGTAATAAAGAGAGTAAGCCTGACACCCGTTTGAACTGTGTTTTAAGGAACTGCGATGAACTTTACCCCCCTTTGTTAAGCAGGATGATAGAAGCCCCTATCTGGCTGCCTGGAGCACAACCATTGCAGAGGGAAATGCCTGCTGGGGACCTAAGAACTGAGTATCTCCCAGGTTAACAAGTGAAACTCCTTTAAAACCCCTTGTCCCTCCAGATCAAGAGAGTCACAACATTTGGCAGAGTCCCCTGTGTTTCTCCTTTGTTAGCAAAGCAATTAACTTCCCCTTTTCTTTTTCTCAGAACCCATTCCTCATTATTTAATTGGTATAAATTGGCTTCTAGGTCAGGAACCGAACTTTAAGTTACAAATTTGGTACGCCCCCTCAGCCCCAGAACTTTGTGAGAGCTGTCTACTGAAATGTTAGGGGATGGAGCTTGCTTGGGGTGGAACTGAACCAGAGGAGCTAATCCTGTAAGTAAAAGGAGGGACTGAGGGACCCCCAGCAGCTGCCAAAGCCCTGTTGATTCAGGGAATACCCTCCTTCCTTCCGTGCACTGTAAGGATTATGCCACCTCTGTCTTTTTAAAAAAGAGAAAAAGAAAAAGGGGACACTAAATTCAGTAAAGTCACCATATAGACACTTTATTTTACATTTCAGGTTTCCCCTCTGTTAAAACATCTGGTCCCCCCCGTGGTGCCACTGGTGTAGTAGATTTTTCTCTTATCTACTCTGGTTTAAAGGATTCTGTCTGACAACCATAGTATCTACCTCCTTTCTGTCTGTCTTGTGTCTTTGTTTCTGGTCCTTTAAGACATGTGCAATAATGTGTTGATATTATAAATTTTTTTGGGGGAATGATCTTAGCTGAATGTGGGTCTAAATGATGATGTTTTATCATAACAAACTGGTATCTGAATGGGTTTTTGAAGCATTGCACAATCTTGCAGTTAAAAGTCGGGTTTAGGTCATTGTTTAGTTTAAGATTTTAGGTAATTCATGCCAGAGAACTTAAATACTTAGGATGGAAAACTGAAGAACTCTACTTCCAAGTTGGCAAGTAACTTCCCAATCATTCACTCTTTTTTTTTAACCAATTTTGAATTCGGTAGCAAGGGAAAATGTCACTGTGTGTACCAGTGCATTAATTTGGACAAGGATAGTAAACCATAGTATGGTATCTGTTGACAAAATAAGATGTAAAGACATAAAATTTTGTGAATTGTATCTTAAACTTGTATCATAATTTTCAACACCCGAACCGGAAAATTATGGTTAAAATGCCTTAGGCCTGAGGTGTCTGCTCAGAATAGCAGTTTTTTTCCTGCTCCTTCCAGACCTCAGCCATGACTCATGTTGAAATGCAAATGAAAAAAGCCTGCAAGCTTAGTAGGAGACTGATTTGATGCCTAACGGAAGAAAAAAGTAAATTGTATGGTATTTACTAATTACTGGCCAGTCATTTTTTTCTAGGACTCTTATTGTTTTCCTTAGATATTTTATTATTTTTGAGCTCATGATTCTGAGCATACAGACCTAGGTTAATGTTTTTCTGATCAGTTCTATCTTTGACCAACTGTGGACTTTTTGAAACATTGCAATAAAGATTTCACCTGCGAAAAACTACAAGGCCCTTACTATTATTATGTGTGCACAATTTTGTTATGTGTTGTCTGTCTATATAGACATATATCCGTATATCATATATATGATAAACAAATTAACATATATAAGGAGCGCTCATAAAAAAAAGCGCTCATAAAAACAAATTTTAAAAAGTGGATCAAAAGATCTTTAGTTCTCGTGGTTTAAATGTTTCAATTTAAATTGGATAAACAGATAAAAATAAATGTTTTTAAATTTAAGCTTACAAATTTTTCTAGGTGTTCAAAAATCTAATAAAATATTAATATCTACAAAACGTCTAATATGCCTTGGTTCTAGGACATTTTCTTCAACATAAAAATGGTTTACACTGTTCAATATATTTCTCTAATATTTTGATAAATAAGTAAAGTAAATTTGATATGGGATTACTCATTCGTGAGTACTTTTGTGAGATATCTGATTCATTTACTAAGGTCTGTATAAGTTTTTACTAAACTCTATATAAGGTTTTAAAAATCAGTCATGTGTTAATGAGACAAAAATTTTTTGAAACATAAGTTTACCCATAACATTGTGTTTATTAAGTTTTATTTATTCTAGAGCAAGGAACCATAAAAATTAAAAAACTTATTAAATCAGAACTGTTATTTTAGAGCACTGTACTGCCATTTCTTTAAAAGCTAAACTTGGTTAATGTAGAAACATCAATGTAATTGTGATGCTATTAATGTTTTCATATCTTACAGGTATGCAAGTCTGTAAGGTAGAAACTTTAAAAGAGCATTATATCAAGCTGGTGTTATGAAGTTGTATGGTAAAAAATATATTGGAGATTTATTTACCTGTTATCAATAAGATATGTAAAGTTTTATGTTACTTTTTACATTGTGGAACAATTTAAATGTATTTTTAAGTTAATGAGAGCCTAATCTATGTAAAAGTTGAAAACTTTCAGGCTTTCTTTAATTCATGTTTTAAATGTGATATCATATGGTGTTAGCTAATGTTCATGAGACCGCAAACAATTTATGTAAACTTTGTCAAATGATATTTAAAAATAAAGATCAGCTTTAGAACTAAAATGCTTAAGATTTATAAAGAGCCCTGCCTTACCTGAGATAAGGCTGTGTGTCCCATCTTACTATATGTGAGAATGAGTATGAAACCAGTAGATCAGATAATATTTCTTTAAAGTTATGTTAAAAACATAAAAAAATGTCAAGATTCCTAGCATCTCAAACAGGGGATATAATGTAATACTCAGGCAAAAAATTTAGGGTAGCTATTACACGAACTAAGTATTTTTACTTTTGTTAATTTTAGTTTGAAATTTTCTTATAAGTTATCTAAAGATTCCCTGTTAGTGTTTTACAAATGTGTTGCTTTAAGAACACAACATGGGTTTATTCAAGATAATAAGTCATCACCTACAATACAGACAGAATAATACAGATCCCAATTAATAAAAAGATAATTATAAAGTTATAGACATTAAAGTCCAGTACTCTTAATATAAGGCTGTTAAAATTTATTTGCTGGATGTTTAAGATTAGGATTTAAAATTAAAGTTAAATGAAAAGGGCCAAGAAAACCAATATTTGGGTCTTACCCTCTGAGTCAATCTGAATCCAGGGAACAGGGGACTTCTCTAAAGAGCTTTGCAACTCTGAGCCACATAACCTCCTGATCAGGGAGATTAATGAGACCACTGGAGAACAGAAAGCCAATCAGTGCATTTGTTATGAAGAGGAGAGTCATCAGAGAAAGGAGATATCCCTGATGCTTCTGAGGGAAGCCAAATGGTCAAGCAAGACCTGGACCCACCTAGCGCAAATGGCACTAGCAGAATTGAAAATCTGCTCTCATCTTTCCAGAATTGACTCCCATAAAGCTCAGCTGACTGTTAACAAAACATAGAAACAAAAGTCCGTTTGACTGCTTCATCTTAAACACTTTGGAAAGACAGTTAAGACCAAAATACAGCCATTCCTGGGCATTTTAAATAATAATAATAATAATTATTATTATTATTTAAGGTATGCACTTTATTTTAGCCTCCAAAAATAAGTAAGAGTGGAGGCTACAAAGAAGGATTCTCAGACAGGAATGCCTGATACTTATAAAAAGAGACTATCAAGAAGAGCTGCCACAGGCAGAAATTTCTAATTTAAGGCCTGCAGATATTCCTAACCAACACAGGTAGGCTTGGTGTTTGCTAGTACGATTATCCAGCCCTGAGTAACAGAATTAAAGGTTTCTCTATTAGACACAGAGGTCATACTAGAAAAAGGATTTTACAAGATCAGATGACATTACATTGTTAAACTGTATCTTATGGGGAAGGACAACTGTAACACTAAAAGTTAAATATTAATTTGATAGTCCTGATAACTGGGGATATTAAAGACTGGTGAGGGAACTTCTATACAGTAACATGTTCCGGCTGCTGCAACATTTATTCAGTACTCATGGTTTTTGTTTCTCTCATAGAAGAACCCATCCCCAGATGACTTTACAACCTGTTCTTCCCCAACCAGACTTCAATCCGAACTGACTTCTAAAAGGCAACTCATGTCCCCCAACTGACTTATAAAAGGCAACTCATGTCCCTCATGCCATGCCCACTCACTTCACCCTGTCTCAGGTCAGAAGAAGAAATAATGATTGACGCCACTCTTCTTACAACAATGGAGAGAAAGATAAATAGACTATCAATATAAGTAATTAATTAAGTCAGGTAAAATCAGGGAGATCGGTTTTGGGTGAGTTCTAAAAATTTGGAGAATCTTACCTGAGGGATTAAAATTTCCTCAGTGCTCTTCCCCTAATCTATTAAAGATTTGAAAGGGACACAGAGAAAAGGGGGAAATGATAGACCCAACCTGATCTTTTATTAAAATTGGGAGCCATCTTGCCACAAAGCCATGAAAAGATAATTTTGGCTTTACCATAAATTACTGCAAATTCTGAACCTGCTTGAAATGCCTGCCCGTGCCTTGAACTCACGCATGCCCGGCTCTCTGACCAGATAGCAGCCCTCTCTGAAACTTTAGTGACACATCATAAATATTTGCCTTCTCTGGCCAGACAACATTCCTCTCTGAGGCTCTAATGGTCCTCTGAATTCTGATGTAGGGACAGCAAAAAAAAATCTAAACTACCATTAGTGTGATGCTTGTCAGAGTTCTGTTAACTGTAACACCCCTTTTGTGTAACTTTCTGGGCTATAAAGCTGGGCTGTAAGAAAGCTGGGGTTGCTGTCTTGTTCCGGCTGTTTTGGGAGGGGAGGCAGCATGAAAGGTGGAAATAATAAGATTAATTTAATTTGATTTTAATTAGAGTAAGTGGTCTTTTCTTGTCTCGTGGTCTAACAATTAACACTCCAAAAACATGGAGCTCTGACGGCCTAAAGACTTCTTGAGGAACTTCCTCTGAGGTTGGGCACTTGAAATATATGTTGTTGTAAGGAGCTTTAGCTTCCTTTCTAGTGAGACCATCAAAGCTGGGTTTGAATCTATGTGACCTGGAGGACATGGTTTCTTGTATTCTAATGAACATAAGGCAGCAGTGCTGAATTTTCTCTTTGTAGGTAAACTGTGGCCACTGGGTGCTAAGTGTCTCCCCGTGTGGACTGTGAAGCCATTTGTTTATCCTCCACTTTTCGTGGTGTTTCTTGCTGCTGCACTGGGAGTTTGGTATTTGCTTCATAAAATACAATGAGTTCAACTGGGACCCAGTTTTGGAGGGAGTTCTGTCAATTGTGGTGGGTCAGGGTCTGCAGGAGAATGCAACAACCAGGTTATATCTCACAGAGCTTGCCCCCTTGTACATAGAAATCTGACTCTGAACTTTGCCCTGGAACCTCTCCATGTAACAAGATGCCTTTACATAGAAGGTTCTGCTGGATGCACAATGTCAGTCACAAGCCATTTGGAAGGCAATGGCAAATCCTCATGGCCACACCACAGATGTATTATCACACACCTGCCCACCACTGCAATAGGCCCACTACTCAGCAGGCTCCAACTTACTGGCATCTTTGTTCTACACCATTTTCATGAAACCCGGTAAATCATGGCATTCTCTTGTACACTCATGATCAGCAACAAGACATCCAAAGGTTCTCCAGTGCCACCTGATTATTGGAATTTCAAAAATTTCATTGTATTTATCTAGCCATTTTTCATGGATGAAGTTGGAGACACTGTGGGTTTCAGTTCATTCAGGAACCATTAAATGGTGAGGAAGCTCATTTCAATGAAAGCTCTGGAGAACTGTCACAGGCAAGTCTTCCCATAGAGTCTTCAAAAGGTCACATGAAGCCAGGCCCATTGAGGTCTTCAATGTGACGTCCATGGGTGTTCTGACTCTCAACTATGGCTGCCAAATCTTTCAGAATAAAATCATGTGATATCCTAGCTGAGATTCCAAGGCTCTGTGGAAAGCCACCCTGTCTTTGATCTCAGTTTCCAAGGGCGAATCCCATGCGTGGCCTCCTAAAATCTGAACACAGTTCATGGCAATATTTCTCTGAGATCAGTTCCAGAACTCAAACTCTAAGGGGAATCACACCAGAGTTCAAGCCCAGGTAGACCCAGTCATCACTTCCAACCGCCACACAAATGACCACAATTAAAACCAACGCACTCCCACAAGGCCCTCATCTTCTTCCATATAGACACTCATCATAACCTGTGGCTCGAGGTTTCCATGAGGGGATCAGTCCAAGACAGTGTACAAAATAACCTCCCTTGCCCCACATTTGCCTAAAGTCAGGGTTGCCTGGACACCCTTCCTGAGAACCAGGAGTGATCAAATAGGCCTGCCATAAATACTGCTCTGCTTCCCGAATTTGAGGCCTACTGACTCTCGGGTATATATTCTTTATGTGAATTGGAATCATGAGAAAACCCAAGCACCTATGGGCTATCTTCTGCAGGGTTTGAAGAACTCATTTGACACAAAGGATCCCTATTTTCAATTGATGGAGGTCAGGAACCTTACAGAGGAAGGCGAGAGACTTCGTCCACAATGACTGCTTTTTTGGCCATTTTGGTTTTGGAAGCACACATGTAATCTTTCTTTAGATCCATCAGGTTCTGAGAATCTATGCAACAGCCTCACACATTGCCACGAGTCTGATGCAGAGACATCCCTTCCCAAAGCAATTAAGCAAAGATCTACAGGTGATGCCCATTAATTTCCATTGAAAACCATTTTTTCAGGCTTCACAAAGGGGTGGACTGAGACAAAGACGTTTCTGACATTCAGGGCAACAGGACAATAGGTAAGCAAATGGCCCAAAGCAGGGTTTCTCGAATGATATCTGAGTTTTCTGAGATGATCCCATTCCCTTCAGCTATCCAGTATGTGGTCATGTTACAGAGCCTGGAGGTGGTACATATTGTGGACACCAAACCATGAGCCTATTCTGGAGAGTGGCCCGAATTCAAGAAGAAAACAAGAACTTAGGAAGATAGTAGTTGTTGCCCATCTATAAGGCAAGCCACAGTCCATTTATAAATTGGGCAGGATGAATGCTGTGAAGCTTTCTACAAGATAGGAAACATCCATTGATGCATTCTCTTTTCTAATGTCTACAACCACAGATACAGTGGGATAAACAGACATAGAAACACTCGCCTTATCAAAAGACTTACTAGAAACGATCCAATCCAAACCAAACAAAGCGACTTTCCTACCTATTCCCAAATCATGAGACAAAACCACAAACTCACACGCACACCCACAAAGTCACCGCCTTCCCCCAAGTAGGTCTGTAACTATCTGGAGTGTCCTCTGACTGATGGGCCATACTATGTTCCCCCAAAATGGGCTATCCTATGTCAGATCTGGTCTCCTTGCCAACAGTGTGAAGTTGTCAGGAGCCAGTGGTGAGCCACTACCTGCTTTCTCAGGAAAAGCCCCTCTTCAGAGCTCTCTTGGCATTTGGCCATCTTCACATCAGTAGTTACCAAGAAAGACTGACTCTGTCCTTGGTAAATCCAATCATGTGAGACCACTGGGACTGGGACTGCCTCTGGGTGCCTGGCTTTTGGATCCCAAGTTCAGAGAGTTCCGTCACCAAGAAAGTGATGTAGGTCACTTCCTTCTGTAACTGAATGAGGTCACTGCCTAGGCAATCACTTTTTTCTAACATTTGCTTCCAAGTGTCCCAATAGATGGAGGCTGCCCCTACTTCCTGTGACACTTTCACAAGTTAGAATGGTATATCAAACATAGCACCCGGAAGCAGCTCTCCACACAGGCCTGGTTTGGTCCATCTTCTCTACATTAAGAAGAGAGAGATTGTTTCAGACACACCCATTCATCCTGACCAGGTTGTTTGTCGTGGAAGATGACTTTTGCTCTCTCAGGTCCTTCATAGCTTCCTCTATCTTCCCCAGGGTTCATCTCTGCATGGACCTTTGAGGTTCTCAGCAGGTGGAAGATCTCTTATGTTCCTGTATTGTAAGACCAATTCTGTCCCTGCTCTTCTGTAAAGTTAGATTGAGGGCAAAGAGTATGGATAGGGTAATAACATGTTTGATTTGGATTAGGAATCATTCTGCTGGATGAATAATGGTATTGGGAACCTGCGATATTTGTAAGTATATATAGAGGTGAAATATATGTATGAAAACAGAAATCTAGGTAAGATTTGAAGCCCAGAAGGGCATTGGATCCTTGATTGGGATACTTAGCTTTGAATTATGTTCTGCACATGTGTCTCAGATAAATCTATACACAATGGTATAGGACAATGTACCTTGGATGATTGAATGTCGAAGAGAACATCCAGTCTAAAAAGGATAGTTGGAAGGATTAGGAAGATAGTTGGTAGAATTAGAAAAAAAGAGTGAGCATAGGATTTGGAAAAAAAGTTCTTTAGCAATAGGGTTTCGGGTAGAGAGAAAATGTAAATGTCAGCACATGTGAAGAGTTGGTCACAATGATGAATTGGGGAAAATATGTAGGAAAGCAGATATCAATAGAGACATAGGAAATCAGGCAAATGATAAAGTGATTGATTGGATTAGACATTTTCAGCAGGCTTGAAGTTGAATATATAATCTTAGGAAGAAACACATATGTAGTCACCAATAGGATTGACATTTGAGAGCATTAGCCAACCTGGACACGGGTGATTTTTATAATCCATACTCATATTCCATTTAGGCTTTGGTACAATCTTAAGTGTGACTTTGCATTTTGTTGTCAGAATATTACTGTGATAAAATGTATATGTAGATCAGGTGACATGAGTATTTCTTGCACCATTTCTGGGAGCAATATTTTGAAGAGGTATAAATTAGTATTGGGGGCACAAATAGGTGTACCATGTGTGTATGAATATAGAGAGAATGATTGAATAGACCATACTGTGAATAAATAATATAACTTGTTCCAACTTTACAAATTGGAATAAATTAATATCTGAAAATACATAGCAAATCTTATATTGATATACATACATTCATTCCAACCAGTTATACATCTAATGGTAATTTAAGGGTTGTAGTTTATCATAAATTCTGTGTGAGTTTTGCTTCAAAATTGATTATGGAAATCGAAAATAATGTGTTTGGAAAGAAATCTCATGAAATGAGCAGTCAAAAACAAGGAGGAATATATGTGTTCTGAAGCAGGAAGTGATTGAATGTGTTACAAATGTCTTTAAGTTTGTGAACTTGTGGATGAAATGTACATTTTATGATGTACAAAAACTGAAGAAATAGACATGTACCAGTGTTGAAAAAAATTGAACGTCAAAATACACATCATGTCCCATAGGAATCTACTAGCATTGATGTTAAAGTGGGTCAGTTACTGTAGAAATATAAGGATTTGTTTGCACCATTCACTGAAGTAAGTTTTCAGTACTAGAAAACAAATATGTATTTCAGGTGGATGAATGTTTCTGAAAATAATCTTATGAAAAGTTGATTATAAAACCACATACACGAACATTAGTGAATTTAGGGAGTGTATAATAAGACACATGTATTTCATATTTTGAAAAATCTAGAGTATATATATATATATATATATATATATATATATATATATACACAAATACATTGGAAAGTAGAAAATATATGCCAATCAAAATTCATCATGAAATATATATCATCCACAGATCCAAAAATATTAATTTTACTGAACATGGATTTATGTATAATGTTGCTCAACTAAAAAGCTCACTCATAGTTTGAATTTTCAGTTCCAAAAGCATTTAGGAGGAGTGATTTCTTCTCATACTTTGTATCTGCCAAGTTAGCCACCTCACAAAAATGTACGTGTATTCCAGGTAGGATTTTATATGTGCATAAAAAATACATGTGCTGAATTGGCTACAGAAAAAGGGAGACAGGAATTCACATGTGTGTTAACTTTAAAAACACATGGAGAACAATTTCAAGAAAAAAATTGACAAGATTTATAACTCCTACCCTATATCATGCAAAAGGCAAGACCAACTATTCACCATGCCTCCTCTGAACTGCTTGTATTTCTATTCTGTTTGAGTTATTTCTCTCCATCATATTAGGATTAGTAGTCAGAGTCTAGTAGGGTATGGGTTAGTGTCAGGGTTTCAGTATTTCGAATGAAAAATTGGAAAATGAATCCAATGTGTATGTAAATATGTGCTACACAAAAATCTTCCCACTCTTATCCAGAACAATGCCTTGACAATACCTTCGCCCCAAGTAAGACACAAATAGAGGAAAAGAGTTAGAAATTCCGTGAATACATATCTGGAATGGAAAACGATCAGGAGTTCACAATCTTGGAAGTGGTAGAGGAGTTTTCAAAAGTAAGTGACAGGGTAAACGCTCCACAAACATGGAATTCTGCTGGCCTAGACACTTCTTGGGAAACTGTCTGTGAGGTTGGGCACTTGAAATATATGTTGTTGTCAGGAGCTTTAGCTTCCTTTCTAGTGAGACCATAAAAGCTGGGTCTGCATCTATGTGACCTTGAGGACATTGTTTCTTTTTTTCCCAATGAACATGAGGCAGCATTCCTGAATTCTCCCTTTGTAGGTAAACTGTGGCCCCTGGGGGCTAAATGTCTCCCCATGTGGACTGTGAAGTCATATGGTCATCCTCTATTTTCATGATGTTTTTTGCTGCTGCACTGGAAGTTTGGTATTTGCTTCACGAAATACAAGGAGTTCAAATGCAACACACTACGGGAGGGAGTTCTGTCACGTGTGGTGAGTCAGGGTCTGCAGGAGAATATAAGAACCAGGCTTCTATCCCACATAGCTTGCCCCCTTGACTATAGCAACCTGATTTTGAACAGCGTCCTGAAACCTCTCCATATAACAAGATGCCTTTACACATAAGGGTCTGCTGGTTTGACCATGTCAGTCACAAGCCATTTGGAAGCCAATGGCAGATCCACATGGCCCCACCACATATGTTTTATCACACACCTGCCCACCATTGCTCTAGGCCCACTACTCAACAGGATCCAACTTTCTGGCATCTCTGTTAAACACCATTTTAATGAAAACCAGTCAATCAAGGCACTGTCTGGTATACTCATTGTTGGAAAAAGTATAAACGGCAGCCATACCCCAGAGAAAAACCCCAACATGGCGCCTAAGGACTTCTTCTTCCTACCTTCTTCTTTTCTGAAGTGGTGCGAAAAGTTCCCGCCCGTGTGAACTCTCCCACTGTCGCCAATTTCAAATCTCGCTGGTGGGGAACCTTAGCCCCAATGAGAACTAACTCCTGGGCTCCAGAGCTGATATCTGAAAGAACTTGCCAATAAACGGGTTGCCTGCCATTTATCTAAGTCCTTCCATCTCCTCCTTAGTTCTATATAAGCACACAGCTTTTTGCAATAAAATTGGAATTCTCCCGGCGAAGTGCCTTTGCGTGGGGAGTTCTTTCATTCTGGTGCCCCGTTTGAGGATACAGGTGAGCTCTTTCCAACAAGAGCCCCGTCCCCCATTCCACAGAGACACTCTGTCCTGGTCCGCTCTTTTCAGATGCCAGCTTCCTGCACTCACCACTGATCTGATGTATGTAAGCCTCCCCTGACCCCGGCTCGCCAACTCCCTTCGGGCTACCGCTTGTTTTGTGACCCTGATCGTCCAGCACACTCTAGACGCCCGGTAGGGGAGAGGGAATTCCTCCCACCAAGACCTTTACTGATCACAGTGGACCCTCTGGTGATCCGTTTCCCTTTGGGGCTTGAGGGTTCTGAGTTTACACGAGAGGCTCTGTGGTTTTTCCTCCTCTGCTGCCACTGCTGCTGCCGGCTAGATTTGCTGTTTCCTGCGGGGCTGCTGTGTCCGGCTGAAGCTGCCTCTCTGCTCAGGGAAAACTGAACTCCCGTCCTAGAACTGCATTCTGCTGGAACTGGAGTTCTGTTTTCATTACTGACTTCTTCAGCTGCGTTCGAAAACTTTGCTGACGTCAGGTTGCCCGTGGCTCCAAACCCATTGGGTCTTCAAGATCGCACTTCACTGGTGACGACCAGGTAGTACCCTCTGTATTTCCTCACGACAGCTGGTCATTTTGGGGACACCCACCTGACCCCCGTTCGCCCTGAGCTTCCTGGAAGCCGTTCCAGCTCAGATTTTCTCTTTGTCTATCTCGCTTACTCTTATTCTCTCTCTCTCTCTCTCTCTCTCTCTCTCTCTCTCTCTCTCTCTCTCTCTTCCATCTCTCCCTGTGACAATGGGCACCTCTTCACCTGTACCTGAAGCCTCACCTCTCAAATGTTTAATAAAAAATCTGGCCACACTCTCCCTCACACCAGACATCAAGCCCAAACTTTTAATTAAATTCTGTACCCAAGATTGGACTCCATATCCACTGGATAATTTCAATCATTGGCCTCCAGAAGGCTCCTTAGATCCACACCTCCCCTGGGACCTTTTTAACTACTGCCAGCGTCTGAAAAAGTGGAGGAAGATTCCCTGCATTGAAGGTATTAGCCTTCCCACACAGCACCTTGTCTCTGCTCCTCCTGCCCTCCCCCTCAGGTCCTCCTTGCTTGCAATCCCCTCTCTTACCCTACTTCTACTTCTGACTTCACAGATTCTTCCTCATTCGACCCAGCAGATGAACCCCCACCTTATCCCCAGCCCCATCTGCCCCTTCTCTTCTGCTATACCCTCCTCATCCTCTGCCTGATTCCATGGATCCTCAGCCTTCCATTTTATCCCCCTCCCCTCTGTCCTCTTCTGCCTGCTCCACTTCCACCTCTTCCAAAGAGACACTCCCTTCCCCTCCCTCTCCTTCCTGTCCTCCGCCTGCCTCTTTCAGTCCTCCTGTTACCAGGTCTAAAGGACTCCTTCCCACCCCTCAGACAATCGCACCCCTTCGTGAGGTAGCTGGTCCCGAGGGTGTCATCAGAGTCCACGTGCCCTTCTCCAGGTCAGACATTACTCAGCTAGAGAGGAAGTTAGGCTCAATAACCACTAAACCCACCACTTACATTCGGGAGTTTCAATGGGTCCTGCAAGCATATAGCCTCACTCATCATGACATATACATGCTCTTGGCGAATACACATCTCCCCGAGGAAAGGCAATGGGTCTGGGAGCTAGCCCAAGCCCATGCTGATGAAAATCATAGGACCAATCCTAACCACCACACGGGCCCTCATGCTGTCCCAGAGCAGGATCCCCTATGGGATTACAACACCCCTGAAGGCTTACAGACTCATGACCTTTTTACATCCTGCCTCTTGGCAGGCCTGAAAAAGGCGACCCGCAAGGCTGTTAACTTTAAAAAGGTGCAGGAGGTCATTCAAAGGAAGGAGGAAACACCTTCAGAATTCCTGGATAGACTAACAAAGGCCCTTCAACAGTGCACATAACTCGACCCAGAAACCCCTGATGGCCGTCATGTCTTAATGACATATGTTCTGGCCCAAAAATACTCTGACATTATAGCCAAGCTTAAAAAGCTTGAACAGGGCCCTGCTACTCCTCAGACCAAAATCCTCGCTGTCTCTTTAAAGGTTTTTCATGGTAGAGAGGATATGACACCCCCTGGAGCTTGCTTCAAATGTGGTAAGGATTGTCCTTCGCCGAGAACACCCTATAACCCCTGCCCAACATGCCATCAAAGGAGACACTGGGGGACAGACTGCCCAACAACCCAGAAGGGAGGTTGGTCAGCCACCCGGCAACCCCAGCCCCTCCTTGCCTTGGCAGAGGAGAAATGATGGAGCCCTGGGCCTTCCCTCCAGACTATTACCATCAAGAATCAAGAACCTAGGGTCACCTTCCTGGTGGATGGACGCTTCATTACCTTCCTCTTGGATACTGGTGCCACTTTTTCGGTCTTGAGGGTGTATTGGGGTCCTACGACACCCTCAAAAACTCCTATTGTCGTGGTAGGAGGTAAACATATTTTCCCTCAAAATCCCTTTTGTCCTTCACTCACTCCTTTCTCGTTATGAGCCATTGCCCCATTCCCCTTCTGGAAAGGGACATACTCTCACTACTAAAAGTCACCATTCACATATCACCCCACACCTCTCCTACCTCTCATTTCCTCATGATGTTCCTAGGGGCAGATACACGTCCTTCATGCACTCTCCCACGACTATCTAAACCAGTTAACCCTGAGTTTTGGGACACAACTATACCCTTTATGGCTAAATGCAGTCCTATTCATATTGTCTTACTGGACCCTTCAAGATATATTAGTCAACCATGATATCCACTCACAACCACAGCCTTCCTCGGATTATAAGCCATCATCCAGGATTTATAATGAAAGGGGTATCTTAGGCCTACGCACTCTCCTTTCAACACTCCCATTCTGGCAGTTAAGAAACCTAACGTGTCCTACAGGCTGGTTCTAGACCTTCCCCTTGTCTACTCCTCTGTGGTCCCCATCCACCCGCTAGTGTCCAACCCTTACACCCTCCTCTCTCAGATCCCTGCCACTACTACCCACTTCTTGGTTCTAAATTTAAAACATGCGTTCTTTTCTATTCCCTTGTTCTCAGAATCTCAGGATATCTTTGCTTTTACTTGCACTGACTCTCACACCCGCCATTCTCATCAGCTTACCTGGACTGTCCTCCCACAGGGATTCAGGGATAGCCCCCATCTCTTTTCAAGTTCTTGTCCAGGACCTCACATCCTTTCACCCGACCTGTCCTGACTCTACTCTCCTTCAATATGTCGATGACCTTCTTCTATGTAGTCCCTCTGGGAACACTCTCAATCCCACACTGCTCAGCTTCTTAATTTCCTAGCAGACAAGGGAAATAGGGAGTCTCCCCACAGGACCCAGGTTTCCCAGTCTTCTGTCACCTATCTTGGTTTTTGCCTTGCACCCAGAAAAAAGGAAATAACACTGGATAGGAGGCAACTCCTCTCTGATCTTCCAGTGCCCCATACAAAAGCCAAAATACTATCATTCCTAGGACTAGCAGGGTATTTTAGGGCGTGGATCCCAAATTATTCTCTTCTATACAAATCCTGTATGACCTAGCAAAGGGACCCAATAGTGAATCTCTTGCCTCCTCCCCAAACTACCACTTGCGCAGACTTCAGCAACTTGTCTTAAAGGGACCTGCCCTTCACCTTCCTGATCTTTCAAGACCATTTCATGTATATGTCCAAGAAAAATGGAGGCAAGAACTTGGGGTCTTAGGTCAAAACTATGGGCCTACATTTGCACCTGTGGCATATTTGTCCAAGCAACTTGACCCTACCATCCGTGAGTGGGCCCCTTGCTTAAGATCTCTGGCTGCTGGACAAATTTTACACAAAGAAGCCTCTAAGCTTACTTTTGGGGCCCCTTTAACTATCCACTCCCCACATCACTTGAAGGATCTTTTAGCTTATAAGGGCTTTCAAACCCTTCCTCCATCCAGAGTTCTGTCGCTCCTCACTTCCTTTCTGGAAAACCCTAATATTACTTTCCTCCCCTGCTCTGCACAGAACCCTGCCTCACTGCTCTCAATGACTCCCACGTCTAACACACAAACTCATAATTGGTTGGAAACCTTAGATGATTTCCTCCCCTGTCATTCTTCCATTTCTGAGAGACTACTAGCCAGGCCTGACCTTATCTGGTTTACTGATGGCAGTTCCTTTAGGCAGAATGACACTCATTACTTTGGATACACTGTAGTTTAAGCCACTGAGATTATAGAGGCCAAAGCTCTGCCTTCAGGAACTACCAACCAGCAGTCTGAACTTATAGTAGCCACTCGTGCCTGCCTTCTAGCACAAGGCAAATCCCTCACCCTTTATACTGATTCAAAATATGTCTTCCATATCTTATCCCATGCTGCAATATGAAAGGAGCGAGGCCTACTTACCACCAAAGGTAATGTGATCACTAATTCGGCTCTTATAACCAATCTGATAAAGGCCTCCCACTTACCCACCCAGGTGGGAGTTGTCCATTTTTGGTCTAATCAGAAGGACGTCTCTCTTATCACTTAGGGCAATGCCAAAGCTGACCAGGCAGAACAAATGGCTGCTACCACTTCCAATGATGGACCCCCTTGTGGACATATAATGGCCACTTTAGACAGCTAATCTGAAGCCCCTACTTCTTCCAGTAAGAACAAGGATCTCTTCAAGTTCCTTCATACTCTATTCCTTTCCAATTCTCAGTCTTTGACCCTCTTTTTACAGAGCTTCTTCTCGCTCACCCTCTCTGACAAAGCCATGCTACAGAATATAGCCTCTAATTGTCAGATCTGTCAGTGGACCAACACTTATACTCCTTTAAGGCCCAAACCTTTTCCTTCCCACCAAGCCCGGGAACACATTCCCACTGCTGACTGGCAGGTAGACTTCACCAACATGCTCACAGTATGGTGCACTAAATACCTCCTTGTCTTTGTGGACACTTTCTCTGGTTGGATTGAGGCATTTCCCACTTCCAATAAAACGGCTTCCACTGTAGCTTTAATCTTACTGACAGACATCATCCCCAGGTTTGGTATGCCCACTTCTCTACAATATGACAATGGCCCTGAGTTTATTTCTAGGATCACACAAAAGGTCTTTCAAGCCCTCTCCTTCAAGTGGCATTTCCACTGTCCATATTATCCCCAAGCTTCAGGGAAAGTGGAAAGGGTAAATCGTACTCTAAAGGAAGTCCTTACCAAATTGACAATGGAATTAAACTTAGACTGGGTCAAACTCCTTCCCTTGGATTTGCTTCGAATCAGAGCTCTCCCTAAAAACCATCTTTACTGTCTCCTTTTGAGATAATGTATGGAAGACCTCTTATACCCCCTGGGTTGGTCATTTCACAAGGACCTCTCACCCGAGATTTGTCTTTGCCTCTTTTGTATCATCTCCGCTCGGAACTCTGGAAATATCAGGACTGGCTTCATCCGGACCCAGTGTCCTCTCCAAACACTCCTCCCTTAACACCTGGGAGTCTAGTATATTATAATACCCCAGAGGAGAAAGGGACTCTTGCCCCAAAATGGGAAGGCCCATATCCTGTCATTCTCTGTACCCCCACTGCCGCCAAACTCTCCTTACCAGACAACCGTCTAACTCCCTGGATTCACATTTCTATGTTGAAGCCATATCACCAGGAGGCCCCACCTGCTGACGACAGGACCAATCCAGAGGAACTCCAAGAATCACCTCCTGAACCTCCCCTTTACTCCTGCTCTCCACACTCATCTCACCCATTTAAGTTGCGGCTCACACGGTGTTCCATGCAGCCCAATTCCTCTTAAAAAAGTCACAATGAGCTCTCCCAACACCCTAATCTTCTGTAACTGCTTGTTTTTTGTGCTCTGCTTATTTTCTGTGCTCTATCGGGACTGGTCTTTACCCTCCTTTCCTACCATGTATTTATTCACTCTTCAGGAACGATACTCAGAACATGGCATGCAGAAGGTCCGCGCAGTGGATGCAACTACTTGCTTCATCCACAACTGCACCTCTATTTCCCTAAAATTGTCACCTTCAAGGACCTTCGTCCCTGGTAGCTGAAACTGGCTTTTCATTTGCTTCCTTTTTGATCAAACAAAAGACTATAGTCATTGGTGGCCTGAGATATATAATGGGTGCCCCTATTGGTCATGCAGGTTCCATGATGAACATGGTAGCTATTCTTACCACTCACTTGGTTACCCTAAAGTGTGGACTTCTAGTTACCTAAAGTGGGATAAAGGCTCTTCATCTGATAACAATGGATGGTATACTTTAGATATACCTGACCCCAAGGCCAAACGTTGGGACTATGTTGAGTTTGCTGTCTATGCTCGGACAACCTCAGCCAGACCCACAGGGTGGATGACAGTTGGCCGCACCCTGATAATGCCACCTAAGGCAACCATCCAGGTAGTCGAACACATTAAGGAGTCAGAATCAAAACTTTGAGATCTTATTCATAGCTCATCCAAAAAGGATTCAGACCCTTCAACCCCCTCAGGTCCCCCTGACACATGGTTCAATTTGTTACACCAATCTCTTCGATTATTAAACTCCACCACTCTTTCTGTGCCTCCTTCTCAGTGCTTTCTCTGTGCTTCACTTAGTCCCATTAGCGCAGGAAATATTTCAGCAAAAACCTACAATTTCTCTAAGAAAGGACAACCCCTACATGTGACACGTATCCCACTGTGGGAAAGTTATTCCACCAATACTTTATTTCCTTTCATCTGTTTCCACCTGCCAATAATGAATCCTTTACCAATTTGTTCCTTGAGCTGAAGCATCCAATCGAGCCCTGCGTTTATGGAACCTGGACATTTCCTCTGATGTAATGGGTCTTTAAGTACCTCAACGATCAATGTCTCTGGCACCTGTTTCTTGGTTACTGTAGTTCCTCAGCTGTCTTTGTATGCTCCCACCGAATTCCGACAGTTGGCCCTACCTTCCTGAACCCGTAGGGCAGCCTTTCTTCCGGTTCTGGTAGGCCTCACTTTAACAACCTCAGTGGCGGGTCTCGGACTCTCTGGTGGAGCTATAGGTCATGCTCTATGGGCATCCAAAGACCTGCAACAAAAACTGCAGGAAGCACTCGATACCACTGCTGAGTCTCTGGGTTCCTTGCAGCACCAGATTACTTCATTGGCACAAGTGGCTTTACAGAACCAAAGGGCAATTGATCTTCTCACTGGAGAAAAAGGGGGTACATGCCTATTCCTCAGAGAGGAATGTTGCTATTATGTTAATGAATCTGGGCTGATAGAAAAAAATGTTGTTAAATTGCAGGAATTATTGACCAAATTGCTCAAACCTAGCTCCTCCAATCCCATAACAGGGTTCTTCCAATCCTATCTTGCCATGTACTTACTACCTATCTTGGGGCCCCTTATTGGGATGCTCCCTTTTTGTGCTCTCTTGCCATGCATAATGAAGTTCCTTCAAACCCAACTGCAAAAAATTTCTAATCAAAATTTCAACCAGCTTTTGCTTAGGCACTACCATCCTCTGATGACCGATGAACCCCTAACATCTCCAAGAGAACAGTTCACTCAGTGATGAAGCTCACTACCAGGCACGATGGAATGCAACGTACATCAGACAGCGGGAGGCAACGAGCTTGGAGAACCTCTTAATCTGCCATCCTGAATTCATGAGTCTTTATGATCTTCTAAGCTTCCTCATGGCCCTTGGCCTCTTCTATGTCAGTCCCCCAACATGGAACTTCTGCCAAAAATTGACCTTTGTTTAATTTTTATCTTCATTCTGTTTTTATTCGCTCTGATCTTCTTCAGGTGCTGGTGACGCCATGTCCAGGCAACGCTTCCAGTATTTCCTAGAGTCTATGTTACAGGACCAGTATCTGATACCAACAATCTCCTCCATCCAGGACTGGTTTCATGCCATCGACAACTTGTGGCATCAGGGAACTTTCATAGAGTTTACCCCTACTGAAGTAGCTATCTATACCACTGGGTTTTATTTCTGGCTGACATGATATAACCAGAGCTGGCCCCCGAGCATTTGTCAACTTCCCTTTCTAGGCCCCACAGCACCCCCACACAGCAGGAAGCAGCCAGAAATGACAAACAATGCCCAACTTTCTAAGAAAACAAAAAGGGAGGAATGTTATGAAAAGTATAAATGGCAGCCATAGCCCAGAGAAAAACCCCAACATGGCACCTAAGGACTTCTTCTTCCTACCTTCTTATTTTCTGCAGTGGCGTTAAAAGTCCCCGCCCTTATTAACTCTGCAGCCAGCGCCAATTTCAAATCTCACTTGTGGGGAACCTTAGCCCCAATGAGAATTAATTTCTGGGCTCCGGAGCTGATATCTGAAAAAACTTATTCTCAGAACATGAGACCAAACCACAAACCCACAACCACACCCACAAAGGCACCTCTTTCCCCCAAGTAGGTCTGTGACTATTCGGAGTGTTCTCTGACTGCTGGGCCATACTATGTTCCTCCGAAATGGCCTGTCTTGTCTCAGATCTGGTCTCCTTGGTCAACTCTGTGAAGTTGACAGGAACCAGCGGTGAGCCACTACCTTCTTTCTCAGGAAAGGACCCTCTTCAGAGATCTTCTGGCATTTGGACATCTTCAAATCAGTAGGTACCAAGAAAGACTGAGCCTGTCCTTGGTAAATCCAAACAAGTGAGACAACTGGGACTGGGACTGGGACTGGCTCGGGGTGCCTGGCTTCCTGGATCCCTAGTTCAGAGAGTTCCAACACCAAGGAAGTGAGGTGAGGTCACTTCCTTCAGGAACTGAATGAGGTCACTGCCTTGGCAACCACTTTGTTTTAGCAGTTGCTTCTTATGGTCCCTTTAGATGGAGGCTACCCCTACTTTCTGTGACCCTTTCATAAGTTAGAATGGGATATAATCCATAGGCGCTCAGGAACAGCTCTCCAAAAGGCCTGGTTATTCTGTCTTCTCTACATTAAGAAGACAGAGGCTGATTCAGACACCAAACTTCATCCTACCAGGTTTTTTTCCATGGAAGATGACTTTTGCTCTCTCAGGTCCTTCATAGCTGCCTACATCTTCTCCAGGGATCATTTCTGCACATACCTTTGAGGTTCTCATCAGGTGGAAGATCCCATACATTCCTGTATTGTAAGACCAACACTGTCACTGCTTTTCTGTAAAGTTAGAATGAGGGAACAGTGTATGGTTAATGTTAATAACATTTTCAATTTTGATTAGGAACCATTCTGCTCGATGAACAATGGTATTGGGAACCTGCGATATTTATAAGAATATAGAGGTGAAATATATGAACGAAAAGGGAAATCTAAGTAAGATTTGAAGCCCAGAAGGTATTTGGGTCCTTGATTGGGATACTTAGCATTGAATTACGTTCTGCACAGATGTCTCAGATAAATCGATATACAATGGCATAGGACCTTGTACCTTGAATGATTGAATGTAGAAGAGAACATCCAGTCAAAAAGGGATAGTCGGTAGGATTAGGAAGACAGTAAGTAGGTTTAGGAAGAAGAGTGAATATAGGATTTGGACCAAAGTTTTTTAGCAATAGGGTTTCGGTTAGAGAGTGAATGTTAGTGATAGCACATGTGAAGATTCAGTCACAATGATGAACTGGGGAAAATATGTAGAAAAGCAGATATCAATAGACACATTACAAAATCATTCAAAGTGTAAAGTGAGTGACAGCTTTAGACATATTCAACAGGGTTGAGTTTGAATATATAATCTTTGGAAGAAACAAATATGTAGTCACCAATAGGATTTTCATTTGAGAACATTAGGCAACCTGGACATGGTTGTTTTTAGTAATCCGTGTTCACTTTCCATTTAGGTGTGGTACAATCATAAGTGAGAACTTTGCTTTCTCTGTTCAGATTATTACTGTGATAAAATGTATATGTAGATCAGGTTACATGTATTTGTTCCACCATTTCTGGGAGCAATATTTTGAAGATGTATAAATTAGTATTGGGGGTACAAAGAGGTGTACCCTGTGTCTATGAATATAGAGATAATACATGAATAGACCATACTGTGAATAAATAATATAACTGGTTCCACTTTAAATAATGGATTGAATTGATATCTGTAACTAAGTAAGAAATCTTATATTGATATACAATCATTCTTTCCAACCACTTATACATTAAAAGGTAATATTAGGGTTATGGTTTATCATGACGGGTGTTTTGCTTCAAATATGATAATGGAAATCGAAAATAATGTGTTTGGAAAGAAGTCTCATGAAAAGAGCAGTCAAGAAACATGGAGGCATACATGGGTTCTGAAGCAGGAAGTGATTTGAAGTTAAACAAATGCGTATAAATTTGCTAAATTGTGGATGAAATATGTATCCTATGATGTGCATAAACTGAAGAAATAGTAATGTTCCAGTGTTGAATAAAAATGAACGTCAAAATGCACATCATGTCCCATAGGAATCTGCTTGCATTGATGTTAAACTCGTGTCAGTTACTGTAGAAATATTATGATTTGGCTTTTTTTTTGGTGTTATAATACAATTTATTTTAGTACTAGCATGCCACAGAATGTAGAGGAAGGAACAATGGATTTTTAGTTATAGCACTAATGATCTAACATTTAATGACTATTTTGGGGAGTCTAGAAATTACATAAGGCTATGTAACATATTGTTTTTTATTTAACATTCAAAAAAGCTTGGAATTTTGGTGATATTTCTACTTTTTTATTTTTTATTTTTCAGTTGTTGATGGACCTTCATTTTGTTTATTTTTATGTGGTGCTGAGAATAGAACCCAGTGCCTCACACGTGCTAGACAATCATGTTACCACTGAGCCACAAACCCAGCCCCTCCACTTTTTTCTTAAGATCGAATATGCCTCTCCCTCTTCTTTACTCACTTTTTTTCTCATTTTCCCCCTTCTCTCTCTTCCTTTTTCATTTTCCATCCATATCAATTTTTCTCTCATGTCATTACAAACAGTATCTTGCTATGAAATTTAAATTCAAGACTGTTTTTTATAGTCATTCTTTTTTCTTGAGAAAATTTTAAAATTATAATAACCTGATAGATATATTACTATACATTTATTATATATATGTATCTACATTCATGCATATGCATTACATATATTATATATGTATATATACATTTATATTTAAAGTACTTTGATTAGCCTGTTAGATATAATATAGTATAGACCATATCTTTCTTAATTCTCAAGTCTTCCAGAATTAATATCTTACAGTGAAAATCAATTAAACATATTTAAGTAAACAGGTATCTTTCTTATTTGTCTATACTGATAATTTAAGGTTTTATATCACATTAAGCTATAATATGGCATAATATATCTTATGAATTAGAGAAAAATTTTTAAAAAAACCTATTATTTAAGGACCATATGCACTGACAATTTAAATGGCATTCTCGTGATTTCAATTTCTATCAATTGTGTATTAATTGCCAAATATTTATTTTAGTACTTTTCATATTCATAATTGATATAAAGTCAATTGTTTAATTCTACTTGTAAGTAGTTAATTATTACAGCAGGGGCATTATTAATAATTCTAAATCTTTATAAGAAAAATGGTACAAAGATATTTTCATGCAAAATTAAGAATAATTGCATGCTCTGAATGTTTGATTGTTAATACATATAACAAAGAGCTTTTGATGAGTCTCTTCCCCAGTAAAACATAAAATGCAAAGATATAGTTGGGTATGTATGTCCAAATAAAGATAAGGAGAAATACACATTATTAGCTAGAAACAATTAAATAAAAGATGAAAAGAAAAATCCAATACATTGTACGAACTTGTCAGATGAGGTAGTATTCTGGAAGAATAGCCTAAGGCTAGACCTGGTCCATGACAAAATATTAACTAAAAAAATGAAATATGAAAAATATAGGAAATGCTATGAATTTTTCATGAAGGTAGGTGAATTATCCTTTAATCTCAATTTATGTGCATTTTCAAAAGCCAAATTTCTGGTAAAATAAATTTGTGATAGTTACAACTACACAAAACAAAGTTTCTGCTTAGCAAAATGAATGCATCTCAACCCTTTTTTAGCTGATTTCTTCCCACTCAATTTTAAACCTTTATTTATTTATTTATTTTTATTGGTTGTTCAAAACATTACAAAGCTCATGATATATCATCTTTGATACATTTTTCTCATTTGGTTTATGAACTCCCATTTTTTTAACAAATAAGAATTGCAGAAACACATTGCTTACACATTCACATTTTTACATAATGGCATATTAGTGACTGTTGTATTCTTCTACCTTTCCTATTCCCTACTATCCCCCCTCCTTTCCCCTCCCATCTTCCCTCTCTACCTCATGTGCTGTTGTTTAATTCTCTCCATTATTTCCGCCCCATTTCCCCTCACAACCTACTATGTGTAATTTTGTGTATCATTGAGGGTATTCTACCATTTCCATATGCTTTCTGTTCTCTCTCCCTTTCTCTCCCCCCACTCGTCTATGTATAATGTTAATCTTTTCCTCATGCTCTTCCTCCCTTTCTGTTCTTAGTTGCTTTCTTTATATCAAAGAAGACATTTGGCATTTGTTTTTTAAGGATTGGCTAGCTTTGCTTAGCATATTCTGCTCTAATGCCATACAATTCCCTGCAAATTCTATGATTTTGTAATTTTTTAGTGCTGCGTAATACTCCATTGTGTGTAGATTTCACATTTTTTTAAATCCATTCATCTACTGAAGGCCATCTACGTTGGTTCCACAGTCTAGCTGTTGTGAATTGTGCCGCTATGATCATTGATGTGGCAGTATCCCAATAGTACGCTGTTTTAAGATCCTCAGGGAATAGTAAAAGAAGGGTGATAGCTTGGTCAAATGGTGGATCCATTCCCAGCTTTCACAGGAATCTCCATACTGTTTTCCAAATTGGCTGCACCAATTTGCAGTTCCACCAGCAGTGTACAAGTGTCCCCTTTTCCCCACATCCTTGCCAACACTTACTGTTGTTTGACTTCCTAATGGCTGCCGATCTTACCTGAGTGAGATGGTATCCTAGGGTGGTTTTGATTTGCATTTCTCTGACTGCTAGAGATTGTGAGCATTTTTTCATGTACTTGTTGATTGATTGTATGTCCTCCTCTGTGAAGTGTCTGTTCAGGTCCTTGGCCCATTTGTTGATTGGGTTATTTGTTATCTTATTTTTTAATTTTTTGAGTTCTTTGTATATTTTGGATATTAGGGCTTTATCTGAAGTGAGAGGGGTAAAAATTTGTTCCCAGGATGTAGGTTCTCTATTTACCTCCCTTATTGTTTCTCTTGCTGAGAAAAAAAAAACTTTTTAGTTTAAGTAAGTCCCATTAATTTATTCTTGTTATTAACTCTTGGGCTATGGGTGTCTTATTAAGGAATTTGGAGCCCGACCCCACAGTATGTAGATCGTAGCCAACTTTTTCTTCCATCAGATGCAGTGTCTCTGATTCGATATCTAGCTCTTTGATCCATTTTGAGTTAACTTCCTTGCTTGGTGAGAGAAAGGGATTCAGTGTCATTTTGTTGCATATCGATTTCCAATTTTTCTAGCACCATTTGTCCTTCGTATATTGCAGGTTTTTAGCCCCTTTTATCAAATATAAGAAAGTTGTAATTTTGTGGATTGGTTTCTATGTCCTCTATTCTGTACCATTGGTCCACCTGCCTGTTTTGGTACCAGTATCATGCTGTTTTTGTTACTATTGCTTTATAGTACTGTTTGAACTCTGGTATCGCTATACCTCGAGATTCAAACATCCTGCTTAGAATTGCTGTTGCTATTCTGGGTCTTTTGTTTTTCCATATGAATTTCATGATTGCTTTATCATTTCTACAAGAAATGTCGTTGGGATTTTGATTGGCATCAATTTAAACCTGTAGAGAATTTGGGTAATATCGCCATTTGGTTGATGCTAGTTCTGCCTATCCATGAATTGGGTATATTTTTCCATATTCTAAGATCTTCTTCTATCTCTTTAGGGTTCTGTAGTTTTCATTTATAAATCTTTCACCTCTTTTGTTAGGTTGATTCCCAACTATTTAATTGTTTTTCCAATCATGTTATTTTCTTTGAGGATATTTTGAATGGAGTGGTTTTCCTCATTTCATTTTCAGAAGTTTTGCTGATGACATACAGGAATGCCTTTGATTTATGCGTGTTGATTGTATATCCTGCCACTTTGCTGAATTTATTTATTAACTCTAGCAGTTCCTCTGTAGACTCTTTTGGGTCTGTTAAATATATTATCATGTCATCCGCAAATAGCGATAATTTAAGTTCTTCTTTTCCTAGTTTTATGCCTTTAATTTCTTTTGTCTGTCTAATTGCTATGCCTAGTATTTCAAGAACTGAATTAAATAGAAGTGGTGATAGAGGGCATCCCTCTTGTTCCAGATTTTAGAGGGAATGCCTTCAGCTTTTCTCAATTTAGGATGATGCCAGCCTGAGGTTTAGCATATATAGCTTTTACAATCTTGAGGTAAGTTCCTGTTATCCCTACTTTTTCTAGTGTTTTCAACATAAAGGGATGCTGAACTTTGTCGAATGTTTTTTCTGAATCTATCGATACGATCATATGGTTGTTGTCTTTAAGTCTATTGATGTGGTGAATAGCATTTATTGATTTCCGTATAATGAACCAGAATTGCATCCCAGGGATGAATCCTACATGATCATGGTGCATAATTTTTTTGATATGCTTTTGTATTCGATTCACCAAGATTTTATTCAGAATTTTTGCATCCAAGTTTATTAGAGATATTGGTCTGTAGTTTTCTTTCTTTGAAGTGTCTTTGTCTGGTTTTGGGATCAGGGTGATATTGGCCTCATAGAATGAATTTGGAAGAGTTCCTTCTTTTTCTATTTCTTGAAATAGCTTGAAAAGTATTGGTATTAATTCCTTTTTGAAGGTTTTGTAGATCTCTGCTGTATACCCATCCGGTCCATGACTTTTTTTGGTTGGTAGTATTTTGATGGCTTCTTCTATTTCTTCCTTTGTTATTGGTCTGTTTAAATTGTGTGTGTCTTCCTGACTCAATCTGGGCAGATCGCATGACTTAAGAAGTTTATTGATATCTTCACTATCATCTATGTTATTGGAACATAGGGTTTCCATATACTTTCTAATTATCTTCTTATTTCTGGAGTGTCTGTTGTGATATTGCCTTTTTCATCCCGTATGTTAGTAATTTGAGTTCTCTCTTTTCTTCTCTTCCTTAGCATGGCTAAGGGCCTGTAATCTTATTTATTTTTTCAAAGAACCAACTTTTAGTTTTATCAATATTTTCAATGTTTTTTTTTGTTTCAATTTCGTTGATTTCTGCTCTAATTTTAATTATTTCTTGTCTTCTACTACATTTGCTGTTGTTTTGCTCTTCCATTTCTAGGTTTTTGAGGTGTAGTGTGAGTTCATTTATTTGCTGTTTTTTGCTTTTTTTTTTGAGGAAAGAACTCCAAGAAATGAATTTCCCTCTTAAAACTGCTTTCATTGTGTCCCATAGATTCCAGTATGTTGTGTCTGTATTGTCATTTGTCTCTACGAATTTTTTTTTATCTCCTCCTTTATGTCTTCTGTAAACCATTGATCATTCAGTAGCATGTTGTTCATTTTCCATGTGATGTAGGATTTTTCCTTCCTTCTTTTATCATTGATTTCCAGATTCATTCCATTATGATCAGATATGGTGCATGGTATTATCTCCACGACTTTATATTTAGTAAGAATTGCCCTATGGCATAATATATGGTCTATCTTTGAGTAGGATCCATGTGCTGCTGAGAAGAACGTGTATCCACTTTTTGATGGTTGATATATTCTATACATGTCAGTGAAGTGTGCTGTTTAATTTCAAGGTTTCTTTATTCAGTTTTTGTCTAGAGGATCTGTCTAATTGCTAGAGCGGTGTGTTGAAGTCACCCATAATTATTGTGTTGTAGTTTATTTGACTCTTGAACTTGAGGCGAGTTTGTTTTATGAGTGTTGCAGCTCAATTGTTTGGTGCATACAAATTGATAATGGTTATGCATTGTTGGTGCAAGGTTCCTTTTAACAGTATATAGTGTCCTTCTTTATCCCTTTTGATTAACGTAGGTTTGAAGTTGATTTTATTCGATATGAGTATGGCCACTCCTGCTTGCTTCCGAGGGCCATGTGAGTGGTATGATTTTTCCCAAACTTTTAATTTCAGCCTCTGTATGTCTTTACCTATCCTATGAGTCTCCTGAAGGGCATATTGTTGGATTTTTTTTTTTTGATCAAGGTTACTAGCTTATGTTTCTTGATTGGTGAGTTTAGGCCATTAACATTTAAGGTTACAATTGAAATATGATTTCTACTTCCAGTCATGTTTGTTTGTTTGTTTGTTTGTTTGTTTGTTTATTTATTTATTTATTTATTTATTTATTTATTTATTTATTTTGGTTAGTTTTTACTTTTTGGTTATTTTCCTCTCCCTTTACTGAGATACCTCCCGCTGCTAGTTTCAGGCATTACTTTTCAAATCCTCTTCTTGTAGTATTTTGCTCAAAATGCTTTGCACTGCTGGTGTTCTGGCTGTTAATTCTTTTAGCTTTTGTTTATCGTGAAAGACTTAAATTTCATTGTCAAATCTGAAGCTTAATTTTGCTGGATACAGTATTCTTGGTTGGAATCCATTATTTTTGAGCGTTTGAAATACATTGTTCCAGGATCTTCTTGCTTTCAAAGTTTGTGATGAAAAATCAGTCGTTAGCTTAATTGGTTTACCCTGAATGTAATCTGCCTACTTTCTCTAGTAGCTTTTAATATTCTCTCTTTGTTCTGTATGTCCTTGTTCTGGCTATCTTCATAATTATTTGTCTTGGAGTTGGTCTATTATGGTTTTGAATGCTTGGGGTCCTGTACTCTTCCAGGATTTGGCAATCCATTCCATCTTTCATCTCTGAGAAATTTTCTAGAATTATTTCATTTAATATGTTGTCCATTCCTTTGGTTTGAATCTCTATGCCTTCTTCTATCCCGATGACTCTCAAATTTGTTTTTTTTTGATGACATCCCATATCTCTTGAATAGATTGCTCATGGGATTTAAGCATCTTTTCTCTGTTTACTATATTCTTTTCAAGTTGATAAACTTTGTCTTCATTATCTGACGTTCTAACTTCTAATTGATCTAGTCTATTTGTAATATTCTTCGTTTGAGTTTTTAATTTGGTTTATACTTTCCTGCATTTCTAGGATTACTGTCTGATATTTCTTTTTAAGGTCTCTATCTCCTGGTAAAGCTCGTTCTTTGCCATTTGAATTTGTTTGTTTATTTGATTTTCAAAATATACTTTTATTGCTTGGACTTGCTGCCTCATGTCTTCTCTAATATTCCTTTCCATCTGAGTTAGGTATGCCTTGAGTTTTTTCCCTATCCCTATTTCTGATGCTTCACGGTCCTCCTGTAGAATTTAGTTGTCCTGCATTTTTTTGCACACCTTTTTTTCCCTTGTTTTTTTATGATGTTAACGTTAATTTTCAGCTCTATTTGATTGCTGTGTTTCTGCTTTCTTCAATAGATTTGTTTTGGTTTTATATATCTCTGTTGTCTCTCTTTTGTGTTTGTAGACTATGCCTGCAAAAGTGGATTCCACTTGGAAGGAATTCCGACAGCTGAGCTCCAGTGATGTCACCTGTCTGCTATGGCGGGCCCCAGGCTCCTTGCCGGGGTGTTTGAATGGGTGGGTGGGACTGGACTGTCTCTGGTTGGTTTCACCTCCCGGTCGCTGGAGGGCGGGCGGTCTCCAGCCATCCAGTCGTGCAATCAGCGAATGGGCTGTCACTGGCGGGCGGGTGATCTCTAGCTGCCCAATTGCGCAGGCAGCCAGCGGGTGATTGGTTGCTGGTGGGCAGGTGTTCTCCAGCCTCCTAGTCACGCGTGTCTGTCCT
Organism: Callospermophilus lateralis; assembly: GCF_048772815.1. NCBI lineage: Eukaryota > Metazoa > Chordata > Mammalia > Rodentia > Sciuridae > Callospermophilus > Callospermophilus lateralis. Next base: position 14,739,054 of record NW_027514380.1, on the reverse strand, counting down.
CTGGTCCCCTGGTTTCCTTTGCGAGTCTTGATTTCCCCTGCTACACCAGATTTCCCCTGAGTGATGCCTCTTGGCAGCTCAAACTGTACTCTTTGCCTGCCGTTTCTTGGGTGTGGAGGGTGTCTATTGGGAACCCCGGCACTCTATTGTTTTGATTTTTTCCGCTTGCCCCACCCATTGTGCTGGCTAGACAAGTTTTGTTTTCACCAGTGATGGGAGGGGAAGTTGAAGGTCAGGTGCCACTAGTTTTCCCCCCATCTTTATGAAGGCTTTCTTTGGTAATCCCTCCCCCGGAAAGCCTAAGAGAGAATTTTTGCGAATTACCTGCTGTATGGGAGATAAGCTGAGTAACACACACCTGTTTTGTTGTTGCAATCTGTCGGAGAGTGGCGGTGGATACTTCAGCTCTCCAAGATGGTGGCCATTGGTTTCCTCGGTGGAGTTTCGGTTGTGGGGGATAGAACTGTAACGCTTTCTTCCCCATCTGAAATCCCAAACTCAGCCCCGGGCTCAGTGGCGGGTGAGCCAGCCGGATTTCACAGAATCCGCAGCAACGTTTCTCCCTGCATGCAGGTCGCTTCACGGTGGAGGCCCGCCATCTGTAGCCACGGCACGGGCCACAAGGATCAGTCACCCCAGATCTTCGGTCGCATAGTTGGCTCTTGTTTGAGACTCAATTACCGGACCTCGGTGGTGGAAATCATTCTTCTAGGTTCCAGGCACACTCATTTTTCTGTAAGATCCTAACAAGATACTTTTTCGTCATTCTAACTCCTTATTCACATGTGAAGTTGCGCAGTACAAAGGGTTTGATGCACTCTATTCATGGCCATCTTGCAATGTCAAAATATTAGGATTTCTATGCACCATTTACTGAAGATAGTTTTCAGTACTAATAAACCAAAATGTATTTCAGGTGGATGAATATTTCTGAGAATAATCTTTTGAAAAGTAGATTATAAATCCACATACATGAATATGAATGAAATTTGGGAGTGCATAATAAGACACATATATTTCATATTTTGAAAAACCTGGAGGATATATATATATATATATATATATATATATATATATATATATATACAGACACACACAGAGAGACATTAAAAAGTAGCATTATATATGCCAATTGAAATTTATCATGAAATACATATCATCCACAGATTCAAAAACATTCATTTTACTGAACATGGATTTATGTATAATGCTATTCAAATAGGAGGATCACCCATAGGTTGAATTCTCAGTTCCAACAGCTTTTAGAAGGAGTGATATCTTCTCACAATTTCTATATGCCAAGTCAGCCACCTCACCAAAAATATACGTGAGATACCAGGTATGATTCTATATGTGCATATAAAACTACATGTGCTAAATAGACTACAGAGAAAGGGAGACAGGAATTCACATATTTGTTAACTTTAAAAAAACATGGAGAATTCTTTCAACCAAAAAATTGACTAGATTCATAACTCCTACCCTATATAATGCAAAAGGCAAGTCCAACTATACATGATGCCTCCTCTGAACTGCTTGTATTTCAATTCTGTTTGGGTTATTATTCTCCATCATATTACGATTAGTAGTCAGAGTTTAGTAGCGTAGGGGTTAGTGTGAGGGATTCACTATTTTGACTGGAAAATTTTAAAATGAATCCAATGTGTATGCAAATATGTGCTACAAAAAATTGTTCCCACTGTCATCCAGAACAATGGCTTGACATTACCTACTCCCCAAGTAAGACAAAATTAGAGGAGAAGAGTTAGAAAATCTGTGAATACATATCTGGAATAGAATATGCTAAGGAGTTTTCAAAAGTAAGGGACAGGGTAAACACTCCACAAACTGGAGCTCTTCTGGCCTAAAGACTTCTTGTGGAACTGCCTCTGAGGTTGGGCACTTGAAACATATGTTGTTGTCAAGTGCTTTAGCTTCGTTTCTAGTGAGACCAATAAAGGTGGGTCTGCATCTATGTGATCTGGAGGACATGGTTTCTTATTTTCCACTGAACATGAGCAGCAGTGCTGAATTTGCTATTTGTAGCTAAACTGTGGCCACTGGGGTCTAAGTGTCTCCCCGTGTGGAGTGTGAAGCCATTTTGTGATCCTAAAATTTTCATGGTGTTTCTTGCGGCTTCACTGGGAGTTTCGTATTTGCTTCACAAAATACAAAGAGGTCAACTGGGACACAGTGCTGGAGGGAGTTCTGTCACGTGTGGTGGGTCAGTTTCTGCAGGACAATGCACCAACCATGCTTCTATCCCACATAGCTTTCCCCATTGACCATAGCAACTTGATTCTGAAACTTGCCCTGAAACTTCTCAATATTACAAGATGCCTTTACATAGAAGGGACTGCTTGCTGCACCATGTCAGTCACAAGACATTTGGAAGCTAATGGCAGATCCACATGGCCCCACCACAAATGTTTTATCACACACCTGCCCACTACTGCTCTAGGCCCACTAATCAGCAGGCTCCAATTTATTGGCATCTCTGTTTTACACCATTTTCATGAAACTCCAGTCAATCAAGGCACTGTCTGGTATACTCATGATCAGCAACAGGACATCCAAAGGTTCTCCAGTGCCACCTGGTCATGGGAATTTCAAAAATTTCTTGGTATTTATCTAGCCATATTTGAAAGATGAAGTTGGAGGCACTGTACGTTTCAAATCAATCCAGAACCATAAATTTTGAGGAAGCTCATGTCAATGAAAGCTATGGAGATTTCTCACAGGCAAGGCTTCCCAAAGAGTGGCTAAATGGTCACGTGAATCCAGGCCCATTGAGGTCTACAATGTGAAGTCCATGTGTGTTTTGACTCTCAACTATGGCTGCCAAGTCTTTCAGAATAAAATCATGTGATATCTTGGCTGTGATTCCCAGTGCTTTGTGGAAATACAACCTGGGCATACATCTCAGTTTCCAAGGACGACTCTCATGCGTGGACTCTTAACATCCCAACACAATTCATGGCAATACATCTCTGAGGTCAGTTCCAGAGCTCAGTCTCTTAGGGGAATCACACCAGAGTTCATGTCAAGGTGGACCCAGTCATCTCTTCCAAACACCACACAAATGACCACAATTAAAACCAACACACTCCCACATGGCCCTCATGATCTTTCATATAAACACTCTTCATAACCTCTGGTTGGATGTTTCTATGAGGGGTGCAGACCAAGACAGTCTCCAAAATAATCTCCCTTGCCCCTAATGTGCCTAAAAACAGGGTGGCTTGGACACCCTTCCTGTGAAACTGGTGTGATCACATAGGCCTGCTGTTAATACTTCTCTGCTTCTCCAATTTGAGGACTACTGACTGTGGGGTTTAGATTCTTTGTCTGAATTGGAGACATGAGGAAACCCAAGCTCCTATGGGCTAGCCTCTGCAGGGCTTTGAAGAAATTATTTGACCCAAAGCATTCCTATTCTAACTTGATGTAGGTCTGGAACCTCACAAAGGAAGGGGAGAGAATTCATCCAGAATGACTGCTCTTTTGGCTATTTTGGTTTTGGATGCACACATGGGATCTTTCTTTAGATCCATCAGGTGCTGAGAATCTAAGCCTAAGCCTCACACAGGGCCAAAAGGCTGATTCAGACACATCCCTTCCAAAGGAATTAAGCAAAAAGCCTCAGGTGATGTCCATCCATTTCCATGTAAAAACAGTTTTTTTCAGGCTTCAAAAAGGGGTGGCCTGAGGCAAAGAATTTTCAGACATTCAGGGCAGCAGAACAATTGGTAATTAAAAGGCCCAAAGCAGGGTTTCTCCACTGAGACTCTCCTGATCACACTGATATCTGAGTTTTCTGAGATGCTCGCCATTCCCTTCAGCTATCCAGTACATGGCGATGTCACAGGGCTTGGAAGTGGTACATATATTGAACACAAAACCATGAGCCTATTCTGGAGAGTGGCCAGAATTCAGGAAGAAAGCAGAAACTTTGAAAGATAGCAAGTGTTGCCCATCGATAAGGCAAGCTGAAATCCATTCATAAATTGGGCAGGATGAATGCTGGGAAGCTTTCAACTAGACAGGACATATCAATTGATGCATTCTCTTTTCTAATGTCTACAACCATGGACACCGTGGGATACACAGACATAGAAACACTCGCCTTGTCAAACGACTTACTCGAAACAGTCTACACCAAACCAAACATACCGACTTTCCTACCTATTCTGAGAACATGAGACAAATCCACAAGCTCACACCCACACCCACAAAGGCACCTCCTTTTCCGAAGTAGGTCTGTGACTATCCAGAGTTTCTCTAATTGTGGACCATATTTTATTCCCCCAAAATGGCATGTCCTGTCTCAGATCTGGTCTCTTTGGTCAACATTTTGAAGTACTGAGGAGCCAGCGGTGATCCAATACCTGCTTTCTCAGTAAAGGCGACTTTTCAGAGCTTTCTGGCATTTGGCCATCCTCACATCAGTAGGTACCAAGAAAGACTAAATCTGTCCTTGGTAAATCCAAGCAAGTGAGACCCCTGGGAGTGGGACTGGGACTGGATTTGGGTGACTGGCTTCCTGGATCCCAAGTTCAGAGAGTTCTGTCACCAAGGTTGTGAGGTGAGGTCACTTCCTTCAGGAAGTGAATAAGGTCACTGCCTTGGCAACCACGTTGTCCTAACAGTTGCTTCAATGAGTCCCATGAAATGGAGGCTGCCCCTACTTCCTGTGACACTTCCACAACTTAGAATGGTATATCAACCATAGGCACCCAGGAACAGCTCTCAACACAGGCCTGGTTGGGTCCTTCTTCTCTAAATTAAGAAGACAGAGGCTGATTCTGACACATTCCTTCATCCTGACCAGGTTTTTTACAATGGAAGATGACTTTTGCTCTCTCAGTTCCTACATAGCTGCCTACAACTTCTGCAGGGATCATTTTTGCATGGACCTTTGAGTTTCTCAGTAGTTGGAAGGAATCCTACATTTTTGCATTGTAAGACCATCTCTGTCCCTGCTCTTCTGTAAAGTTAGATTGAGGCAACAGTGTATGGTTAGGGTTAATAACAGGTTTGATCTGGGTTAGGAATCATTCAGCTGGATGAATAATGGTATTGATGACCTGTGATAATTACAAGTATATATAGGTAAAATATAAGTATGAAAACAGAAATCTAGGTAAGATTTAAAACCCAGAAGTGTATTAGGACCTTGATTGTGATACTTAGCTTTGATTTATTTTCTTCACAGATGTCTCAGGTACATCGATATACAATTGCATTGGACCTTGTGGCTTGGATGATTGATTGTCAAAGATAACTTCCAGTCAAAAAGTGATAGTTGGTAAGATTAAGAAGATAGTCGGTAGTTTAGAAAGGAGAGTGAGTATAGAATTTGCACCAAAAGTTCTTTAGCTATAGCTTTTCGGGTATAGAGTAAATGTAAATGTCAGCACATGTGAAGAGTCAGTCACAATGATGAACTGGGAAAAATATGTAGGAAAATAGATATCATTAGAGACATTAAGAAATCTGGCAAATTATAGTCGTTAGTGAAAAGTTAGTAAAATAGGGAGTTGTCTCTTCATGTTTTTCTGTATACTTAACTTCCCTCCCTGCCCTCCCCAAGGAAAGTATATAAGCCCTGTTTAAGCTGTTCTCAGGACTCTCTGCTCTATTGAAGTGAGCTCTGAGCCCCAGCATGCTGGACCCCCAATAAACCCTTTGCTTTTGCATGAGACAGTCTCTTGGAGGTCTCTTCGCCTGACACTCGTCCGACCTTTACATATGGAGGTTCCACCGAGTTCTGGCAGCAGTGGACGAGAGACCCCAACTGGCTCCTCTCGGGATTTGTAAGGCGCCTCTTTCTGGTGTCAGGTTTCAGGTTAGAGCTTGGCAAAATGGCTGTCAATGAAGAGTGTGAGCTCTTTCTCACGGTGGCTGACAAATGTGTCACAGAGCCACAGGCCACCACCCTGAGGGACACCCCAGAGGACTCTGAAAATCGAGGAACAATAGTCTCCTCATCTCAGTGATATTTTGTTTCAGATTCGGTATTGCCAGCCCATCAGGTATTGCCGGCTACTCAGTCCTCGTCTCAGTGTCGGACGTCCATTTCCTGTCTTTATTGTCTTGTCTTGTCTGTGTCATGTGTCGTTGCTTTTACTGTTTGCGCATTTTTCATTATGGAAAAGAGCACTTCAATGCCTCTGTCCCTGACCCTTGATCACTGGACCAAATTCCGCTTAAGGGCTCAGAATCTTTCCTTTTCAGTAAACCGCTGGACCTGGCAGACTCTCTGTGCCTCAGAATGGCCCACCTTTGGATTCAGATGGCCCTTAGAAGGATTTTTCTACTTCTCACTAATCTAAAAAGTCAGAGATATTGTCTTTCAGGAAGGGCCACATAGCCATCCAGATCAAAAGCCATATATCTTAACCCGGCATTACCTCTGCAAATCTCCTCCATGGGAGAAGCCTTTCTTTGCCCCTGCCCCCGCTCCTAATCCTTCCCCCATGATCTCTCAAACCCTCTGTTCCTCCTCCTCCTCCACCCTCTTTTCTGCCTAAGTCACAAGATTTAACTCTACTGGATTCTCATCCCTCACCTTATCCCTTGCCCTTGTCTCCCAACCCCCAACACCCTCTAAGTGATTCCCCTGCTGCCTACTCAGCCTCTCCGCCATTGGAGGAAGCTAAGCCAGCCCAGCACCCTCCAGAAAACTCCCCCGCGGAACACACAGCCCCTCCTCCCCTGGAGGAACCTGGCCCGGCTAAAGGAACTCACCGGCAATGAAAGGTTGAAAACCCTGGAACTCCCGTGATGCTCCCCCTCCGTCCCTATGTGCCAATGATTGATGATGGCCATGGGGAAAAAATGCAAGCCTACCAGTATTGGCCTTTCTCCTCTTCAGACCTATATAACTGGAAAAATAACAATCCCCCTTTTAAAGAGGACCCCACTCGTCTCTCAGGTGTGGTTGATTCATAGATGTTTTCACACCAGCCTACTTGGAATGACTGCCAACAACACCTAGGGACTCTCTTCATGACAGAGGAACAAAGGAGAATCCTCCTGGAAGCTAGAAAATAATATCCTCGGACCAGATGGGTGACTGACACAACTTCCCAACATATTCAACCCGGCTTTCCCTAGAATCAACGAAACTGGGACCCCAACACCTTTGAAGGTAGGGAGCATCTGTCCACTTATCTCCGGGCTCTAATAGCGGGTATCTTAGTGGCTGCTAGGCGACCAACTAATTTGGCCAAGGTAATAGAGTTTATTCAAGGGCCTGATGTATCTCCCTCTATGTTTCTAGAGAGAATTATGGAGGCATATAGGAGATATACTCCTTTTGATACGCAGGCAGAGGCTCAAAAGGCATCTGTCATGATGGCCTTTATTGGGCAAGCTGCCCTGGATATTTAAAGAAAGTTACAACACTTAGATGGATTACAAGATATGACTTTGAGAGATTTAGTCAGAGAAGCCAAAAACGTATACCATACGAGAGAAACTGAGCAAGATAAGGAAGCAAAGGGAGGATAAAAGAAACAAAAGACAGACTAAGGAATTGACTCAGGTCCTGGTCACAACAACAAATAGGCCAGAAATAGGAAACATGGAGACAGGAAGGGATACCTCGGCCCAAACTAGAGGCCACCCCTGGCCTCAGATCAATGTGCCTACTGTAAAGAAAAAGGACACTGGGCCAAAGAGAGCCCTAGAAAGAGACAGCCACGCCAGCCAGCCATCCTGACTCTGGAGGATGACTAAGAAAGTTGGGGATCAGATCCCCTCCCCGAGCTCAGGTTAACTTTTGAAGTGGAGGGCACACCAGTAAACATTGAAGTGGATACAGGGGCAATATACTCAGCCATTAAGGCTCCATTTTGCCCTCTATCAAATAAAAGGTCTCTAATTCAAGGCGCTAATTGCAGTAAATATCGGGCTTGGACAAATAAGAGGACCTGGGACCAGGGGAAAGGAAAAATTCATCACTCCTTCCTAGTAATCCCATAATGCCCGGCCCCATTGATGGGCAGAGTTCTGCTCACCAAGCTCTGGGCCAAAATAACTTTTAACCCTGAAGGCCCCCAAGTGGAATTTCTAAATCCTTCAGTAAAAACTCCTATATTCACAGCTCTAACTATGTCAGTAGATAATGTACACCAAATCACTCACCTTAGTTTAAAGAAACTGCATTCATTTATGAAGGGTCAAGAACAGAGTTTTCCACTAACCGAATCACAGTTAAAGGAAATAACTGAATGGTTAACAAAAGCCTGTCAGGTCCATCAAATGGTTAATTCTTATCCTTCCAAGCTTCCTGCAGGAAAGCACCTATGAGGAACCAGACAAGGACAATTCTGGGAAGTGTACTTTACTGAAATAAAGCCAGCAAGTTATGGACTTAAATATCTCCTAGTCTTTGTAGATACGTTTTCAGGATGGATTGAAGCCTTTCCCACCAAAAAAAAAAAAAAGAAAAGGAAAAAAAGAAAAAAAAGAAACAGTGCAAATTGTGGTGAAGAAGATCCTGGGAGATATTTTTCCAAGATACGGCCTGCCTAAAGTAATAGGGTGTGATAATGGACCAGCATTCATAACCCACATAAGTCAGGGGTTAGCCAGGACCTTGGGGATTTATTGAAAATTACATTGTGCTTATAGACCCCCGAGTTCAGGACAGGCAGAATCAATGAATAGAACCATTAAAGAAACCATAACGAAACTAAGCTTAGAGACCGGCATAAAATATTGGACTATGCTCCTGCCTTATGAACTGTTTCATGCATGAAATACTCCCTCTGTTTCTTTGTGTAACCTCACCCCCTATGAAATTTTCTATGGTGCCCCTCCTCCAGTAAGGGATCTAACCCCAACTCTAAGACCTAACGATTTCTTTCACACCCCCTTGCTTGACAGACTTAAAGCACTTGAAAGAACTCAGGATACCTGTGAAAACAGATGGCCACTGCCTAACAACCTGGGGACGAGAGGACTCCAAATCAACATCAAGTAAGATGCTTCTTCTATGTAAGACGACATCAGGTGTCATCCCTGGAACCCCGCTTGAAAGGACCATACCAGGTGCTACTTATAACACCTACAGCGGTAAAGGTAGACAGAATCATTTCCTGGATCCATACCTCTCATCTCAAGCCTGCGGCCTGTTGAGACTCTGGCTGGAAACTGGAAAAGACTGGTAACCCTTTCAAATTGTGTATTCGCCGTGTGGATAAAGCTATAGACTCTCCCCTTGACCACCAGTAGTGCTAACCCTCATCAGCCCGTTCAGCAGCGATGGCTGATCACAAATCCTACTGGAAAAGAAGTATGGTCTATGTCATATACAGCCCACTTAGGTAACTAGTGACCATCTCTCCACCCAGACATTTATCAGCTGGCTATACGTCTTTCCTATTGGGATATCCCTGATGAAGAGGATGCAACTAAAATTCCATTAAATCCCTTCCAAACCATAGACAATGGAAACAAACATAATGAATGTAGGGACAAGCGAGCCAGATGCAGGTTGGCTAGCCTAGATTACTATGATTGCCTGGTGGACTATCAAAGCAACATGAAATCACGGCTGTGTGGGGGGAAAGCCAACTTCTTCTGTAAGTCATGGGGATGTGAGCATACAGGGACTGCCTGATGGATCTCAAGCTTCTCATCAAATTCTGTAGAGAAAAGGGAAAGAAAAGAGAAATTGGATGGAAATGGAAGGAGACCCTCATTGTTATACAAAATTACATATAAGAGGTTGTGAGGGGAATGGGAAAAATAATAAGGAGAGAAATGAATTACAGTAGATGGGGTAGAGAGAGAAGATGGAAGGGGAGGGGAGGGGGGATAGTAGAGGATAGGAAAGGTAGCAGAATACAACAGTTACTATTATGGAATTATGTAAAAATGTGGATGTGTAACCAATGTGATTCTGCAATCTTTGTAATGTTTTGAATAACCAATAAAAAAACAATTCTGTACACAGCATTGGCCATATTACCAATTAGATAACCAAAACCGATGGCCCACAGTGGGGTCTCTAGATCCTCAAATTCTGCGTGACATTTTTAACTTCTGCAAATGCTCAAAAGGGTGAAAGGAGATTCCCCTATGTGGAGGCCTTTTCCCTCCTTCGCTCACATCCTGACCTATGTTTCTCCAATAGATCCTCACCCTTACCCTTCTGCTCCAGACTCTCTGCTGTCACTATCACCTCAGCAACATGATTTCTCCCCTCCAATTACTAGATCAAAAATCCAAACCTCTGCAGTTCTCAGACCATTGCCCAATTGCTGAGGTAGCAGGTAATGAAGTACCCCTCTACCAACTCCCTCCTCTCTTCTCCTATCAGTGTCCGCACCGGATTCCACCAGGTCCTCTTACCAGCTAACCCAAATCTCAAACCAGCTGAGGAGAGCCTTCAGACCCCTATCCAAGATGTAATGAAAATGGACTTAAAAGTTTCTTTGTCATCACTGAAAAAAGGTTACTCAGAATTTAAAGTCCCTTACAGGCTTTTAGTGATACTAACTCCAGTCTTCTCTGCTCTACCTGTTCTACTGCTCAAGTTTTTGTTGCTAGGAAAATCCCAAACCCCTTTCCCATTATTCCTTTACATCTCTCCTTCCTCATTCTCAGATCTTCAGAACTGCTCTCAGGCCCACCTACCCCATCTGCCCCCTCTGTACCAGGCCCACCAAAAAGTCTTATCTGACCTTCTTCAGAAGTCTTCATCATGGCTGACTTTAGGACTTTCAGCAAAAGAGTCCCTATAAAAGACTTCAGACTAGATAAAATTCCTCTTTTCGTGTTCCCCTGTTCTACTTGGCCACTGGCTAAAAAAATCTGCACTCCTAAGGTAGACACCCCCTTACTAGTTTTTCACAAAATATGTGTACAAGGCCTCTGGCCATGAGCTAGGGATTCACAGAGATGGCTACATTTCTAAGATACAGAAGTTACAAACTGGGCTCCATGGTAACAGCTGGCAGGGTGAAAATTAAAGGGAAGAAAGAGCTCTCCCTAACCCAGGTGTCCTTGAAAAGTTAACTTGCCAAGACCAGAGGAAAAAAACAGAAAAATAAACTGCTTTTTGTGAACTTCTGCAGACTGTGAACTTCTGCGTCCCTTCCTTTACATGATGGGTACAAAATTCTGAAACTACCTAAACTTGGGTTTCAGAGGATTTATTGATTACAACAGAAGTAATGCCCTCTAAATCTGGTTGCAAACAAATAGGACTGTTTCCCTGTCTTCAGTACTATCTTAGGCGCCTTGCCTTGTCTGTCCCTACAGCAGTATAATTCTATATAATTAAACATTTTTTATGTTTTCATGAAATTGTCAACAGATATGATTAATTGTGTAATGGTGCAGATGTTTCCCAGAGTGCTTTATCCTGATGCAGGTTCATTTGAAATTCAAATAGGGGGAAATAAAACCCAGTTCCACTGGGAACATATATCCCTCACTTTAGCCATCCTATTAGAAATAGGAGTTGCAGCAGAGGTGGGCACAAGAACCACAGCCTTGGTCCATGGGACACAACAAATGACACAATTAGAAGCAGCAATAGACCAAAACTTAAAGATATTAGAAACCTCCATCACAGCTTTGCAGAAATCTTTAACCTCTCTCTCTGAAGTTGTTTAACAGAACAGTCGAGGGTTGAACCTCCTCTTCATGAGAGAAGGGGGCCTTTGTTCTGCATTGATGGAAGAATGTTGTGTTTATACTGACCATTCTGGAGTTGTAAAAAAATCTATGAGTAAATTAAAAGGACAACTTGAAGAGTGTCATTGAGAGAGAGAGGCCAAAAAAGGGTGGTTTGAGTCTTGGTTAAAACAGTCCCCCTGGTTAACTACGTATTTATCAACCCTGGCTGGTCCAATAATAATCCTCATATTATTGCTAACTATAAACTCTGTTTGTTCAACCATGTAATTTCTTTTCTCCAATCTCAAATTGGACAAGTTAAACTTATGTTAATACCCCACTAGCAGACATAAAATGTGACACCCCCCAATGATCACTTTTATGATTAAAAGTAGCCAGAAGAAAAAGTGGGGAATGAAAGGTTAATAAAATAGGCACTTGTCACTTCCTGTTTTTCTGTATTCTTAACAAAACACTGTTGAAATCTTGAGAAATGTTTGCTAATCTTGTTCCCAGAATGTGCTGTCCCCAACTGCCAAACTACAGAATGCACTCCCTCACCCGGTTGCGCGCAAACTGCCCACTCGCCTTGATCCATTAATAAAATTCCCTCCCTGCCCTCTCCATGGAAAGTATATAAGCTCTGCTTAAGCTGTTCTCAGGGATCTCTGCTCTATTAAGTGAGCTATGAGCACCAGCACGCTGGACCCCAATAAACCCTTTGCTGTTGCATGAGGTAGATTCTGGGTGGTCTCTTCCTCCGACGCTCACCTGACATTTACTTGGATGACTGAATGTAGAAAAGAACATCCATTCAAAACGGGACAGTCAGTAAGATTAGGAATATAGTTGGTAGGTTTAGGAAGAAGAGTGAATATAGGATTTGGAAAAAAAGTCCTTTAGCAATAGGGTTTCATATAGAGAGTGAATGTAAATGTCAGCACATGTGAAGAGTCAGTCACAATGATGAACTGGAGAAAACATGTAGGAAAGCAGATATCAATAGAGACATTATGAAATCAGGCAAAGCATAAAGTTAGTGATAGGATTACACATTCAACATGTTTGACTTTAATTATACAATCTTAGGAAAAAAGAAATATGTAGTCGTCAATAGGATTGACATTTGAGAGCATTAGGCAAGTGGACATGGATAATTTTAGTAATGCAGGTTCACTTTCCATTTAGGTTTTGGTACAATCATAAGTGTGATCTTTGCATTTTGTGTTCAGAATATTACTGTGATAGGTGACATGAGTATTTCTTGTACCATTTCTGGGAGCAATATTTTGAAGACGTATAAATTAGGATTGGGGGTACAAAGAGTTGTACCCTGTGTCTATGAATATAGAGGTTTCCTGGCCTAAAGACATTTTGAGAAACTGCCTCTGAGGCTGGGCACTTGAAATATATGTTGTCGTCAGGAGCTTTAGCTTCCTTTGTTTTGAGACCATCAAAGCTAGATATGCATCTATGTGACCTGAAGGACATGTGTTCTTATTTTCCAATGAAAATGGTGCAGCAGTGATGAATTCTTTTTTTGTAGGTAAACAATGGCCATTGGGGCTAAGCGTCTCCCTGTGTGGACTGTGAAGCCCTTTGGTCATACTGCACTTTTAATGGTCTTTCTTGCTGCTACAATGGGAGTTTGGTATTTGCTTCACAAAATACAAGGAGTTCAAATATGTCGCAGTGCTGCACGGCATTCTGTCACATGTGGTTGGTCAGTGTCTGCTGGAGAACGCACCAACCAGGCTTCTATCCCATATAGCTTGCACTCTTTTCCATAGCAACCTGATTCTGAACATTGCCAGGAAACGTCTCCATATACCAAGATGCCTTTTCATATAATTGTCTGCTGGCTGCACCATGTCAGTCACAGGACATTTGGAAGCCAATGGCAGATCTACATGGCCACAGCACAGATGTATTATCACACACTTGCTAACCACTACTCTAGGCTCACTACTCAGAAGGCTCCAACTTACTGGCTTCTCTGTTCTACAGCATTTTCATGAAACCCAGTAAATCAAGGCACTGTCTGGTATACTCCTGATCAGCAATAGGACATGGAAATGTTTTCCAGTGCCACCTGGTCAAGGGAATGTCCAGAATTTCATTGTATTTATCTCGCCATTTTTCAAGGATGAATTTGGAGCCACTGTGTGTTTCCCATTCATCCAGGAACCATAAAATTTTGAGGAAGCTCATTTGAATGAAACCTCTGGAGAACTCTCACAGGCAAGGCTTCCCAAAGAGGGGGCAAAAGGTCACATGAAGCCAGGCCCATTGAGGTCTGCAATGTGAGATCCATGTGTGTTTTGTCTCTTAATTATGGCTGCCAACTCTTTAAAAATAAAATCATGTAATATCCTGGATGAGATTCCCATGGCGATGTGGAAAGCCATCCTGGGCCTAGAACTCAGTTTCCAAGGGCGACACTCATGTGTGGCCTCCTAAAACCCCAACACGACTTCATGGCAATACTTCTCTTAGTTGGGTTCCAGAACTCAGTCTTATGGGGAATCACACCAGTGTTCAAGCCCAGGTGGACCCAGTCATCTCTTCCAACCACAAACAAATGACCACAATTAAAACCAAAACACTCTCAAATGGCCTTCAGCTTCTTCCATATAGACACTCAACATAAATTATATAACTGGTACCAACTTTAAATAATGGATTGAATTGTTATCTGAAAATATACAGGAAATCTTATATTGATATACAATCATTCATTCCAACAAGTTATACATCTAATGGTAATATTAGGGTTATGGTTTATCATGAAGAGTGTGTGAGTTTTGCTTCAAATTTTTATGGAAATCAAAAATAATGTGTTTGGAAAGAAGTCTCATGAGAAGAACAGTCAAGAAACCTGGAGGAATACATGTGTTCTGAAGCAGGAAATGATTGAAAGTGAAACAAATGCCTATTAATTTGTGAACCTGTGGATGAAATATATATCCTATGGTGTGCATAAACTGAAGAAATAGTAATGTACCAGTGTTAAATAAAATGAACTTCAAAATACACATCATGTCCCATAGGAATCTATTTGCATTGATGTTAAACTGGGTCAGTTACTGTAGAAATATTAGGATTGTATGCACCATTCACTGAAGTTACTTTTCAGTACTAGGAAACAAATATGTATTTCAGGTGGATGTATATTTCTGAGAATAATCTTGTGAAAAGTTGATTATGAATCCACATACATGAACATGAATGAATTTAGGTACTGTATATAGGACACATATATTTTATATTTTGAAAAATTTGGAGAGTATATATATATATATATATATATATATATATATATATATATACACACACACACACACAAAACACAAACACAGACAATAAAAAGTAGCAATATATATGCCAATCGAAATTCTTCATGAAATATATATCATCCACTGATGCAAAAATATTAATTTTACTTAACATGTATTTATGTATAATGTTTTTCTACTAGGAGGCTCCCCCATAGGTTGAATTTTCAGTTCCAACAGCGTTTAGGAGAAGTGATCTCTTCTCACAATTTGAATCTGCTAAGTCAGCCACCTCACAAGAATATACGTGTGATACCACGTAGGATTCTATATGTGCATATAAAATACATGTGGCGAATAGGCTACAGAGAAAGGGAGACAGGTATTCACATATTTTTTAACTTTAAAAACACATGGAGAACTATATCAATTAAAAATTAGCTAGATTTATAACACCTACCCTAGATCATGCAAAAGGCAACTCCAACTATACACCATGCCTCCTCTGAACTGCTTGTATTTCTATTCTATTTGGGTTATTTCTCTCCATCATATTAGGATTAGTAGTCATAGTCTAATAGGGTATGGGTTAGTGCCAGGTGTCCCAGCCGGCAGGACACATCAACGTGGGCATCGAACATAGTTGGGAAGGAATGAAGGGACAAGAGACAGGACAGATGACAGCCTGACAGGAGTTCTCATCAAGCTGCAAACTTTTATTGTTCTCACAGGGTGTTTATATGCTGCTGATGGGAAAGCTCTCTTATCGGCAGTTGCTGGATGTCTTCACAGGGTTAGATAACCTCAGGATATTTCAGGAAGACAGATGGCGACAGGATGTCTCAGGGAGATAGATGGTTGTGGGATATCTCCCAGGCAGGATGTCTCTCCGGGGGGGCTGTTTCTTGTAAGTGTCAGGCTATTCTTTGAAGGAAAACTTCCTTCTAACCCCTGACATCTCCCCCTTTCTTATATAAAATATTTGACCTACCTTACCAGCCATGTTTTTTTTTTTGGGGGGGGGGTTAGAGGCTCTGTTTCTCTAGGAGGCCTTAGAATATCTCCTGATCCTAGCGAGCATCTTTACTAGCAGATTTCGTGGTGGCCTTGGCATGTTTTTGGAGGAGATGGCCTTGAAGGGGAAGCATGCCAACCGCCATGCACCAGAGCATGTCACTCAGAGGTCTTGTGATTGGGGATCCGTGGATCCATCCTTTTGCAATCCTTCCTGCACCCTCCGATATTATGGCCTAACGTCCTCACTCCATGGGTGCGTCTTCCCCCAAGCCGAAGGGCCCATGTAGACGAACCCTTATGGCAAGGGCAGAAGATGGTTTGTCAGAGCTGTTACTTATAGTTTTATGTAAGAAAGAGAGATCTGTGGGGATGAAAACTTAAGAAATAAGCCTGTGAGAAGGGTAGAACATCCTTTTAAAAGTTGACAGCGTGGTCTTCCATCTCCAGATGATGATAGTGGATTTGTATGGGCTTAGAGGCCATAATATTACTGTGTTCTTTAATAAATTGTACCACACTGTTTATAATGCAGGGTCCTATGGTCACCATTAAACGTAAACCCAACAAAGGGCCTAATAGGGGAAAAAGGTAGGGTAGAAATCCATTAAGCTTTGTCCAGAGGGGATTTTCAAATAGTTCCCTTCATCTCTTTTCTAGATCTTCTTGAAGCTGCTTAAATTTAGTGCATACTATGACTGATTTATTGGCATAAAAGCAGCATCGTTCCCCTAAGACCAATCAAATATCTCCCTGGTTAGCAGTCAGCAAATCTAAGCCTCGTCTGTTTTGAAGGAACACTTTTGCCAGGAAGTCTATTTGGTCCTACAAATCTTTAATGGTTTCTGATAGAGTTTGTACATCATTTTAAGTTGTTGAGACAGGCGATGGTAAGGGTGTATTGCCATGCCTAAGCCAGTGTACCTGTGCCCACAGCAGCTGTTATTCCAAGGCTGGCAATAAGTGGTAAGGCCTGTATCGCCCGCCTCTGTCTTTTGACTAAGGTGTCTAGGCTAGAGGTTCGTCTTCTGGGACAATAGTTATATCAGGGAGTAATAAGGCAAGAACAGAGCCACTGGTCCAATTCGCTGGAAGCCTGGGGAAGGCCACCTTTCCTCGACACATAACAACTGTGCCATTCGTGGGACAAAGAGATGGGATGGGTGAGGAATAATTTTGTACTGTTGAGCAATTTCCAAAGGAAGTAATTCCAAAATCCATATCATAGGTATTATTCTGCATCACGCCTAAAAGACATAATGTAAAAGTGCCTATAGGCTGTACTTTAAAGGGAAATCTGGGTTGGCATATATTATCATTGTCCATAGTAGAATTAATAGGAACTGCCATAGGCATGCTTGCCCCTGTTGTCATGCAGAGCCAGCAATTACCAGCAAGGGTGGGGTTGGAATTATTAAGGAAGGAGAAGGTAGTTTGCAAAATATCTAATGTATTGGTATCTAAACCTGGGAACTGGGATTTCGGCTACATTAAGGGATGATATGTGAGCTCAGGGATTTGGGGTTTCAAAAGTTTGATTATCTGAGGATGCTTGACAGCATCAGTGCGTCCTCTACCATCAGAGACCCCTGTAGGGGCCTTAATGGGCCAGTAAGAAGGTTTTCCGACAGTGCCTTGGCACCCAGCTGACTGTAGCTTGGTGTATTTGCCATCTCCTCCCTGGTCAAAGAGAACGGGGGTATAATGAATAGTGGTCCCCCCTGCTTCATGAGTTTTAGTTAGGGAGGCTTCAAAAAATCATTCTCCCTGCTTGTTAACACAAATTGAGGCCGACACATAACAAGAGACATGCATCGCCTGGGTATGTGTACGGGTTGCAGAACAATTTTGGAGAGCTTTACTTGTACTAGGGGGAATAATCTTTGGCTTGTTAACACATTCCCATTTAGGCTGATGAACTCCTCTGAATTTATGGTCAACCTCGGCACGGAGGTAAGCCACCTTAGTCATGCAGTCAGCAGTCTGGGTCCAACTAGTGGGAGCCTGAGTCCAAGATCCTCCCTTGCCTTCACGGGGGGGCGGGGGGGGAAGGTACTCCATGATGTTGGAAGGTGGAGGGCCCAGGCCTCCGTGCACAAACCTGTTCAGCAGAAGTGCCTTAAGCAGGATCCTCAGACAGATTGTTGGATGGATCCAAAAAAGAGGAAAATTTGTACTCAGGGAGAGGGCCTCCGTCCCCGGTTTGAGGTAAGTCATTAACCTGTTTAACCAGGCGTTCTGGTAACCGTCTTGGGGCTGCTAGCTCTTGGTCCAAAACACAAGCTGAGCCTCATTCCCAGATGAGGACAGGATGTGGGTGTTTCCATTTATTTGTAAGGGGATTTCGCCACACAACAGGTGGCTGATCAGAATTGGAAAAGGGATGCCAGTGTCTGTCTGCAGCCGAAAGGCCTTCACTGTCTAGGGTAAGAAAAAAAAGGGCAAATAATTCATGGTTAAGGCAATGCCTGTGAGTGGTAAATACAAGGGCGGAAGCCTTAAGGCGAGATAGCCAAGTCTTTAAGGTAAGGTGGAACATTCCACAATGCCTTGGCCCTGAGGTTTGTATTGAATTCCAGTAGTATGACAAAATTGCAAGGTAGCACAAAACTGTTTAAACTTGGAACTGGTATATGGAGGACAATTACCTGTTTTAATATGTATTGGTTTACCCATTATGGAAAAGGCTGAAACAAGATGAGAAAGGACATCTTTGGTAGCCTCTCCAGAATGTGGTGAAGCAAAAATAAAGCTGCTGAAGGTATCGATAGAAACGTGTATATATTTGGTTTTTCCAAATTCAGGAAAATGAGTAACATCCATTTGCCAAACCTGATTTGGCAGTAATCCTCGGGGGTTAACTCCCAAGTGTTGAATGGGGAGGGAGAGAGCGCAAGCAGTGCATTCTTTTACTATTTCTCGTGCCTGTTGCCTGGTAATTTTACAAAGTAAACGAAGGCTCTGGGAATTTAGTTGGTGAAGATTGTTTAGCTCCGTGGCCTATTGAATGGAGCCACCAAAAATTGGAAAGATGGTAGGAGTTGCTGCATCAGCTTGAGCATTACCTGTGTTAGAGGGCTGGAAAGATCAGAGTGTGCCCTGATGTGTCCTAAGAAAAATGGGTGTTGTCTGGCCTGAATTAGCTGCTGAAGCTGGTGAAACAGAAAGGCCGCATTGGAAGAAGCTTTAATGGCGGGTGAAATCTCCAGCAGGGGCACAGAATGAGCAATGTAGGCACTGTCTGTATGAATATTAACAGGATTATCACAAAATGTTATAAAAACTTGTGTTATGGCAAACAATTCCACAAACTGTGATGAATGATAGACAGTATCAAAGGTGGTAGGCTGGTTATTGACAACAAAGACCGCACAGCCATTACTGGAACCGTCTGTAAAGACAGTAAGGGCTTGGAACTGGGAGCCTTTTGAGTAATTTTGGGAAAAATAAATGGATGTATCTGGACAAAATGTAAAAGGGTGTCATTGGCGACGTGGTTATCAATTGTTCCCAAATGGCCTGATTGGGCAATACCCCATTCATCCCCTCTCTGTAGTAAAAATTGGGTTTGGTCATTAGTATATGGAATTAAAATATTATCAGGGTCTTTGCCAAAATGTTGTCGAGAAAGCAAACGACCTTTAATAATAATAGAAGCTACCTGAGCAAGATAAACGGTAATAAACTTGGAGGATGTGGTGGATAAATGGACCCAAAGCAAGGGAAAGCCTTTATTTTTAAAATATGGATATCACTGCCAAAATTTTCCTGAGGGTATATGAGGAGTGTGTAAAAGAACCAGAACCAGAGGAAGGTTATAAGAAATTTGTGTAACAAACTGTTTGGCAATGGCCTCTGTGACTTGGTTTAATGCCTGTCATGCCTCGGGAGTAAGCTTTTGAGGGGAGGAGAAGTAGGAATCACCTCTCAAAATATCATTAAGTGGCAAAAGTACACAAGTGGATAATTTTAAATATGTTCTTAGCCATTGAATATCTCCCAGTAATTTTTGAGAATCATTAAGGGTGTGAAGATGGTTCACACGTAGTTGTATTTTAGGAATTTGGATCTGATTATCTTTGAAGTTTAAGGCCCAAATAGGTATAAGGGTCCTGTGTTTAAACCTTATCAGGAGCTATCTGTAGTCTCAAGGTAGTGAGGGTTTTCTAAAGGTCCAAGTAACAATTATTAAGGTCATGGTAATTAGGTGCAGCAATTAAAAAATCATCCATATTATGTAAAACATAAAATTCTGGTCATCACTCTCTCACAGGGTCTACTGCTTGAACAACTTATTTTTAGTAAAGACTAGGGCTGTTGGCCATACCTTGGGGAAGAACCTTCCATTGAAATCTCTGCATAGGGCCGTGGAAATTAATACAAGGGAGACTAAAGGCAAAATAGGGTCTATCCTCAGGATGTAAAGGAATGGTAAAAAAGCAAACTTTTAAGTCATTAACCATTTTACAATAGTTTTTGGGAATAGCCATTGGTGTGGGAATTCGAGGCAGTAGTGCTCCCATCAGGCACATAACTTTATTAATGGCACACAAATATTGTAAAAGATGCCGCTTGCCTGATTTTTTCTTGATAACAAAAATAGGAGTAATCCATGGTGAGGTTGAGGGCTCTACATGGCCGGCTGCCAGCTGTTCCTGCACTAACATGGAGGCAGCCTCCAATTTTTTGGGGGGGTAAGGGGCCACTGATCCACCCACACAAGAGTCTGAGTCTCCCAAATAATTTTATCTGCATGGGGTACAGGAGGGTCAGGAACCGACACTAAAAATCAGAATACCCAAGTCCATATGTATTTGTTTTTTTTTATGGGTTTTATAGTCCCCACCAGTCCTTGTCTCAGTCTCACAAGGCCTGTACCAGGGACAAAATTTATACGAACCATTTGATGAGTCACCATGGAATTGGGACTGGCAAGAATGACTTCCATTTGACTCAAAATATCTCGGCCCCATAGGT
This sequence comes from Callospermophilus lateralis, assembly GCF_048772815.1. Classification (NCBI taxonomy): domain Eukaryota; kingdom Metazoa; phylum Chordata; class Mammalia; order Rodentia; family Sciuridae; genus Callospermophilus; species Callospermophilus lateralis. The sequence continues at coordinate 14,718,151 of NW_027514380.1, read as the reverse complement.
TAACAGGGAGGTCAGGAACAATGAAAGGAGTGACAGTCACCTTATTACCCTCTTTATCAGTCCAGCTAAGAGCCCTAGAACTGACATGGGGATTTTTTGACTCTTAACCCTTTTAGGTCATTCAAGGATGGGGTGATGGGCCAACCTGATGGCCAGGATTTGTGAGAAATAATTGTGGCATCAGCTCCAGTATCTAGAATTCCTTGGAATTCCTTTTTTTCAATAAGTAAGGTAAGGGTGGTTCTATTGTGAGAAATGGGCTGAACCCAATATACATCAGAGGAGCCGAGGGAGGCTGTCCCCCATTGTAGGTTTGGGCGGGGAAGTGCCTCCTGAATCCAAGGGAAGGAATATTAATTGTGCAAGTCTTGTTCCTGCTGGGATGGCTGCAACTCCATTAATAGCCGTTGCTAGTATTTTTATTTCTCCAGTGAAATCATTATCATTAATGCCAGGGAAGACCTGAACACCATTTAAGGTAGCAGAGGCTCTTCCAAGAATAAGGGCACTCGTATGAGATGAAGGGGGACCCATAATTCTAGTGGGTATTATCTGGTGCCCTTGCATTGAGTCTAATATTGTATCGGTGGTGGCACAGAGGTCCAATCCTGCGCTGCCTGGGGTGGCTAGTTGGAGGGAGGCAATTGTGGGGAAGAATTTTGTGGTAGGTTTGGAGTTTGGGAGTGAATAAACCTTATTGCCCCTGGTTTTGTCCTGGTGGAGGTCGTGGCCAGGGGCTGGCCCCGCAGGGGGTTTCCTGAGAAGCAGGAAGAAATAGGCTGTCTGAGGCCATTTGTCTTAGATCTACACTTACTGGCCCAGTGATGACATTTACCACATCTAGAACAAAGGGTAGCTGGGGGCGGTTTAGCCCCAGTTTGAGGAGACGATATTCCTAGGCTTTGTTTGCCTTTTGGACACATGCATGCAAAATGGCCAGTTTGTTTACAAGTAAAGCAAGTACATGAGCCAGGTTTGTGAAAGGCCTTGGTAAAGGGCGCATGTAGGGCGAGACCCATGGCATGGGCTGCACCCACCCCTGCACAGAGTCTAATAAAGTCAGAAAGTTTCCCTTTTTCCTTATGTGGTCGAAGAACATCCTGACATGCTGGGTTGGCGATTTCAAAGGCAAGATGTTTTACAAAAGTTCTTTCGCTTTCGCTTGGTCCAAGCAAACATTCTGCAGCTAGGTTAAGCCGGGGAACAAGGTTTCTATAAGGGTCGTTGGGTCCTTGTCAAATTTTTGCCAAAGAAGTGGTAGCCGAGCCCGTTTGAGGGAGGCATCTCCAAGCATGTAAGCCAGCCATCTGAATCTGCGCCAAAATTCCAGCAGGGAAACGTGCCTATTTAGTTTTAGTGTCAAATGGCCCAGAGCCCACTAGCTTAACATAAGTTCAGGATTTAGAGGAGGCCTTAGTTAATTTTTTTTGAGCAGTTTCCTGACAGTGCTCCTTGAAATCTGCATTCCATAACAGGAAATCTCCGGCACTGAGGGTATCTCGGTCTAAAAATTTCCAATCATTGGGAGTAAGCCATTGTGCACTGCGGCTTTCTAATAAAGTCAACTTGTAGGGCACAGTGGGGCCATTGTGAGCACAAGTCTTTTTATGTTTTTCAAGAAAACGCAGGCTTAATTTTTTGCAGACACTCTGGGTTCCTTCCTGCCTAGGGGTGAACTCCTCATGCTCTGAGTCCTGATCTCCTTGATCCATTTCCCGCGCTTCCTCCTCTTGATCCTCGTCTAAGTCTTTGACCTCAGCCTGGGCAGGCTTATCTATCTGACTGCGGGTGACTGGGAAGGCGAGAACAGGCTGATGGAGAGGCTTAGCCTTTGTATTAGACCGCCGTGGGCCAGCTTGCATTGACTCCGTGCCTAAGGCTAATGAACAGAGCTCAGAGTCTAGGGATCTTAATTCTTTTAAAAGTTTGATCTGTTCCCGTCTATGTTGGAGCGACTCTCACAAGGAAGCCAGGCTAGGCACGGGAAGTGGGGAAAAATATCTGGGTGGCATTTTGCTCCTGAAAGGCTGGAGCACAAAAGGCAGGAGGGATATAGGAGGTAGGTAGATGTGTAAGTCCTATAGGCTGTGGCAGGGTCCTGAGAGGTGGCACATCTTCTGAATGGTAGCTTGCTGCTTCCTTCTCCAAGGTAGCCTCCGTCCCAGGGGTCAATGTGTCTCTGGGATTTAAAACTCGATAAAGGTGTTTGGTAACCATTGGAGCCTTATTCATTAGGGTGGTATTTTGAGGGGGACTAGGAAGGTTCCCACGGTCCTGGGGAGACTGAGAAGGGTCAATGTCTGTACTAACTGATGGGCATGCCGTGGGGAGACGAGAGGTGTTTTGCATAGTCTCTTCTCCAATCCTGACAAGTTGTAAGGTACCATTGTCAAAGGGTGAACTTTTAAGAATTTCATTAATTAAGTTCCAGTAAGAAAAGGTGGGAACTGGCACTTTTTCTGGGCCAAAGTTTTCATTATAATTTTTTAAACAGTCTCTTACTCTAAGCCATATTTTGCCATCAATTGTCACTTCAAGGTGAAACCATGGACACAATTCTCCTATGTATTAGAAGAAAAATTTTAAGTCCTTTTTCTTAACACGCACCCCCCATGTCTTGAAGGACTCCTTGAGGCCTGACAAAAACAAATCATGTGATGAAACTGCTTGTCCCATGGTGGGTCACTCACCGTGCGTCATCCCCACTCTCCTCCTGGATCTGTCTCTTTGTGGTGTCTGCTGAGGCAATCGTGAGCTCCACTTGATGAAGTCTTCCAGGAGGACGGGGTTCCCAATCAGTCAAAGGCTCGAGCCCCAGTCAGTGGGTGCCAGTAGTCCCGGCTGGAAAGACACATCAACAGGGGCAGCGAACCAAGATGCGGAGGAATGAAGGGACAAGAGACACGAGAGATGACAGGAGTTCTGATCAAGCTGCAAACTTTTATTTTTCACACAGTTGCATTTATATGCTGGAGATGGGAAAGCTCTCTTATCCGAAGTTCCTGGATGTCTTCACAAGGTGAGATAAACTCAGGATGTTTCAGGAAGACAGATGGCAACAGGATGTCTCAGAGACACAGTTGGCTACAGGATGTCTCCCAAACAGGATGTCTCCATGGGGGCTGTTTCTTGTAAGTGTCAGGCTATTCTTTGAAGGTGAATTCCTTCTACCCCTGACAGTCAGGGATTCAGTATTTCGAATGGAAAATTGGAAAAAGAATCCAATGTGTATTCAGAGCAATGCCTTGACATTACCTTCATCCCAAGTAAGACACAATTAGAGGAGAAGAGTGAGAAAATCTGTGAATACACATCTGGAATGGAAAATGCTCAGGAGTTCACAACCTTGGAGGTGGTATAGGAGTTTCCAAAAGTAAGGGACAGGGTAAAAACTCCACAAACATGGAGCTCTGCCGGCCTAAAGATTTCTTGAGAAACTTCATCTGAGGTTGTTTTTAGGAGCTTTAGCTTCCTTTATAGTGAGACGATCAAAGCTGGGTCAGCATCTATGTGACCTAGAGGACATTGTTTCTTATTTTCCAATGAACATGAGGCAGCAGTGCTGAATTCTCTCTTTGTAGGGAAACTGTGGCCACTGGTGGCTAAGTGTCTCCCAGTGTGGAATGTGAAGCCATTGTTCATCCTCCAAATTTTGTGGTGTTTCTTGCAGCTGCACTGGGAGTTTGATATTTGCTTTACAAAATACAAGAAGTTCAACTGGGACACAGTGATGGAGGGAGTTCTGTCACGTGTGGTGGGTAAGGGTCTGCAGGAGAATGCACCAACAAGGCTTCTATCCCACATAGCTTTCCCTCTTGAACATAGCAATCTGATTGTAAACATTGCCCTGAATCCTCTCCATATAACAAGATGCCTTTACATACAAGGATCTGGGGCTTGTACCATGTCACTCACAAACCATTTGGAAGCGAAGGGCAGATGCATATGATCCGACCACAGATGTTTTAACACACACCTGCACACCACTGCTCTAGGCCGACTACTCAGCAGGCTCCAAATTACTGGCATCTCCGTTCTACACCATTTTCATGAAACCCAGTCAATCAAGGCACTGTCTGGTACACTGATGATCATCAATAGGACATCCAAAGGTTCTCCAGGGCCACCTGGTCATGGGAATGTCAAAAATTTAAAGGTATTTATCTAGCCATTTTTCAAGGGTGAAGTTGGAGGCACTGTGGGTTTCAATTTATTCAGGAATGATTAAATGGAGAAAAAGCTCATTTCAATGAAAGCTCTGGAGAACTATCACACGCAAGGCTTCCCAAAGACAGGCCAAAAGGTCCCATGAAGCCAGACCTATTAAGGTCTACAATTTGAGGTCCATGTGTGTTTTGACTTGCAACTATGGCTGCCAAGTCTTTAAGAATAAAATCATGTGATATCCTTCCCAAGATTCCCAGCGCTCTGTGGAAAGCCAACCTGGGCATACATCTCAGTTTCCAAGGGGGACTCTCATGCGTGGCCTCCTAAAATCCCAACACAATACAAGGCAATACTTCTTTGAGGTAAGTTCCAGAACTCATTCTCTAAGGAGAATCACACCAGTGTTCAACCCCAGGTGGACCCAGTCATCTATTCCAACCGCCACACAAATGACCGCAATTAATATCAAGACACTCCCACATGGCCCTCATTTTCTCCCATATAGACACTCATCATAACCTCTGGCTGGAGGTTTCCATGAGGGGCACAGCCCAACACAGTGTCCAAAATAAGCTCCCTTGCAACCATTTGCCTAAAGTCAGTGTGGACGGGACATCCTTCCTGTGAACCAGGAGTGTTCAAAGAGGCCTGCCGTTAATATTGCCCTTATTCTCAATTTTGAGGCCTACTGACTGTGGTGTTTAGATTCTTTATGTTAATTGGAGTCATGAGAAAACCCAAGAACCTATGGTCTAGTGTCTGCAGGGCTTTGAAGAACTCATTTGACCCAAAGGATCCATATTCTCAATGATGGAAGTCAGAAACCTTACAGAGGAAGGCGAGAAACTTCATCCAAAATGACTGCTCTTTTGGCTTTTTGATTTGCATGCACACATGGGATTTTTCTTTAGATCCATCAGGTGCTGAGAATCTAAGCCACAGCCTCACACAGGGCCAAGAGGCTGATTCAGACACATCCCTTTACAAAGCAATTAAGAAAGAGCCACAGGTAATGTTTATACATTTCCATTTGAAAACTGTTTTCTTCAGGCTTCAAAAAGGTGTAGCCTGAGGCAAAGACCTTCCTGACATTCAGGGCAACAGAAGTATATGTAAGCGAAAGGCCCAAAGCGGGGTTTCTCCATTGAGACTTTCCTGGTAACACTGATATCTGAGTTTTCTGAGATGCTCATCATTTTCTTCAGCTCTCTAGTACATGGCCGTATCACAGAGCGTGGAGGTGGTTCATATCTTGGACACAATACCATGAGCGTATTCTGGAGGTTGCCCATAATTCAGGTAGAGAACAGGAATTTAAGAAGATATTAGGTGTTGCCCATCCATTAGGCAAGCCGCAGACCATTCATAAATTGGGCAGAATGAATGCTGGGAAGATTTCTACTAGAAAGGACACATGTATTTATGCATTCTCTTTTCTATGGTCTACAACCATGGACACAGTGGGATACACAGATATAGAAAGACTAGCCTTGTCAAACGACTTACTAGAATCAGTTCACAGCAAACCAAACAAACCGACTTTCTTTTCTATTCTCAGAACATGAGACAAAACCACAAACCAATACCCACACCCACACCCACACAGACCCCCAAGTACGTCTGTGACAATACGGAGTGTCGTTTGATGGTGGGCCATAATAAATTCCCTCATAATGGGCTGTCCTGTCTCAGATCTAGTCTCTGTGGCCAACTTTGTGAATCTGTAAGGAGCCAGTGGTGAGCCACTATCTGCTTTCTCAGGAAAGGCCCCTCTTCAGACCTTCCTGGAATTTGGCCATCCTCACATAAGTAGGTACCAAGAAAGACTGACTCTGTCTTCGGTAAATCCGAAAAAGTTTGACCACTGGGACTGGGACTGGGACTGGCTCTGGATGCCTGGCTTTCTGGATCCCAATTTCAGAGAATTCCATCACCAAGGAAGTGAGGTGAGGTCACTTCCTACAGGAACTGAATGAGGTCCCTACCTCGGCAACCACTTTGTCCTAACAGTTGCTTCCAAGGGTCCCATGAGATGGAGGCTGCACCTACTTACTCTGACATTTTCACAAGTTAGAATGGTATAAAACCATAGGCACCCAGGAAGAGCTCTCCACACAGGCCTGGTTTGCTGCATCTTCTTTACATTAAGAAGAGAGAGGCTGATTCCAACACAACCCTTCATCCTGACCAGGTTGTTTGCAATGAAAGATGACTTTTGCTCTCTGAGGTCCTTAATAGCTGCCTACATCTTCTCCAGGGATCATCTTTAATGACCTTTGAGGTTCTCAGCAGGTGAAAGATCCCTTAATTTCTGTCTTGTAAGACCAACTCTGTCCCTGCTCTTCTGTAAAGTTAGATTGAGGGAAGAGTGTATGGTTAGGGTTAATAACATGTTCAATCTGTGTTAGGAACTATTCTGCTGGATGAATAATGTTATTGGGAACCTACGATATTTATAAGAATATGTAGGTGAAATATATGTATGAAAACAGAAATCTAAGATTTGAAACCCTGAAGGGCTTTGGGCCCTTCATTGGGATACTTAGTGTTGACTTACTTTCTGCACAGATGTCTCAGATAAATCCATATACAATGGCATAGGACCTTGTACATTGGATGATTGAATGTGGAAGAGAACATCCAGTCAAAAAGGGATAGTAGGTAAGATTAGGAAGATAGTTGGTAGGTTTTGGAAGGAGAGTGAGTATAGGATTTGGAAACAAAACTTCTTTAGCAATAGGGTTTCTGTTAAAGGGTGAAGGTAAATGTCAGCACATATGAAGATTCAGTCACAATGATGAACTTTGGAAAATATGTAGGAAATCAGATAATAATAGAGACATTACAAAATCAGGGAAATTACAAAGTGAGTGATAGGATTAGACATTTTGAACAGGGTTGAGTTTGAATATATAATCTTAGGAAGAAACAAATATGTAGTCACCAATAGGATTGACATTTGAGAGCATTATGCAATGTGGACATGGATGTTTTTAGTAATCCCTGTTCACTTTCCTTTTAGGCTTTGGTACAATCATAAGTGTGACCTTTGTATTTTGTGTCCAGAATATTACTGTGATAAAATGTATATGTAGATCGCGTGACATGAGTATTTCTTCCAGCATTTCTGGGAGCAATGTTTTGAAGTCCTATAAATTAGTATTGGTGGTACAAAGAGGTGTACACTGTGTCTATGAATATAGAGATAGTGCATGAATAGACCACATTGTGAATAAATAATATAACTGGTCCCACTTTAAATAATAGATTGAATTCATATCTGAAAATATATAAGAAATCTTATATCGATATACCATCATTCATTCCAACCAGCAATACATCTAATGGTAATATTAGGGTTATGGTTTATCACGAAGTGTCTTTGAGTTTTGCTTCAAAAGTGATCATGGAAATCGAAAATAATGTGTTTGGAAAGAAGTCTCATGAAAAGACCCATCAAAAACATGGAGGAATACATGTGTTCTGTAGAATAAAGTGATTGAAAGTGAACAAAATGCCTATAAATTTGCAAACTTTTGGATGAAATATATTTGCTATGATGAGCATAAACTGAAGAAATAGTAATGTACCAGTGTTGAATAAAATAAATGTCAAAATGCACAACATGTCCCATAGGAATCTACTTGCATTGATGTTAAACTGGTTCAGTTACTGTGGAAATATTAGGATTTGTATGCACCATTCACTGAAGATAGTTTTCAGTACTAGGAAACAAATATGTATTTCAGGTGAATGAATAATTTTGAGAATACTCTTGTGAAAATTTGATTATAAATACACATACTTGAATATGAATGTGTTTAGGGAGTGTATAACAAGACATATATTTCATATTTTGATAAATCTGGAGAGTGTGTATATATATATATATATACATACACAAACACACAGACATTAAAAATAGCATAATATATTCCAATTGAAATTCACCATGAAATATATGTCATCTACAGATCCAAATATATTTATGTTATTGAATATGGATTTATGTATAATGTTGTTAAACAAGGAAGCTCACTCATAGATTGAATTTTCAGTTCCAACAGCGTTTAGGAGGAGTGATCTATTACAATTTGTATCTGCCAAGTCAGTCACCTCACAAGAATGTACGTGTGGTATCAGGTAAGATTCTATAATTGCATGTAAAAATACATGTGCTGAATAGGCTACAGAGAAAGAGATGCCTTGACATTACAATCACCGAGACAAAGGCACAATTAGAGGAGAAGAGTTAGAAAATCTGTGAATAAATATCTGGAATGGAATATGCTCAGGAGTTCACAACCTTGAAGACGGTAGAGGAGATTTCAAAAGTAAGGGACAGGGAAAACAGTCCACAAACATGGAGCTCTGGTTCCCTAAATCCTTCTTGAGAAACTTACTCTGATTTTGGGCACTTGAAATATATGTTGTTGTCGGGAGATTTAGCTTCCATTGTAGTGAGACAATCAAAGCTGTGTCTGCATCTATGTTACCTCGAGGACATGGTTTCTTATTTTCCACTGAATATGTGGCAGCAGTGATGAATTCTCTTTGGTAGGTAAACTGTGGCAACTGGGGGATAAGTGTATCCACATGTGGACTGTGAGGCCATTTGGTCATCCTCCACTTTTCGTGGTGTTTCTTGCTGCTGCACTAGGATTTTGGTATTTGCTTCATGATGTATAAAGAATTCAACTGTTACCCGGTGCGTGAGTGAGTTCTGTCACTTTTGGTAGGTCAGGGTCTGCAGGAGAATGCACCAACCCCGCTTATATTCCACATGACTTGCCCCCTTGACCATAGCAACCTGATTCTAAACATTGCCCTGAATCCTGTCCATATAACAAGATGCCTTTATATACAAGGGTCTGCTGGCTGCACCATGTCAGTCACAAGCCATTTGGAAGCCAATGGAAGATCCACATGGCCCCACCACAGTTGTTTTATTACACACCTGCCCAGCACTGCTGTAGGCCCACTCCTCAGCAGGCTCCAACTTCCTGGTATCTCTGTTCTGAACCATTTTTATGAAAACCAGTGAATCAAAGCACTGTCTTGTAATCTCATGATCAGCCACAGGATATCCAAAGATTCTCCAGTGCCACCTGGTCATGGGAAGTTTAAAAATTTCTTGGTATTTATCTAGCCATTTTTCAAGGTTGAAGTTGGAGGCACTGTGGGTTTCATTTAATTCTGGAACTATTAAATGGTTAGGAAGCTCATTTCAATGAAATCTCTGCAGAAGACTCACAGGCAAGGCTTCCCAAACAGTAGCCAAATGATCACATGAATCCAGGCCCATTGGGATCTACATTGTGACATCCATGTGTGTTTTGACTCTCATATATGGCTGCCAAGTTTTTCAGAATAAAATCATGTGGTAACCTGGCTGAGATTCCCAGTGCTCTGTGAACAGCCACCCTGGGCCTAGATCTCATTTTACAAGGGTGACTCTCATGTGAATCCTCCTAAAATCCCAACACAATTCATGTCAATACTTCTCTGAGGTGAGGTCCACAACTCAGTCTCTAAGGGGAATCACAACAGAGTTCAAGCCAAGGTGGACCCAGTCATCTATTCCAACGGCCACACATGACCACAATTAAAACCAAAACACTCCCACATGGCCCTCATCTTCTTCCATATGGACACTCATCATTACCTCTGGCTTGAGGTTTCCATGAGGGGCACAGCCCAAGACAGTGTCCAAAATAACCTCCATTGACCCTCATTTGCCTAAAGTCAGGCTGTCCTGGACACTCGTCTGGGGAACCAGGAGTGATCAAATAAGCCTGCTGTTAATATTGCTTTGCTCCTCCAATTTGAGGCCTATTGACTGTCAGGTATAGATTCTTTATGTGATTTGGATTCTGGAGAAAACCCAAGCACCTATGGGATAGCCTCTAAAGGGCTTTGAAGAACTCATTTGATCCAAAGGTTCCTATTCTCACTTGATGGAGGTCAGGAACCTTACAGAGGAAGGCGAGAGACTTCTTCCAAAATGACTGCTCTTTTGGTCAATTTAGTTTTCGATGCAAACATGGGATTTTCTTTACATCCATCATGTGCTGAGAATCTAAGTCAAAGCCTAACACAGGACCTAGAGCCTGATTCAGACATATCCCTTTCCAATGAAATTAAGCAAAGATCACAGGTGATGCCCATTGATTTCCATTTGAAAACTGTTTTCTGTAGGCTTCCCAAAGGGGTGGCCAGAGGCAATGACCTTCCTGACATTGAGGGCAGCAGAACAATAGGTAACCAAAGCAGTATTTCTCCACTGAGACTTTCCTGATTACACTGATATCTGAGTTTTCTGAGATTCTCGCCATTCCCTTCAGCTATCCAGTACATGGCCATGTCAAAGAGCTTGGTGGTGGTACACATCTTGGACACAAAACCATGACCCTATTCTGGAAAGTGGCCAGAATTCAGAAAGAAAACAGGAACTTAGGAAGATATCAGGGGTTGCCCATCAATAATGCAAGCCACAGTCCATTCATAAATGGGAAGTATGAATCCGGGGAAGCTTTCTATTAGACAGGACACATCCATTGAAGCATTCTCTTTTCTAATATCTACAACCACGGACACAGTGGGATACACAGACCTAGAAACACTCGCCTTTTCAAACGACTTACTAGAATCAATTAACTCCAAACAAAACAAACTGCCTTTCTTACCTATTCTTAGAACATGAGACAAAACCACAAACCCACACCCACACCCACAAATGCACCTCCTTCCCCCAAGTAGGTCTGTGACTATCCGGAGTGTCCTCTGACTGGTGGGCCATACTATGTTTCCATGAAATGGCCTGTTCTGTCTCAGATCTGTTCTCCTTGTCCAACTCTGTGAAGTTGACTGGAGCCAGCGGTGAGCCACAACCTGGTTTCTCAGGAAAGGGCCCTCTTCAGAGCTTTACTGGCATTTGGCCATCCTCACATCAGTAGGTACCAAGAAAGACTGACTCTGTCCTTGGTAAATCCAAACAAGTGAGATCACTGGGACTGGGACTGGGACTGGCTCTGGGTGCCTGGCTTCCTGGACCACATGTTCAGAGATTTCGAACACCAAGGAAGTGAGGTGAGGTCACTTCCTTCAGGAACTGAATGAGGTCACTGCCTTGGCAAACACATTGTCCTAATAGTTGCTTCCAAGGCCCCATGAGATGGAGGCTGCCCCTACTTCCTGTGACACTTTCACAAGTTAGAATGGTATATCATCCAAAGGCACTCCAGAACAGCTCTCCACACTGGCCTGTTTTGGTCCATCTTCTCTACATTAAGAAGAGAGAGGCAGATTCAGACACAACCCTTCATCCTGACCAGGTTGTTGGCCATGGAAGGTGACTCTTACTCTCTCAGGTCCTTCATAGCTGCCTACATCTTCTACAGGGATCATTTCTGCATGGACGTTTGAGGTTCTCAGCGGGTGGAAGATCCCCTAAATTATCAAAAATATATGTACAGTTACATGTTACTTTTTACACTTAGATACAATTTAAAAGTATTTTTAAGTTAATGAGAGCCTAATCTCTGTGAAGGTTTTATTGTAAAACCCCAAGGTAATGCCCATTCATTTCCATGTGAAAACTGTTTTCTTCAGACTTCAGGAAGGAGTAGCCTGAGGAAAAGACGTTCCTGATATTCAGGGCAACATAACAATAGGTAATCAAAAGGCCCAAAGCAGGGTTTCTTCACTGAGACTTTACTGGTCACACTGATATCAGAGTTTTCTGAGATGCTTGCCATTCCCTTCAGCTATCCAGTACATGGCCATGTCACAGAGCTTGGAAGTGGTACATATCTTGTACACAAAACCATGAGCCTATTTTGGAGAGTGGCCAGAATTCAGGAAGGATACAGGAACTTAAGAAAATAATAGGTGTTGCCCAATGATAAGGCAAGCCACAGTCCATTTATAAAATGGGCAGGATGAATGCTTGGAAGTTTTCTCTTTGACAGGACACACCCATTGAGGCATTCTCTTTTCTAATGTCTACAACCATGGACACAGTGGGATACACAGACATAGAAACACTCGCCTTGTCAAAGGACTAACTAGAAACAATTCACCCCAAAACAAACAAACCCCCTTTCCTAACGATTCTCAGAACATGAGAAAAAACCACAAACCCACTCAAACACCCACAAAGTCACCTCCTTCCCCCAAGTAGGTCTGAAACTATCCAGAGTGTCCTCTGACTGGAGGGCAATACTATGTTCCCCAGAAATGGCCTGTCCTGTCTCAGATCTGGTCTCCTGGGTCAACTCTGTGAAGTTGTCAGGAGACAGCAGTGAGCCTCTGACTTCTTTCTCTGGAAGGGCCCCTCTTCAGAACTTTCCTGGCATTTGGCCATCCTCACATCACTAGGTACCCCAAAAGACTGACTCTGTCCTTGGTAAATCCAAACAAGTGAGACCACTGTGACTGGAGCTTGGACTGGGTCTGGATGCCTGGCTTCCTGGAACCCAAATTCGGAGAGTTCCATCAACAAGGATGTGAGGTGAGGTCACTTCCTTCAGGAACTGAATGTGGTCACTGCCTTTGCAACCACTTTGTCCTAACATTTGCTAGGGTCTCATAATATGGAGGATGCCCCTACTTCCTGTGACACTTTCACAAGTTCGAATGGTATAGAAACCATGGGCACCTGGGAAAAGCTCTCCACACAGGCCTAGTTTGGTCAATCTTCCCTACATTAAGAAGAGAGAGGATGATTCAGACACATGCTTTTAACCTGACTGGGTTGTTTGCCATGGAAGATGACTTTTGCTCTCTCAGGCCTTTTATAGCTGCCTGCATCTTCTCCAGGGATCATATCTGCATGGACCTTTGAGGTTGTCAACAGGTGGAAGATCCCCTACACCCCTGTATTGTAAGACCAACTCTGTCCCTGCTCTTCTGTAAAGTTGGATTGAGGGAACAGTGTATAGTTAGGATTAATAACATGTTCGATTTCTGTTAGGAATCATTCTGTTGGATGAATAATGGTATTGGGAACCTGCAATATTTATAAGAATATACAGGTGAAATATAATTATGAAAACTGAAATCTAGGTAAGATTTGAAGACCAGAAAGGCATTGGGCCCATGATTGGGATACTTAGCTTTGAATTATGTTCTGCACAGATGTCTCAGATAAATCTATATACAATGGCATAGGACCCTGTACCTTGGATGATTGATTGTTGAAGAGATCATCCAGTCAAAAAGGGATAGTCGGTAGGATTAGGTAGATAGTCGGTAGGTTTAGAAAAAAGAGTGAGTATAGCATTTGGACAAAAAGTTCTTTAGCAATAGGGTTTCGGATAAAGAGTGAATGTAAATGTCAGCACATGTGAAGAATCAGTCACTATGATGAACTGGGGAAAATATGTAGGAAAAGAGATATCAATAGAGACATTAGGAAATCAGACAAAATATAAAGTGAGTGATAGGATTAGACATTTTCAACATGGTTGAGGTTGAATATATAATCTTGGGAAGAAACAAATATGTACTCACCAATAGGATTGACATTTAAGAGAATTAGGCATCCAAGACATGGATGTTTTTAGTAATCCATGTTCACTTTCCATTTAGGCTTTGGGACAATCCTAAGTGTGACCTTTGCATTTTGTGTCCAGAATATTACTGTGATAAAATGTATATGTAGATCAGTTGACATGAGTATTTCTACCACCATTTCTGGGAGCAAAATTTTGAAGATATACAAATTATTATTGGAGGTACACAGAGGTGTACCCTGTGTCTATCAATATAGAGATAATGCATGAATTGACCATACTGTGAATAAATAATATAACTGGTTCCACTTTAAACAATGGATTGAATTGATATTTGAAAGTATACAAGAAATCCTATATTGATATACAATCATTCATTCCCACCAGTTTTACATCTAATGGTAATATTAGGGTTACGGTTTATCATGACGGGTATGTGAGTTTTGCTTCAAAAATGATAATGGAAATCAAAAATAATGTCTTTGGAAAGAATTCTCATGAAAGGAGCAGTCAAGAAACGTGGAGGAATACATGTGTTCTGAAGCAGGAAGTGATTGAAAGTAAAACAAATGTGTATAAATTTGCTAAATTGTGAAAGAAATATACATACTATGATGTGCATAAACTGGACAAATAGTAATGTACCAGTGTTGAATAAAAATGAACGTCAAAATACAATTATATCCCATAGGAATCTTCTTGCATTTATGTTAAACTGGGTCAGTTACTGTAGAAATATTAGAATTTTTTTTGGTGTTATAATACAATTTATTTTAGCACTAGCATGCCACAGAATGTCGAGGAAAGAGTAATGGATTTTTAGTTATCGCACTAGTAATCTGTCATTAAATGACTATTTTGGGGAGTCTAGAAATTACATAAGGCTATGTAATATTTTTTTTATTTAGCATTCATAAAAACTTGGAATTTTGGTAATATTTCTACTTTTTTATTTTTTTTATTTTTTCAGTTGTTGATCGACCTCATTTTATTTATTTATATGTGGTGCTGAGAATATAACCCAGTGCCTCACACATGCTAGCCAAGCATGTTACCACTGAGCAAGACACCCAGACCCTCCACATTTATCTTATAATCAAACACTCCTCTCCCTCTTCTTTACTCACTTTCTTCCTTATTTTCCCCCTTCTCTCTCTTCCTTTTTCATTTTCCCTCCATAGGAGTTTTTCCCTCATGTCATTACAAACAGTAATATGCTATGAAATTTACATTTAAGAATGTTTTTTTATAGTCATTCTTTTTTCTTGAGAAAATTTAATAATTATAACAACCTATAGATATATTACAATACATTTAATATACATATGTATCTATATTCATGCATATGTATTACATATGTTATATATATACATATATATTTAAAAGTACTTTGATTAGCCTGTTAGAAATAATATAGACCAAGTCTTTCTTAATTTTCAAGTCTTCCAGAATTAACAACTTACAGTGAAAATCAAAAAAACATATTTAAGTAAACAGGTATCATTCTTATTTATCAATACTTATCATTTAAGTTTTTATATTACATTAAGCTGTAATATGGCATATTAACTCTTATGAATTAGTGAAATTTCATTTGAACAACCTATTATTTAAGGACCATATGCACTGACATTTTAAATGGCTTTCTCGTGATTTTAATTTCTATCAATTGCATATTTATTGCCAAATACTTATTTTATTAATTTTCATATTCATGATTGATATAAAGTCAATTGTTTAATTCTTCTTGTAAGTAGTTACTTATTACAGTACGGACAGTATTAATAATTCTACATCTTTATAAGAAAAATGGTACAAAGATATTTTCATGCAAAATTAAGAATAATTACATGCTCTAAATGTTTCATTGTTGATACATATAATAAAGAGCTTTTGATGAGTCTCTTCCCCAGTAAAACATAAAATGCAAAGATATAGTTGGGTATGTATGTCCAAATAAAGATAAGGAAAAATACACATTATCAGCTAGAAACTATCAAATAAAAGATGAAAAGAACAATCCAACACATTGTACGAACTTGTCAGATGAGGTAGCCTAAGACTAGACCTGGTCCATGACAAAATATTCACTAAAAAAATGAAATAGGAAAAATATAGAAAATGGTATGAATTTTTCAAGAAGGTAGGTGGATTATCCTTTAATCTCAATATATGTTCATTTTCAAAAGCCAGTTTTCTGGTAAAATAAATTTGTGATATTTACAACTACACAAAACAAACTTTCTGCTTATCAAAATGAATGCATCTCAACTCCTTTTTAGCTGATTTCTTCCCACTCAATTTTAAACCTTTGTTTATTTATTTTTATTGGTTTTTCAAAACATTACAAAGCTCATGATATATCATCTTTCATACATTTGACTCAAATGGGTTATGAACTCCCAATTTTCCCCAAATACGAATTGCAGAATCACATCAGTTACACATTCACATTTTTACATAATGTCATATTAGTGACTGTTGTCCTCTGCTACCTTTATTATCCCCTACTATCCCCCCTCCCCTTTCATCCTATCTTCCCTCTCATCCTCATCTGCTGTTTTTCACTTCTCTCTCTTGTTCCCGCCTTTCCCCTCACAACGTCTTATATGTAATTTTGTGTAACAATGAGGGTCTCCTACCATTTCCATATGCTTTCCCTTGTCTCTCCCTTTCTCTCTCCCACTCGTCTTTGTTTAATATTAATCTTTTCCTCATGCTCTTCCTCCCTGTTCTATTCTTAGTTACTCTCTTTTTATCAAAGAAGACATTTGGCATTTGTTTTTTTAAGGATTGGCTAGCTTCTCTTAGCATAATCTGCTCTAATGCCATCCATTTCCCTGTAAATTCTATGATTTTGTCATTTTTTAGTGCTGCATCCATCCTGTATAGATGCCACATTTTTTTTTATCCATTCATCTATTGAATTGCATCTAGGTTGGTTACACAGTCTAGCTATTGTGAATTGTGCCACTATGATCATTGATGTGGCAGTATCCCTTTAGTACACTCTTTAAAGATCCTCAGGGAATAGTCCGAGAAGGGCGATAGCTGGTTCAAATGGTGGATCCATTCCTAGCTTTCCCAGGAATCCCCATACTGCTTTCCATGTTGGCCTCACCAATTTGCAGTCCCACCAGCGTTGTACAAGTGTCTCCTTTTCCCCACATCCTCGTAAACACTTGTTGTTGTTTGACTTCATAATGGCTGCCAATCATACTGGAGTGAGATGGTATCTTAGGGTGGGTTTGATTTGCATTTCTCTGACTGCTAGATATGGTGAGCATTTTTTCATGTACTTGTTGATTGATTGTATGTCCTCCTCGGTGAAGTGTCTTTTCAGGTCCTTGGCCCATTTGTTGATTAGGTTATTTGTTATCTTATTGATAATTTTTTGGAATTCTTTGTATATTCTAGATATTAGGGTTCTATCTGAAGTGTGAGGGGTAAAAATTTGTTTTCAGGATGTAGGCTCTCTATTTACTTCCCTTATTGTTTCTCTTGCAGAGAAAAAAACTTTTTAGTATAAGTAAGTCTCATTTTTTTATTCTTGTTAATAACTCTTGGGCTATGGGCGTCCTATTAAGAAATTTGGAACCCGACCCCACAGTATGTAGATCGTAGCCAACTTTTTCTTCTATGAAACGCAGTGTCTCTGATTTTATATCTAGATCCTTGATACATTTTGAGTTAAATTTTGTGCAAGGCGAGAGAACGGGATTCAGTTTCATTTTGTTGCATATGGATTTCCAATTTTCCCAGCACCATTTGTTGAAGATGCTATCCTTCCTCCACTGCATGCTTTTAGCCCCTTTATCAAATATAAGAAAGTTGTAATTTTGTGGATTGGTTTCTGTGTCCTCTCTTCTGTACCACTGGTCCACCTGCATTTTTCAGTACCAGTTCCATGCTGTTTTTGTTACTATTGCTTTGTAGTACAGTTTGAACTCTGGTATCGCTATACCTCCAGATTCACAATTCCTGCTTAGAGTTGCTTTTGCTATTCTGGGTCTTTTATTTTTCGATATGAATTTCATGATTGATTTATCTATTTCTACAAGAAACGCCATTGGAATTTTGATTGGCATTGCATTAAACCTGTAGAGAACTTTGGGTAATATTGCCATTTTTATGATGTTAGTTCTGCCTATTCATGAACAGGGCACATGTTTCCATCTTCTGAGATCTTCTTCTATCTCTCTCTTTAGAGTTCTGTAGTTTTCATTATATAAATCTTTCACCTCTTTTGTTAGGTTGATTCCCAAGTATCTTATTTTATTTGAGGATGTTGTGAAAAGAGTGGTTTTCCTCATTTCCATTTCAGAAGTTTTTTTGCTGTTATACAGGAATGCATTTGATTTATGCGTGTTAATTATATATCCTGCCACTTTTCTGAATTCATTTATTAACTCTAGCCATTTCTTTGTAGACCTTTTTTGTGTCTGTTAAATATATTATCATGTCATCTGCAAATAGTGATACTTTAAATTCTTCTTTTCCTATTTTTATGCCTTTAATTTCTTTTGTCTGTTTAATTGCTCTGGCTAGTATTTCAAGAACTAAATTGAATAGAAATGGTGATAGAGGGCATCCCTGTCTTGTTCCAGATTTTAGAAGGAATGCCTTCAGTGTTTTCTCCATTTAGGATGATGCTAGCCTGAGGTTTAGCATATATAGCTTTTACAAAGTTGAGGTAAGTTCCTGTTATCCCTAGTTTTTATAGAGTTTTGAACATAAATGGATGCAGAACTTTGTCAAATGCTTTTTCTGCATCTATCGAGATGATCATATGGTTCTTGTCTTTAAGTCTATTGATGTGGTGAATGGCATTTATTGATTTTCGTATATTGAACCATCCTTGCATCACAGGGATGAATCCTCCTTGATGACGGTGCACAATTATTTTGATATGCTTTTGTATTCGATTTGTCAGAATTTTATTCAGAATTTTTGCATCCAAGTTTATTAGAGATATTGGTCTGTAGTATTCTTTCTTTGAAGTGTCTTTGTCTGGTTTCGGGATCAGGGTGATGTTGGCCTCATAGAATGAATTTGGAAGAGCTCCTTCTATTTCTATTTCTTGAAAAAGCTTGAAAAATATTGGTTTTAATTATTCTTTGAAGGTTTTGTAGAAATCCGCTGTATTCCCATCCTGTCCAGGGCTTTTTTTTGGTTGGTAGTCTTTTGATTGCTTCTTCTATTTCTTCCTTTGTTATTGGCCTGTTTAAATTGTTTGTGTCTTCCTGACTCAATTTGGGCAGATCGTATGACTTAAGAAATTTATCAATATGTTCACAATATTCTATTTTATTGGAATATAGTGTTTCAAAATACTTTCTAATTATCTTCTGTATTTCTGTAGTGTCTGTTGTGATATTGCCTTTTTTATTCCATATGTTAGTAATTTGAATTGTCTTTCTTCTTCTCTTCCTTAGCGTGGCTAAGGGCCTGTTGATCTTATTTATTTTTTCAAAGAACCAACTTTTAGTTTTATCAATTTTTTCAATTTTTTTTTGTTTCAATTTTGTTGATTTCTGCTCTAAATTTAATTATTTCTTGTGTTCTACTACATTTGTTGTTGTTTTGCTCTTCCTTTTCTAGGTTTTTGTGGTGTAGTTTAAGTTCATTTATTTGTTGTTTTTTTCTTTTTTTGAGGAAAGAACTCCAAGAAATGAATTTCCCTCTTAAAACTGCTTTCATTGTGTCCCATAGATTCCGGTATGTTGTGTCTGTATTGTCATTTGTCTCTAAGAATTTTTTTATCTCCTTCTTTATGTCTTCTGTAACCCATTGATCATTCAGTAGCATGTTGTTCATTTTCCATGTGATGTAGGATTTTTCCTTCCTTCTTTTCTCATTGATTTCCAGTTTCATTCCATTATGATCAGATATGGTGCATGGTATAATCTCCATGCCTTTATATTTACTAAGAATTGCCCTATGGCATAATATATGGTGTATCTTTGAGTAGGATCCATGTGCTGCTGAGAAGAACATGTATCCACTTGATGATGGTTGATATATTCTATATATGTCGGTTAAGTCTAGGTTATTGATTGTGCTGTTGAGTTCTATAGTTTCTTTATTCAGTTTTTGTCTAGAGGATCTCTCTAATGCCGAGAGTGGTGTGTTGAAGTCACCCATAATTATTGTGTTGTAGTCTATTTGACTCTTGAACTTGAGGAGAGTTTGTTTTATGAACGTTGCACCTCCATTGCTTGGTGCATACAAATTGATAATTGTTTTTTTCTTGTTGGTGGATGATTCCTTTTAACAGAATATAGTGTCATTCTTTATCCCTTTTGATTAACTTAGGTTTGAAGTTGATTTTATTCCATATGAGTATGGCAAATCCTTCTTGCTTCCGAGGGCCATGTGAGTGTTATGATTTTTCCCAACCTTTTACCTTCAGCCTGTGTATGTCTTTTCCTATCATATGAGTCTCCTGAAGGCAGAATATTGTTGGATTAGTTTTTTTGATCCAGGTTACTAGCACATGTCTCTTGATTGGTGAATTTAGGCCATTAACATTTAAGGTTACAATTGAAATATGATTTGTACTTCCAGTCATGTTTATTTATTTATTATATTTTAGTTTGGATAGTTTTTACTTTTTTGGTTACTTTCCTCCCGCTTTACTGAGATACTTCCCACTGTTAGTTTTGGGCACTATTTTTTAACTCTTCTTCTTGTAGTATTTTGCACAAAATGCTTTGTAGTGCTGGTTTTCTGGCTGAGAATAGTTTTAGCTTTTGTTTATCGTGAAAGACTTTAATTTCATTGTCAAATCTGAAGCTTAATTTTGCTTTATATGGTATTCTTGGTTGGAATTCTTTTTTTTTTCAGCATTTGAATTACATTGTTCCAGGATCTTTTCACTTTCAAAGTATGTGATGAAAAATCAGTTGGTAACCTAATTGGTTTACCCCTGAATGTAATCTGCCTCCTTTCTCTTATAGCTTTTAATATTCACTCCTTGTTCTGTATGTTGGCTATCTTCATAATTATATGTCTTGGAGTTGGTCTATTTTGGTTTTGAATGTTTGGGGTCCTGTAGGCTTCCAGGAATTGGCAATCCAATCCATCGTTCATCTCTGGGAATTTTTATAGAATTATTTCCTTAATATGTTGTCCATTCCTTTGGTTTGAATCTCTATGCCTTCTTCTATCCTGATGACTCTTAAATTTTTTTTTTATGACACCCCATATCTTTTGAATAGATTCCTGGTGAGATTTAAGCATCTTTTCTGTGTTGACTATATTCTTTTCAAGTTGATAAACTTTATCTTCATTATCTGATGTTCTGACTTCTACTTGATCTAGCCAATTTGTAATATTCTCGTTTGAGTTTTTAATTTGGTTTATATCTTCCTGCATTTCTAGGATTACTGTTTAATATTTCTTTTTAAGATCTCTATCTCCTGGTAACGCTCATTCTTTGCCATTTGAATTTGTTTGTTTAATTCATTTTCAAAATATACTTTTATTGCTTGGACTTGCTACCTCATGTCTTCTCTAATATCCCTTTCCATCTGAGTTCGGTATGCCTTGAGTTCTTTCCCTATCCCTGTTTCTGATGCTTCAAGGTCCTCCTGTAGAATTAAGTTGTCCTACATTGTTTGTACTCCTTTTTTGCCCTTGTTTTTTCATGATGTTTACGTTAATTTCCAGCTCTATTTGATTGCTGGGTTTCTGCTATTTCTTTAGATTTGTTTTGGTGTTGTATATCTCTGTTGTCTCTCCTTTGTGTTGATAAACTATGCCTGCTAAAGTGGATTCCGCTTGGAAGTAATTCCAAAGGCCGAGCTCCAGCGATGTCACCTCTCTGCTTTGGCGGCCCCCAGGCTCCTTGCCGAGGTGTCCGAATTGGGGGGTGGGACTTGACTGTCTCTGGTTTGTTTCAGCTCCAGGTTACTGGCAGGCGGGCGGTCTCCAGCCGCCCAATTGCACGGTTGGTCGCCAGCAGACAGGCGGTCTCCAGCCGCCCAGTCCCGCGGGCAGCAGGTGGGCTTTCGCCAGTGGGTTGGCAATCTCTAGCCACCCAGTCTCACGCTCGGTTGCAGGCGGGTGGGCATTCCTCAGCGGCCCAGTCACTCAGGCAGTGGGTGGAATGTCACCTGCGGGCCTGCGGTCTCCAGCCGCCCAGTCACAAGGGCCTGGCTTCTAGTCATTTGGTTTCTCCTGCTTGTCCTGGTTTCTTTTTCTAGACCAGATTTCCCCTGAGTGATGCCCCTCGGCAGTTCAAACTGTACTCTGGGCCTGCCGTTTGTTGGGTGTGGAGGGTGTCTATTGGGAACCCAGACACTCTATGGTTTTAATTTTTTCTGCTTGCCCCTCCCCCAGCACTGGCTATACACGTTTTTTTATCGCCACTGATCGTAGGGGGAGTCGAAAGTCAGGTGTCTCTAGTTTTTCTGGCGTCTTTATGCAGGCTTGCTCTGATAATCCCTCCCCCGGAAAGCCTAGGTGAGATTTTATGTGAATTCCCCGCTGTATGAGAGATGAGCTGAGTAACACACACCTGTTTTACTGTTGCAATCTATTGGAGAGGGGCGGTGGTTACTTCAGATCTCAAAGATGGTGGCCGCTGGTTTCCTTGGTGGAGTTTCTTTTGTGGGGGATAGAACTATACCACTTTCTTCCCTGTCTGAATTCCCGAACTCAGCCCGGGGATCAATGGGAGCTCAGCCGGCAGGATTCCACAGAATCCGCAGCAACATTTCTCCCTGCTTGCAGGTCACTTCTCGGTGGTGCCCCACTATCTGTAACAGCAGGCCTGACTGCATGATTCAATCAGCCCAGATCTCTGATTGCACATTTGGCTATTGGGAACCCCGGCACTCTATTGTTTTGATTTTTTTTTTCCGCTTGCCCCTCCCTCAGCGCTGGCTAGACAGGTTTTTTTCACCGCTGATGGGAGGGGGAGTTGAAAGTCAGGTGCCTCTAGTTTTTCACTATCTTTATGCAAGCTCGCTCTGATAATCTCTCCCCCAGAAAGCCTAGGAGAGATTTGATGCAAATTCACCAAAGTATGGGAAATGAGCTGAGTAACAGCACCTGTTTTATTGTTGCAATCTGTAGGAGAGTGGCTGTCGTTACTTCAGATCACCAAGATGGTGGCCGTTGGTTTCCTTTGTGCAGTTTCCATTGTGGGGGTTAGAACTGTACCACTTCCTTCCCCATCTGAAACCCTGAACTCAGCCCAGGGCTCAGTGGGGACTCTACTGGCAGAATTCCACAGAATCTGCATCAACGTTTCTCCGTGCTTATTGATCGCATCTTGGTGGTGCCCCGCCATCTGTAGCCACTGGACGGGTCGCGCGGATCAGTCAGACAGGATCTCCGGTCGCAGAGTTGGCTAGTGTTTGAGTTTCATTTACCGGACCTCAGTGCTAGAAATCCTTCTTCTAGGTTTCAGTGCACCCCCATTTTGCTGTAAGTTCCTAACAAGATAGTTTTTTTGTCGTTCTTAGTCGTTAGTCACCTGCGCAGTGGCCCGGTACACTGGGTATGATGCTCTGTATTCGTGGCCATCTTGCAATGTCAAAATATTATGATTTGTATTCACCATTCACTGAAGTTAGTTTTCAGTATTAGGAAACAAATATGTATTTCAGGTGGATGAATATTTCTGAGAATAATCTTGTGAAAAGTTCATTATAAATCCTCATACATGAATATGAATAATTTTCGGAAGTGTATAATAAGACATATATATTTCATATTTTGAAAAATCTGGAGAGTATATATATATATATATATATATATATATATATATATATATATGTATATATATATATATGTATATATATATATATATATATATATATATATATATATATATATACACACACACACACACACACAAACACACACACTGAGACATTAAAAAGTAGCAATATATATGCCAATCGAAATTCGTCATTAAATATACAACATCCACTTATCCAAAAATATACATTTTACTGAAAATGGATTTATGCATAATGTTGGTCAACTAGGAAGCTCACCCATAGGTTGAATTTTCTGTTCCAACAGAGGTTAGGAGGAGTGATCTCTTCTCACAATTTTTATCTGCCATGTCAGCCACCTCAGAAGAATGTACATGTGATACCAGGTAGGATTCTATTTGTGCATATAAAAATACATGTGCTTAATAGGCTACAGAAAAATGGAGAGAGGAATTCACATATTTGTTAATTTTAAAAACACATGGAGAACTATGTCAATAAACATTAACTATATTTATAACTTATACACAATATAATGCAAAAGGCATGTCCAACTACATACCATGCCTTCTCTGAATTGCTGGTATTTGTATTCTGTTTGGGTTACTATTCTCCATCACATAAGGATTAGTAGTCAGAGTCTAGTAGGGTATGGGTTAGTGTCAGAGATTCAGTATTTCGAATGGAAAACAGGAAAGTAAACCCAATGTGTTTGCAAATATGTGCTACACAAAAATCTTCCCACTCACATTAAAAACAATCTCTTGATATTACCCTCGCTGGAAGAAATACACAATTAGAGGATAAGAGTTAGAAAATCTGTGAATACATACCCAGAATGGAATATGCTCAGGAGTTCACAACCTTGGAGGTGGTAGATGAGTTTCCAAAAGTAAAAGACAAGGTAAACACTCCACAACATGGAGCTCTGCAGGCGTAAAGACTTATTGAGATACTGCCTCTGAGTTGGGACACTTAAAATGTATGTTGTTGTCGGTAGCTTTAGCATCGTATGTAGTGAGACCATCAAAACTGGATCAACATCTATGTGACCTGGAGGACATGGTATCTTATTTTCCAATGAAAATGAGGCAGCAGTGCTGAATTCTCACTTTGTGGGTAAACTGTGGCAACTGGGGGATAAGTGTCTCTCCGTGTGGACTGTGAAGCCATTTGGTCATACTCTACTTTTCGTGGTGATTCTTGCTGCTGCACTGGGAGTTTGGTATTGGCTTCATGAAATACAAGGAGTTCAACTGGGACACAGTGCTGGAGGGAGTTCTGTCACGTGTGGTGGAACAGGGTCTCCAGGAGAATGCACCAACCAGGCTTATGTCCAACATAGCTTGCCCCCTTGACCATATCAACCTGATTCTGAACATTGCCCAGAAACCTATCCATATAACAAGATGCCTTTACATATAAGGGTCTGCTGGCTGCATCATTTCAGTCACAAGCCATTTGAAAGCCAATGGCCAATCCACATAAAACCACCCGAGATATATTATCTCACACCTACCCAACTTTGCTCTAGGCCCACTACTCAGCAGGTTCCAACTTACTGGCATCTCTGTTCTACACCATTTTTGTGAAACCCAGTCAATTAAGGCACTTTCTCGTACACTCATGATCAGCAACAGGATCTCCAATGGTTTTCCAGTGCCACCTGGTCATGGGAATTTCAAAAATTTTATGGTATTTATCGAGCCCATTTTTTAAGGTTGAAGTTGGAGGCACTGAGGGTTTCATTTAATTCAGTAACCATTAAATGGTGAGGAAGCCCATTTCAATGAAAGCTCTGGAGGACTCTCACAGGCAAGGCTTCCCATAGAGTTGCCAAATGGTCACATGAAGCCAGGCCCATTGAGGTCTACAATGTAAAATCCTTGCGTGTTTTGACTCTCAACTATGGCTGGTAATTCTTTCAGAAAAAAATTATGTGATAACCTGGCTGAGATTCCCTGTGCTCTGTGTAAAGCCTTCCTGGGCACAGATCTCAGTTTCCAAGGGTGACTCTCATGCATGGCCTCCTAAAATCCCAACAAAACTCATGGCAATACTTCTCTGAGATCAGTTCCAGAACTCAGTCTCTAAGGGGAATCACACTAGAGTTCAAGACCAGTCATATTTTCCAACAACCATACTAATAACCACAATTAAAACCGGAACACTTCCACATGGCCGTCATCTTCTTCCATATAGACACTCATTTTAACCTCTGGCTGGAGGTTTCCATGAGGGGCACAGCCCAAGACAGTGTCCAAAATAAGCTCCCTTGTCCCTCATTTGCTTAACGTTGGGGTGGCCTGAACACCTTCCTGTGAACCATGACTGATCAAATAGGCCTGCCGTTAATACTGCTCTGCTTCTCCAATTTGAGGACTACTGACTGTGGGGTTTAGATTCTTCATGTGAATTGGAATCATTGGAATCACCTATGGGCTAGCCTCTGAAGGGCTTTGAACAACTCATTTGACCCAAAGGCACCCTATTCTCACTTGATAGAGGTCAGGAACCTTACAGAGGTAGGGAGAGTCTTCATCCACAAGGACTGCTCTTTTGGCCATTTTGGTTTTGGATGAACACGTGGGATGTATAAGGTGCTGAGTATCTAACCACAGCCTCACACAGGGCCAAGAGGCTGTTTCAGAAACATCCATTTCCAAAGCAATTAAGCAAAGAGCCACAGGTGATGCCCATTCATTTCCATTTGAAAACTGTTTTCTTCAGGCTTCACAAATGAGTGTCCTGAGGTAAAGACCTTCCTGAAATTCAGGGCAACAGAACAATAGGTAAGCAAAAGCCCTAAAGAAGAGTTTCTTCACTGAGACTTTCCTGGTCCCACTGATTTCTGAGTTTTCTTAGATGCTCGCCATTCCCTTCAGCTATCCAGTACATCACCATATCACAGAGCTTGGAGGTGGTACATATCTTGGACACAAAACCATGAGGCTATTCTGGAGAGTTTCTAGAATTCAGGAAGAAAACAGAAACTACTGAGAGCAGATGTTGCCCTTCAATAAGACAAGCTGCGGTCCATTTGTAATTTGGGCAGGATGAATGCTTGGAAGCTTTCTACTAGACAGGACACATCCATTGATGCATTCTCTTTTCTAATGTCTACAATCACGGACAGAGTGGGATACACAGACATAGAAGCACTCGCCTTGTCAAATGACTTACTGGAAACAGTCCACACCAATCCTAACAAAGAGCCTTTCCTACCTATTCTCAGAACATGAGACAAAACCACAAACCCACACACACACACTCAAAGCACCTCCTTTGCTCAAGTAAGTCTGTGACTATCCAGAGT
This sequence comes from Callospermophilus lateralis, assembly GCF_048772815.1. Lineage (NCBI taxonomy): Eukaryota > Metazoa > Chordata > Mammalia > Rodentia > Sciuridae > Callospermophilus > Callospermophilus lateralis. Next base: position 14,691,422 of record NW_027514380.1, on the reverse strand, counting down.
GTCCTCGGAATGGTGGGCCATTGTATGTTCCCCCAAAATGGCTTGTCCTGTATCAGATCTGGTCTCCTTGGCCAACACTTTGAAGTTGTTAGGAGCCATGGGTGAGCCACTACCTGCTTTCCCAGGAAAAGCTCCTCTTCAGAGCTTTCCTGTCATTTGGCCATCGTCACATCAGTAGGTACTAAGAAAGACTGACTCTGTTCTTGGTAAATCAAAACAAGTGAGACCACTGGGACTGGGACTGTGACTGGCTCTTGGTGCCTGTCTTCCAGGATCAAACGTCCAGAGAGTTCCATCACCAAGGCAGTGAGTTGAGGTCATTTCCTTCAGGAACTGAATGAGGTCACTGACTTGGCAACCACTTTGTCCTAACAGTTACTTCAAAGGGTCCCATGAGATGGAGGCTGTCCCTACTTCCTGTCACACTTTCACAGTTAGAATGGTATACCAACCATAGGTACCTGAGAACAGCTCTCCACATAGGCCTGGTTTGGTCCATCTTCTCTACATTAAGAAGGTAGAGGCTGATTCAGACACATCCCTTCATCCTGACCAGATAGTTTTCCATGGAAGATGTCTTTTGCTCTCTCAGGTCCTTCATAGCTTCCTATATCATCTCAGGGGATAATTTCTGCATATACCTTTGATGTTCTCAGCAGGTGGAAGATCCCCTACATTCCTCTATTGTAAGACCAACTCTGTCCCTCCTCTTCTGTAAAGTTAGATTGAGGGAAAAGTGTATGTTTAAGGTTAATAACATGTGTGATTTGCGTTAGGAATCTTTCTGCCGGATGAATAATGGTATTGGGAGCCTGTGATATTTACAAGAATATATAGGTAAAATATAAGTATAAAAACAGAAATCTAGGTAAGATTTGAAGCCAGAAGGGAACTGGGCCCTTGAGTGGGATACTTAGGTTTGAATTATGTTCTGCACATGTTTCTCAGATAAATTGATATACAATGGCATAGGACCTTATACCTTAGATGATTGATTGTCGAAGAGAACATCGAGTCAAAAAACTATAGTCAGTAGCATTAGGAAGATAGTCAGTAGGTTTAGAAAGAAGAGTGAGTATATGATTTGGACCAAAAGTTCTTTAGCAATAGAGTTTTGGGTAGAGAGTGAATGTAAATGTCAGCATATGTGAAGTGTCAGTCACAATGATGAACTGGGGGAAATATGTATGAAAGCAGGTATCAATAAAGATATTACCAAATCAGGCAAAGTATGAAGTGAGTGATAGGATTAGACATTTTCAACATGGTTGAGGTTGAATATATAATCTTAGGAAGAAACAAATATGTAGTCACCAATTTGATTTACATTTGAGAGCATTAGGCAACATGGACATGGTTCTTTTTAGTAATCCATGCTCCCTTGGCATTTAGGCTTTGATACAATCATGAGTGTGACCTTCGCTTTTTGTGTTCAGAATATTCCTGTGATAAAATCTATATATAGATAAGGTGACATGAGTATTTCTTCCACCATTTCTGGGAGCAATATTTTGAAGACGTATAAATTAGTATTGAAAGGACAAAGAGGAGTACACTGTATCTATTAATATAGAGATAATGCATTAATAGACAATACTGTGAATAAAAAACATAACTGGTTCCAACTTTAAATAATGGATTGAATTGAATAGTGAACATATAGAGGAAATCTTATATTGATATACAATTATTCATTCCAACCAGTTATACATCTAATGTTAATATTAATGTTATGGTTCATCATGAAGAGTGTGTGAGTTTAGCTTCGAAATTGATTATGGAAATTGAAAATAATGTATTTGGAAAGAAGTCTCATGAAAAGACCAGTCAAGTAACATGGAGGAATACATGTGTTCTGAAGCAAGAAGTGTTTGAAAGTGAAACAAATTCCTATATATTTGTAAACTTGTGGAAGAAATACATATCCTATGATGTGCAAAAACTGAAGAAATAGTAATGTACCAGTGTTGGATTAAAATGAAGGTCAATATAGACATCATGTCCCATAGGAATCTACTGGCATTGATGTTAAACTGGGTCAGTTACTGTCAAAATATTAGGATTTGTAAACACCATTGATTGAAATTAGTTTTCAGTACTGGGAAACAAATATGTATTTCAGGTGGATGAATATTTCTGAGAATTATCTTCTGAAAAGTTGATTATAAATCCATATACATGAACATGAATGAATTTACAGAGTGTTTATAAGTCACATACATTTCATATCTTGAGAAATCTGGAATATATATATATATATATATATATATATATATATATATATATATATATATATATATATATTTTAAATTAACACAAAAATACATTAAAAAGTATCAATATATATGCTAATTGTAATTCATCATGTAATATACATCATTCACAGATGCAAAAATATTTATTATACTGAACATAGATTTATGTATAATATTGTTCTACTGGGAAGCTCACACATAGTTTGAATTTTCAGTTCCCACAGGGTTTAGGAGGACTGATCTCTTCTCACAATTTGTATCTGCCAATTCAGCCAACTCATGAAAATGTACGTGTGACACCAGGTATGATTCTGTATGTGCATATAAAAATACATTTGCTGAGTAGGCTACAGAGAAAGGGAGTCAGGAATTCACATATTTGTGAACTTTAAAAACACATGGAGGACTATTTCAATTAAAAATTGAGTAGATTTATAACACCTACCCTTAATCATGCAAAAGGGAAGTCCAACTGTACACCATGCCTCCTCTGAACTGCTTGTATTTTCATTCTGTTTTGGTATTATTCTTCATCATATTAGGATTAGTAGTCAGAGTATAGTAGGGTATGAGTTACTGTCAGGGATTCAGTATTTCGAATGGAAAACTGGAAATGGATCAATGTTTATGCAAATTAGTCTTACACAAAAATTTTTCCACTCTCATTTAGAACAATAACTTGACATTACCTTCACCCCAAGTAAGACACAATTAGAGAAAAAGAGTTAGAAAATCTTTGAATTCATACCTGAAATGAAAACTGCTCCGGATTTCACAACCTTGGAGATGGTAGAGGAGTTTCCAAAAGTAAGGGACTATGTAAAAACTCCACAAACATGAAGATTTGCCAGCCTAAAGACGTCTGGAGAAACTGCCTCTAAGATGGACAGTTGAAATATATGTAGTTTTCAGGAGCTTTAGCTTTTTTTCTAGTAAGACCATCAAAGCTCTTTATGCATCTCTGTGACCTGGAGGACATGGTTTATAATTTTCCAATGAACATGAAGCAGCAGTACTGAATTCTCTCTTTGTAGGTAAACTATGGCCACTGGGGGCTATGTGTCTCCCCATGTGGACTGTGAAGCCATTTCATCATCCTCCACTTTTTATAATGTCTCCTGCTGCACTCAGAGTTTTGTATTTGCTTCATGAAATACAAGGAGTTTAACTTGACCACAGTGCTGGAGGGAGTTCTGTCACATGTGGTGGGTCAGGGTCTGCAGGAGAATGCACCAACAGGGCTTGTATACCACATAGGTTGCTTCCGTGACCATAGCAACCTGATTCTGAAAATTGCCCTTAAACCTCTCCATATAACATGATGCGTTTACATACAATGTTCTGCTGGCTGCACCATGTCAGTCACAAGCCATTTGGAAGACAATGGCAGATCCACATGACCCCACCACAGATGTTTTATCACACACTTAATCACCTCTGCTCTAGGCCCACTATTCTGCAGGCTCCAAATTACTGGCATCTCTCTTCTACACCATATTCATGAAAACCTGTTAATCAAGTCACTGTCTGGTACACTCATGATCAGCAACAGGACATCCAAAGGTTCTTCAGTGCCACCTGGTCATTGGAATTTTAAAAATTTCATGGTATTTATCTAGCCAATTTTCAAGGATGAAGTTGGAGGCACTGTTTATTTCAATTCATTCAGGAATCATTCAATGTTGAGGAAGATCATTTCAATGAAAGCTCTGGAGAACTCTCACAGGCAAGGCTTCCCAAAGAGTGGCCAAAAGGTCACATGAAGCCACGCCCATTGTGGTCTAAAATTGAGGTCCATGTGTGTTTTGACTATCAAATATGGCTGCCAAGTCTTTCAGAATTAAATCATGTGATATCCTGTCTGAGATTCCCAGTGTTCTGTGGAAAGCCACCGTGGGCATAGATCTCAGTTTCCAAGGGCGACTCTCATGCGTGGCCTCTTAAAATCCCCACACAATTTATGGCAATTCTTCTTTGATGTGTGTTCCAGAACTCAGTCTCTAAGGGGAATGACACCAGAGTTCAAGCCCAGGTGGATCCAGTCATCTCTTCCAACTGCCACAAGAATGACCACAATTAAAACCAAAATACACCCACATGGCCCTCATCTTCTTAAATATAGACATTCATCATAACCTCTGGCTGGAGGTTACCATGCAGGATGCATCCCAAGAGAGTGTCCAAAATAATGTCGCTTGCCCCTCATTTGCCTAAAGTCAGGGTGACATGGACACCCTTCCTGTGAACCAGGAGTGATCAAATAGGCCTGCCATTAATACTGCTCTCCTTCTCCAATTTGAGGCCTACTGACTCTCAGGTATAGATTCTTTACGTGATATGGAATCTTGAGAAAACACAAGCACCTCTGCAGGGATTTGAAGAACTCACTTGACCTAAAGGATTCCTATTCACACTTGATGGAGGTAAAGAACCTAACAGAGGAAGGCAAGAGACTCATCCACAATGAGTGATTTTTTGCCATTTTGGTTTTGATTGCACACATGGAATCTATCTTTAGATCTATCATGTGCTGAGAATCTAAGCCACAACCTCACACAGACCCAAGAGGCTGATTCGGACACATCCCTTTTCAAAGCAATTAAGCAAAGAGCCACATGTTATGCCCATTTATTTCCATTTGAAAACAGTTTTCTTCAGGCTTCACAAAGGGGTGGCCTGAGGCAAAGACCTTCTTGACATTCAGGGCAACATAACCATAAGTATGCAAATGAACCAAAGCAGGGTTTCTCCACTGAGAGTTTACTGGTCACACAGATATTTGAGTTTTCTAAGATGTTCCCATTCCCTACAGCTATCAAGCACATGGCCATGTCACAGAGCTTGGAGGTGGTACATATCTTGGACTCAAAACCATGGGCCTATTCTTGAGGTTTGCCGGAATTCAGGAAGAAAACAGGAACTTAGAAAGTTAGCAGGTGTTTCCCATGCATAAGGCGAGCCACAGTCCATTCCTAAATCGGGCAGGAAGAATGCTGGGAAGCATTCTACTAGACAGGACACATCCTTGATGCATTCTCTTTTCTAATGTCTACAACCACGGACAGAGTGGGAAACACAGACATAGAAGCATTCGCCTTGTCTAACGACTTACTAGAAACAGTCCACTCCAATCCAAACAAACCGCCTTTCCTACCTATTCTCAGAACATGAGACAAAACCACAAACTCACACCCACACCCACAAAGGCACCTCCTTAACTCAAGTAGGTCTGTGAATATCCAGAGTGTCCTCTGACTGGTGGACCATACTATGTTCCCCTGAAATGGCCTGACCTGTGTCAGATCTGGTCTCCTTGGCTAACTCTGTGAAGGTGTCAGGAGCCAGAGGTGAGCCACTACCTGCTTTCTCAGAAACGGCTCCTCTTCAAAGCTTTCCTGGCATTTGGCCATCCTCACATCAGTAGTTACCAAGAAAGACTGACTCTGTCTTTGGTAAATCTAAACAAGTGTGACCACTGGGACTGGGACTGGGACTGGCTATGGTTGACTGGCTTCATGAATCCCAAGTTCAGAGATTTTAATCACCAAGGAAGTGAAGTGAGGTCACTTCCTTCAGGAACTGAATGAGGTTACTGCCTTGGCAACCACTTTGTCCTACCAGTGGCTTCCAAGTGTCACATGAGAAGGAGGCTGCCCCTACTTCCTGTTACACTTTCACAAGATAGAACGGTATATCAGTCATAGGAGCCCTGGAACAGCTACCCACACAGGCTGGGTTTGGTCCATTTTCTCTACATTAAGAAGAGAGAGGCTGATTCAGTCAGAACCCTTCATCCTGACCAGGTTGTTTGCCATTAAAGATGACTTTTGCTCTCTCAGGTCTTTTATAGCTGCCTTCATGTTCTTCAGAGATCATTTATGCATGTACCTTTGAGGTTTTCATCAGGTGAAATATCTCATACATTCCTGTGTTTTAAGACCAACTCTATCCCTGCTCTTCCGTAAAGTTAGATTGATGGAACAGTGAATGGTTAAGGTTAACAACATGTTTGATTTGGGTTAGAAATTATTCTGCTGCATGAATGATGGTATTTGGAACCTAAAATATTTAAAAGAATATAGAGGTGAAATATAATTATGAAAACAGAAATCTAGTTTAGATTCGAAGCCCAGAATGGCATTGGGACCTTGACTGGGATAATTAGCATTGAATTACGTTATGCACAGATGTCTAAGATGAATCTATAATCAATGGCATAGGATCTTCTACCTTGGATGATTGAATGTACAAGAGAACATCCAGTCAAACAGGGATAGTCAGTAGGATTAGGAAGATAGTCGGTACGTATAGGAAGAAGAATGAGTATAGTATTTGGAACAAAAGTTCTTTAGCAATAGGGTTTTGGTTAGAGAGTGAATATATTTGTCAGAACATGTGAAGAGTCAATCACAATGATGAACTTGGGAAATATGTAGAAAAGCAGATATCAATAGAGACATTACAAAATCAGGCAAACTATAAAGTGATAGGATTAGACATTTTCAAAGGGTTCAGGTTGAATATATTATCTTAGGAAGAAACACATATGTAGTCACGAATAGGATTGACATTTTAGAGAATTAGGCAATGTGGACATGGATGTTTTTAGTAATCCATGCTCACTTTCCATTTAGGCTTTGGTACAATAATAAGTGTGACCTTTGCATTTGGTGCCCAGAATATTACAGTAATAAAATGTATATGTAGATCAGGTGGCATGCGTATTTCTTCCACCATTTGTGGGAGCAATATTGTGAAGACGAATAAATTAGTATTGGGGGTACAAAGAGGTGTATGCTGTGTCTACTAATATAGAGATAATGCATACATAGATCATACTGGGAAAAAATATAACTGGTTCCACTTAAATAATGGATTGAATTGATATCTGAAAATATATAGGAAATCTTATATTGATATACAATCATTCGTTCCAAAGAGTTATACATCTAATGGTAATCTTAGAGTTATGGTTTATAATGAAGGGTGTGTAAGTTTTGTTTCAAAAGTGATTATGGAAATAGAAAATAATGTGTTTGGAAAGAAGTCTCATGAGAAGACCAGTCAAGAACCATGGAGGAATACATGTGTTCTGAAGCAGAAAGTGATTGAAAGTGAAACAAATGCCTATAAACTTCCTAACTTGTGGAATAAATATATATCCTATTATGTGCATAAACTGAAGAAATAGTAATGTAACAGTGTTTAATAAAAATGAACTTCAAAATACACATCATGTTCCATAGGAATCTACTTGCATTGATGTAAACTAGGTCAGTTACTGTAGAATGGAAAATTGCAAAATAAATCCAATCTGGAATGGGAAATTCTCAGGAGTTCACAACCTTGGATGTGGTGGAGGAGTTTCCCAAAGTAAGGGACATTGTAAACACAACCCAAACATGGAGCTCTGCTGGCCTAAAGACTTCTTGAGAAACTGGCTAAGAGGTTGGGCACTTAAATTTATATTGTTGTCTGGAGCTATAGCTTCTTTTGTAGTGAGACCATCAAAGCTGGGTGTGCATCTATGTCACCTGGAGGACATGGTATCTTATTTTATAATGAACATATGGCAGCAGTACTGAATTCCCTCTTTGTAGGTAAACTGTGGCCAATGGGGGCTAAGTGTCTCCCCATGTGGACTGTGAAGCCATTTGTTCATTCTCCATTATCATGGTGTTTCTTGCTGCTGCACTGGGAGTTTGGTATTTGCTTAACTAAATACAAGGAGTTCAACGGGGACAAGTGGTGGTGGCTACCCCTACTTCATGTGACACTTTCACAAGTTAGAATGGTATATCAACCATAGGCACCCAGGAACAGCTCTCCACACAGGCCTTGTTTGGTCCTTCATATCTGCCTACATCTTCTCCAGGGGTCATATCTGCATGGACCTTTGAGGTTCTCAGCAGGTGGAAGATCCCCTATATTCCTGTATTGTAAGACCAACTCTGTCCTGCTCTTCTGTAAAGTTAGATTGAGGGAACAGTGTATGGTTAGCATTAATAACTTGTTCAATTTGGGTTAGGAATTATTCTGAGGGATGAATAATGATATTGGGAATCTGCTATATTTATAAGAACATAGAGGTGAAATATATGTATGAAAACAGAAATCTAGGTAAGATTTGAAGCCCAGAAGGGAATTGGGCCCTTGATTGGGATACTTAGCATTGAATTACCATCAGCAGAGATTTCTTGGATAAATCAATATACAATGGCATAAGACTTTGTACCTTGGATGATTGAATTTAGAAGGGAACATCAACTCCAAAAGGGATAGTCGGTAAGATTAGAAAGATAGTCGGTAGTTTTCGGAAGAAGTGTGAGTATAGAATTCGGAAAAAAAAAATTTTTAGCAACAGGGTTTCGATTAGAGAGTGAATGCCAATGTCAGCACATGTGAAGAGTCATTCACAATGATGAACTAGGGAAAAAATGTAGGAAAGCAAATATCAAGGAAGACAATAGGAAATTAGGCAAAGTACAAAGTGATTGTTAGGATTACACATTTTCAACAGGATTGAGTTTGAATACATAATCTTAGGAAGAAACAAATATGTAGTCACCAAAGAATGACATTTGAGAGCATTAGGCAACCTGGACATGGATGTTTTTAGTAATCCATGTTCACTTTCCATTTAGGCTTTGTAAAATCATAAGTGTGACCTTTGCAGTTTTGTCAAGAATATTACTGTGATAAAATGTATATGTAGATCAGGTGACATGAGTATTTCTTCCACCATTTCCGGGAGCAATATTGAGAAGACGTATAAATTAGTATTGGGGGTACAAAGAGGTGTACGCTGTGTCTGTGAATAGAGAGATAATCCATGAATAGACAATACTGTGAATAAATAATATAACTGGTTCCACTTTAAATAATTCATTTAATTGATATCTGAAAATATACAGGAAATCTAATATTGATATACAATCATTCATTCCAACCAGTTATACATCTAATGGTAATATTAGGTTATGGTTTATCATGAAGGGTGTGTGAGATTTTCTTCAAAAGGATTATTGAAATCGAAAATAATGTGTTTGGAAAGAAGTCTCAAAAAATTCCAGTCAAGAAACCTGGAGTAATACATGTGTTCTAAAGCAGGAAGGGATTTAAAGTGAACCAAATGCCTCTAAATTTGTGAACTTGTGGATGAAATATATATGCTATGATGGGCTAAACATGAAGAAATAGTAATGTAGCAGTGTTGAATAGAAATGAAGTTCAAAATAGACATCATGTCCCATAGGAATCTACTTGCATTGATGTTAAGCTGGGTCAGTTAATGTAGAAATGTTAGGATTTGTATGAACCATTAACTGAAGTCAGATTTCAGTAGTGGTAAACAAATATGTATTCAAGGTGGATGAATATTTCTGAGAATAATCTTCTGAAAAGTTTATTATAAATCCACATACATGAACATGAATGAATTTAGGGAGTGTATATAATACACATATATTTCATATTTTAAAAAACTTGGAGAGTCACACACACACACACACACACTCAGACACACGCACAGACATTAAAAGTAGCAATATATATGCCAATCGCATTTCATCATGAAATATATATAATCCACATATCGAAAAATATTCATTTTGCTTAACATGGATTCATGTATAATGTTGTTCTACTAGGAAGCTGACATAGGTTGAATTTTCAGTTCCAACAGCGTTTAGGAGGAATGATCTCTACTCACAAATTTTATCTTCCAAGTCAGTAGCCTCAAAAGAAATTATGTGTGATACCAGGTAGGATTCTATATGTGCGTATAAAAACACATGTGCTGAATAGGCTGCAGAGAAAAGGAGACAGGAAGTCACATATTTGTTACCTTTAAAAACACATGTAGAACTATTTCAATTAAAAATTGACAATTTTTATAATACCTACCCTTTATCATGCAAAAGGCAAGACCTAGTATACACCATGCCTCCTCTGAACTGCTTGTATTTCTATTCTCTTTGGGTTATTTTTCTTCACCATATTAGGATTAATCGTCAAAGTCTAGTAGGGTATGGGATAGTGTCAGAGATTCAGTATTTTGGATGGAGAATAGGAAAATGAATCCAATGTGTACGTAAACATATGCTACAAAAAAATCTTCCAACTCTCATCAAGAACAATGTCTTGTCATTACCTTCGACCCTAGTAAAACACAATTACAGGAGAAGAGTTAGAAAATCTGTGAATTCATATGTGGAATAAAATATACTCAGTAGTTCAAAAAATTGGAGGTGGTAAAGGAGTTTCCAAAAGTAAGGGAAAGGTTAAACAGTCCACACACATGGAGCTCTGCTGGCCTAAAGACATCTTGAGAAAGTCCCTCTGAGGTTGGGCACTTGAAATATATTTTGTTGTATGGAGCTTTAGCTTCCTTTGTAGTGAGACCATCAAAGATGGGTCTGCATCTATGTGACCTGGAGGACATGGTTTCTTATTTTCCAATGAACATGAGACCGTAGTGCTGAATTCTCTCCTCCTAAGTAAGCTGTGGACACTGGAACCTAAGTGTCTCCCCGTGTGAACTGTGAAGCCATTTTGTCATCCTCCACTTTTCGTGGTGTTTCTTGCTGCTACACTGGGAGTTTGGTATTTGCATCACGAAATACAAGAAGTTCAACTGGGACACAGTGCTGGAGGGAGTTCTGTCACGTGTGTATGGTCAGGGTCTGCAGGAGAATGCACCATCCAATATTCTATCTCTCATAGTTTGCCCCAGTGTCCATAGCAACCTGATTTTGAACATTTACCTGAAACCAAACCATATAACAATTTGCCTTTACATATAAGGGTCTGCTGGCTGCACCTTGTGAGTCACAAGCCATTCTATATAAATGCCACATTTTTAATCCATTCATCTATTGAAGGGAATCTAGGTTGGTTCCACAGCCTTGCAATTGTGAATTGTGCTGCTATGAACATCGATTTATCAGTATCTCTGTAGCATGCTCTTTATAGGTCTTTAGGGAATAGACCGAGAAGCGGAATAGGTCAAATGGTGGTTCCATTCCCAGCTTTCCAAGAAATCTCCATACTGCTTTCCAAATTGGCTGCACCAATTTGCAGTCCCACCAGCAATGTACAGGTGTGCCCTTTTCCCCACATCCTCGACAGCACATGTTGGCGTTTGACTTCATAATGGCTGCCGATCTTACTGCAGGGAGATGGTATCTTAGGGTGGGTTTGTTTTGCTTTTCTCTGACTGCTAGAGATGGTGAGCATTTTTTCATGTACTTATTGATTGATTGTATGTCCTCCTCTGAGAAGTGTCTGTTCAGGTCATTGGCCCATTTGTTGATTGGGTTATTCGTTTTCTTATTGTTTAATTTTTTTGAGTTCTTTGTATACTCTGGATATTAGGGTTCTATCTGAAGTGTGAGGAGTAAAGATTTGTTCCAAGGATGTAGGCTCCCTATTTACCTCTCTTATTGTTTCTTTTGCTGAGAAAAATGTATTTAGTTTGAGTAAGTCCCATTTGTTGATTCTAGGGATTAACTCTTGTGCTATGGGTGTCCTATTGAGAAATTTGGAGCCCGACCCCACAGTATGTAGATCGTGGCAAAAGTTTTCTTCTACCAGATGCAGTGGCTGTGATTTGATATCAACCTCCTAGATCTATTTTGAGTTAACTCTTGTGCATGGCGAGAGGAGGGGATTCAGTTTCATTTTGTTACATATGGAATTCCAGTTTTCCCAGCACCATTTGTTGAAGATGCTATCCTTCCTCCATTGCATACTTTTAGTCCCTTTATCAAATATAAGATAGCTGTAGTTTTGTGGATTTGTTTCTGTGTCCTCTATTATGTACCACTGGTCCACCCGCCTGTTTTGGCACCAGTACCATGCTATTGTTGTTACTATTGATCTGTAGTATAGTTTGAGGTCTGGTATCGGTATACTGCCTGATTCACACATCCTGCTTAGAGCTGTTTTTGCAATTCTGGGTCTTTTATTTTTCCATAAGAATTTCATAATTGTTTTATCTATTTCTACAAGAAATGACGTTGGGATTTTGATTGGCATGGCATTAAACCTATAGAGAACTTTTGGTAATATAGTCATTTTGATGATGTTAGTTATGCTTATCCATGAACAGGGTATATTTTTCCATCTTCTAAGATTTTCTTCTATTTCTCTCTTTAGGGTCTGTAGTTTTCATTGTATAAGTCTTTCAACTCTTTTGTTAGGTTGATTCCCAAGTATTTTATTTATTTTTTTGAGGATATTGTGAATGGAGTGATTGTCCTCATTTCCATTTCAGAGGATTTGTCGCTGATATACAAAAATGCCTTTGATTTATGCGTGGTGATTTAATATCCTGCCACTTTGCTGAATTCATTTATTACCTCTAATAGTTTCTTTGTAGACCCTTTTGGGTCTGCTAGGTATAGAATCATGTCTTTTGCAAATAGCGATAATTGGAGTTCTTCTTTTCCTATTTTTATGCCTTTAATTTCTTTAGTCTTTCTAATTGCTCTGGCCAGTGTTTCGAAAACTATGTTGAACAGAAGGGGTGAGAGAGGGCATCATTGTCTTGCTCCAGATTTTAGGGGGAATGCCTTCAATTGTTCTCCATTCAGAATGATGCTAGCCTGAGGCTTAGCATAGATTGCTTTTACAATATTGAGGTATGATCCTGTTATCCCTAGTTTTTCTAGTGTTTTGAACGTAAAGTGATGCTGTACCTTGTCGAATGCTTTTTCCGCATCTCTCGAGATGATCATATGGTTCTTATTTTTAAGTCTATTGATGTGATGAATAGCATTTATTGATTTCCGTATATTGTACCAGCCTTGCATCCCAGGAATGAATCCTACTTGATCATGGTGCACATTTTTTTGTATATATGTTTTTGTGTCTGATTCGCCAGATTTTTTTTGAGGATTTTTGCATTTTTCCTGAAATACATTGAAAAGTATTGGTTTTTGTTCTTCTTTAAAGGTTTTGTATAATTCTGCTCTATACCCATCCGGTCCTGGGCTTTTCTTAGTTGGTAGTATTTTGATGGTTTCTTCTATTTCCTCAATTGATATTGGACTGTTTAGGTTGTCTATATCCTCCTTACTCAATCTGGGCACATCATATGACTTAAGAAATTTATCAATGCCTTCACTATATTCTATTTTATTGGAGTATATTAATTCAAAATAATTTCTGATTTTCTTCTGTATTTCTGAAGTGTCTCTTGTTATATTTCCTTTTTCATTTCATATGCTAGTAATTTGAGTTCTCTCTCTTCTTCTGTTTGTTAGCATGGCTAAGGGTCTGTCGATTTTATTTATTTTTTCAAAAAACCAATGTATTGTTTTGTCAATTTTTTCAATTGTTTCTTTTGTTTCTATTTCATTAATTTCTTCTCTGATTTTAATTATTTCTTGCCTTCTACTTCTTTTGCTGTTGTTTGCTCTTGTTTTTCTAAGATTTTGAGATGAAGTATGAGATCATTTATTTGTTGTTTTTTTCTTTTTCTAAGGATTGAACTCCAAGCAATGAATTTTCCTCTTGGAACTGCTTTCAATGTGTCCCATAGATTCCGATATATTGTGTCTGTGTTTTCATTTATCTCTAAGAATTTTTTAATTTCCTCCTTGATATCTTCTATAACCCATTGATCATTCAGAAACCTATTGTTTATTCTCCAAGTGATGAATGATTTTTCCTTCCTTCTTTTATCGTTGATTTTTAGTTTCATTCCATTATGATCAGATAAAATGCATGGTATTATCTCTACTGCTTTTTATTGTCTAAGAATTGCCCTGTGACATAATATATGATGTATGTTTGAGAAGGATCCTTGTTCTGCTGAGAAAAAAGTGTAACTTCTTGATGATGGGTTGTATTTTGAATATATGTCAATTAAGTCTAGGTTATTGGGTTATTGAGTTCTATAGTTTCCTTATTCAACTTTTGTTTGGAAGATCTGTCCAGTGGTGAGAGAGGTGTGTTCATGTCTCCCATGATTACTGTATTGTGGTCTATTAGACTCTTGAAATTGAGAAGAGTTTGTTTGATGAACAAAGCTGCACCATTGTTTGGGGCATATATATTTATGATTGTTATGTCTTGTTGGCGTATGGTTCCCTTGAGTAGTATGTAGTGTCCTTCTTTATCCCTTTTGATTAACTTTGGCTTGAAATCTATTTTATTTGATATGAGTATGGACACTCCTGCTTGTTTCCGAAGTTCATAAGAGTGATATGATTTTTCCAAGTATCACCCTCAGTCTATGTATGTCTTTTCCTATAAAATGCGTCTCCTGTAGGAAGCATTTTGTTGGTTCTTGTTTTGTGATCCATTCTACTAGCCTGTGTCTCTTAATTGGTGAGTTTAAGCCATTAAGATTTTTGGTTATTATTGAGATATGGGTTGTTCTTCCAGCCATATTTGTTTATTTATGTTACTAAAAATAGTTTGTTTTCCTCTTTGATTATTTTCCCCCCTTTAATGTCCTACCTCCCACTGTTGGTTTTCATTGGTATTTTCCATTTCCACTTCCTGTAATGTTTTGCCGAGGATGTTTTGAAGAGATGGTTTTCTAGCTGCAAATTCTTTTCACTTTTGTTTATCGTGGAAGGTTTTAATTTCATCTTCCATCTGAAGCTTAATTTCCCTGGATAAATGATTATTGGTTGAAACCCATTTTCTTTCAGTGTTTGAAATATGTTATTAAAGGATCTTCTAGCTTTCAAAGCCTGTGTTGAAAGATCAGCTGTTATCTTGGTTGGTTTACCACTAACTATAATCTGCTTCCTTTCTCTTGTAGCTTTTAAAATTCTCTCCTTATTCTGTATGTTGGGTATCTTCATTACAATGTGTCTAGGTGTGGATCTCTTATGATTTTGCACGTTCGGCGTCCAGTAGACTTTTAGCATTTGGGATTTTGTCTCATTCTTCAAGTCTAGGAATTTTTCTCGTATTATTTTATTGAATAGTTTGCTCACTCCTTTGGTTTGGACCTCTATACTTTTCTGTATCCCAATGACTCTTATGTTTAGTCTCTTTATGTTATCCCATATTTCTTGCACGTTTGCTCATGGTTTCTTAACAGTCTTGCTGAGCTGTATATGTTCTTTTTGAGTTGAAATACTTTGTCTTCATTGTCTGATGTTCTATCTTCTAAGTATTCTGCTCTGATGGTAGTATTCTCAATTGAGTTTTTAAGATGGTTCATTACTTCCTGCGTTTCTAAGATTTCAGTTTGTTTGTTTTTTATAACCTCTATCTCCCTGTATAGTTGATCTTTGCTACTTGGATTTTTTTATGTAATTCATTGTCGAAGTGATCTTTCATTGTCTGATTTTTGCTGTCTAATGTCTTCCTTGAGATTCCAGATCACCTGAAACATGTATATCCTGAATTCTTTATCTGACATTCCATATGCTGCATCTATTACCTCTTCTAAAGTTGAGTTGACCTGCATTGCTTGTGGTCCTTTCTTTCCTTGTCTTTTCATACAGCTTGCATTTCTTTCTGCTTGGTGAAACTGTTGTGTTTTTGAAATTTTCCCCCTATATATTTATATTGCTCTTGTATAGTGGAAAAGTCTCCATTGCAGGTGCGGTTGGCGGCTGTGCTGCTTCTACAATTGGGGTGATCTGTCTACCATGCTGACCGGCCGCTGGGCCTTTTCTGCCGGTCGGTCGTATGTCTGCCTACCTTGCAGGCATGGGTGTCGGCTCTGCTCTGTCCCTACTCCAATTGGGTTGACGTGACTACCACGCTGGTGGGTCGCTGGGCCTGTTCCAGGCACAGGCGGCAGCTCTGCTCTGTACCTCTGGCTTGATGACTAAGTGAGAGAGACTCAGATGTTTGTGACTCACTTTCTTTATCAGGAGACCAACTATTTCTCTCGCCGCTGGTATCGATGAAGTTATCTCCTCCACCGCTTTGTGATCACATCAGATCTCTTCCATGTTGGTATCCCATGTAAATGGCAGCATTTCATTCCGTTTTCTGGGTGACCAAAGCAACGGGTGAGTCCTGACCGGCCCTCACAAGCCCCGTCTCAATCCTGTCGCCACTGTCTATGAAGGCTCAGTTGGCATTTACCTCTACAGTATTCAGCAGGACCCAGACCAAGAAACAGTTTCCGCAGGTTCTTTAGCCCTGGGCCAGAGCAGTTCCGGGACCCAGAATTCAGCCGCTCCGGGCTCGGTGTATGTTCTGATAGGAGCAGGATCCAAGAAGCAATTTTCGTGGGTTCTTTAGCACTGACCCTGAGTAATTTGTCTGCAAGATGAAGGCGAATGGCAGCCTGAAATTACCTATTCTGTATCTGAATGAGCTCTGATCAGTCGAAAACAGGGATGGTGACGTCAGCTCTCCAAGATGGTGACCGGATCTTCCTCTGTGGTCTCACCGGTGTGGAAAACCGAATTGGACCGCTTCCTTCCCCCATTTCAAACCCAGAATTCAGCACTGAGCACAGTGATTGCACAGATGGCAGGACCCCGCATAATCCAGAGACTGTATCTTTGTGTTGCTCTCTTGTCGTTTCCCAGCGCGCATTGCAGACACTGGCCGTGGGGCGATTTGCTAAATAAGCAGCGTGACGCTCCGTGAGGACAAATCGCTGGCGTTTGAGTCCCCGTAGCTGGTCCTTGTGCAATGGAAATCCTTCCTGTAGGTTTTGGAGCACACCAATTTTCCTGCAAATTTCTAATAAGATAGATTTTAGCCATTCTAACTCGTCCTTCTCCTGCAAAGTGACGCGGTACAGGGGGGTAATGAACTCTCATCGCCTACATAATATGATCCCCTGAAGTTAGTTTTCAGTACTAGGAAACAAACATGTATTTCAGGTGGAAAAATATTTCTGAGAATAATCTTCTCAAACGTTGATTATAAATCCAAATACATGAATATGAATGAATTTAGTTAGTGTATAATAAGACACATATATTTTATATTTTGAATAATCAGCAGAGTGAATATATATATATATATATATATATATATATATACACACACACACACACACACACACACACACACACACACACACACCTAAATACAGACATTACAAAGTAGCATTATGTATGGCAATCGAAATTCACCATGAAATATATATCATCCACAGATCCAAAAATATTGATTTTTCTAAATATGGATTTATGTTGTTCAACTAGGAAGCTCACCCATAGGTTGAATTTTCAGTTCCAACAGCATTTAGAAGAAGTGTTTTCTTCTAACAATTTGTATTTGCAAAGTCAGTTACCTCACAAATATGTACGTGTGATACCATGTAGTATTCTATATGTGCATATAAAAATGCATGTGCTGAATAGGCTACAGAGAAAAGGAGACAGGAATTCACATATTTGTTAAATTTAAAAACACATAGAGAACTATTTTAACTACAAATTGACAAGATTTATAACACCAACACTTTATCATGCAAAAGGAAAGTACAACTATACACCATGCCTCCTCTGAACTGGTTGTATGTCAATTCTGTGTGGGTTATTTTACTCCATCATATTAGGATTCGTAGTCAGAGTCTAGTAGGTTATGGGTTAGTGTCAGGGATTCAGTATTTCGAATTGAAAATAGGAAAATAAATTCAATATTTATGCAAATATGTGCTACAAAAAAATGTTCCCACTCTCATCCAGAACAATGCCTTGACATCATCTTCGCTTAAAGTAAGACACAATTAGAGGACATGATTTACAAAAATCTGTGAATACATATCTGCAATGGAATATGCTCAGGAGTTCATATACTTGGAGGTGGTATAGGAGTTTCCAAAAGTAAGGGACAGGGTAAACACTCCACAAACATGGAGCTCTGCTGGCCTAAAGACTTTTGAGAAACTGCCTCTGAGTTTGGGCACTTGAAAAATATGTTGCTGTCAGGAGATTTAGCTTCCATTCTAGTTAGACCATCATAACTGGGTCTGCATCTATGTGACCTGGAGGACATTGTTTCTTATTTCCCAATGAACATGAGGCACCAGTGCTGAATTTTCTCTTTGTAGGTAAACTGTAGCCAGTGCACGCTAAGTGTCTCCTCGTGTTTACTGTAAAGCCATTTTTTCATCCTCCACTTTTTGTGGTGTTTCTTGCTGCTGCACTGGGAGTTTGGTATTTGTTTCTTGAAATACAAGGAGTTCCACTGGAACAAAGTGCTGGAGGGAATTCTGTCACATGTGGTGGGTCAGGGTCTGCAGGAGAATGCCCCAAGCAAGCTTCTTTCCCACAGAGCTTGCCCCATTGACCATAGCAACCTGATTCTGAACATTGCCCTGAAACCTCTCCATATAACAAGATGTTTTTACATACAATGGTCTGCTGGATGCAAAATGTCAGTCACAAGCCATTTGGAAGCCAATGGCAGATAAACATGACCTCACCACAGATGTTATTTCAGGCACCTCCCCACCACTGCTAGACTGCTAGAGAACTTCTAGTCAAAAAGGGATAGTTGGAATTATTAGAAAGATATTCAGTTTCAGAAAGAAGAGGGAGTATAGGTTTTGGACAAAAAGTTCTCTAGCAATAGGGTTTCGGATAGAGAGTGAATTTAAATGTGAGCACATGTGAAGAGTCAGTCACAATGATGAACTGGGGAAAATATGTCGGTAAGCAGATATCAATAGAGACATTAAGAAATCAGGAAAAGTATAAAGTGAGTGATAGGATTAGATGTTTTCAACAGGGTTGAGTTTGAATATATAATCTTAGGAAGAAAAAAATATGTTGTCACAAATAGGATTGACATTTGAGAACATTAGGCAACATGGACATGGAGGTTTTTAGTAATCCATGCTCACTTTCAATTTAGGCTTTGGTACAATCATAAGTTTGACCTTTGCATTTTGGGTCCCGAATATTACTATGATAAAATGTATATGTAGATTGGGTGACATAAGTATTTCTTAAACCATTTCTGGGAGCAATATTTTGAAGATGTATAAATTATTATTGGCGGTACAATGATTTGTCCTCTGTGTCTATGAATATAGAATTAATGCATGAATTGACAATACTGTGAATAAATAATATAACTGTTTCCACTTTAAATATGGATTGAATTGATATGTGAAAATATACACAAAACTTATATTGATATACAATCATTCATTCCAACCAGTTACACATCTAATTGTATAATTGCGTTATGTTTTATTATAAAGATTGTGTGAGATTTGCTTCAAAAGTGATTATGGAAATCGAAAATAATGTGTTTGGAAAGAAATCTCATTAAAAGAGCAGTCAAGAAACCTGGAGAAATACATGTGTTCTGAAGCAGGAAGTGATTGAAAGTGAAACAAATGCCTATAAATTTGTGAATTTGTGGATGAAATACATATCCTATGCTGTGCATAAACTGAAGAAATATTAACGAACCAATGTTGAATAAAAATGAACATCAAAATACACACCATGTCCCATAGGAATCTAATTGCATTGATGTTAAACTGGGTCAATTATTGTAGAAATATTAGTATTTGTATGCACCATTAACTGAAGTTAGTTTTAAGTACTAGGAAACAAATATGTAGTTCAGGTGAATGAATATTTCTGAGAATAATCTTGTGAAATTTTTATTATAAATCCACATACATGAACATGAATGAATTTCGGTAGTGTATTTAAGACACATATATTTCATATTTTGAAAAATCTTGAGAGTGTATATATATATATATATATATATATATATATATATATATATATAAACACACACCCAAAACACACACAGAGATATTAAAAATACCAATATATAAGCCAATCAATATTCATCATAAAATATATAACATCCACAGATGCAAAATTATTTATTGTACTGAGCATGGATTTATGTACAATGTTGTTCTCCTAGGAAGCTCACACATAGGTTGAATTTTCAGTTCCAACTGCTTTTAGGAGGAGTGATCTTTTCTCACAATTTGTATCTCCAAGTCAGCCAAGTCACAAAAATGTACGTGTGATACCAGGTAGGATTCTATATGTGCATATAAAAATACATGTGCTGAATAGGCTACAGAGAAAGGGAGACAGGAATTCACGTATTTGTTAACTACAAAAACCCATGGTGAACTATTTTAATTAAAAATTGACTAGATTTATAACACCTACACTTTATCATGCAAAAGGCAAATCCAACTATACACCATGCCTCCTCTGAACTGTTTGTATTTCACTTCTGTTTGCATTATTTCTCTCCACCATATTAGGGTTAGTAGTCAGAGTCTAGTAGGGTATGGGTTACTGTCAGGGATTCAGTATTTTGAATGTAAAATAGGAAAATGAATCAAATGTGTATGCAAATATGTGCTACACAAAATCTTCCTACTCTCATTCACAACAATACCTTGACACTATCTTTGCCCCAAGTAAGAAAAATAAAAGAAGATTTAGAAAATCTATGAATACATATCAGGAATGGAACATGGTTATGAGTTCACAATATTGGAGGTGGTAGAGGAGTTTCCAAAAGTAAGGGACAGGGTAAATACTGCACAAATATGGAGATCTGCCAGCCTAAAGACTTCTGGAGAACCTGCCTCTGAGGTTGGCCACTTGAAGTATATGTTGTAGTCAGGACCTATGGCTTCCTTTCTAGTGAGACCACCAAAGCTGGGTCTCCATCTATGTGACCTGCAGAACATGGTTTCTTATTTTCCAAAGAACGTGAGGCAGCAAGGCTAAATTCTCTCTTTGTAAGTAAACTCTTGCCACTGAAGGCTAAGTGTGGCCCCGTGTGGACTGTGAAGCCATTTGGTCATCCTCCACTTTTCATGGTGTTCTTGCTTCTGCACTGGGAGTTTGGTATTGGCTTCAGGAAATACAAGGAATTCAACTGGGTCACAGTGCTGGAGGGAGATCTGTCACGTGTTTTGCGTCAGGGTCTGCAGGAGAATGCACCAACCAGGCTTCTATCCCACATAGCTTGCCCCCTTGACCATAGCAACCTGATTCTGAACATTGCCCTGAAACCTCTCCATTCAACGAGATGCCTTTACATACAAGGGTCTGCTGGCTGCACCATGTCAGTTACAAGCCTTTTGGCAGATCCACATGACCCCACCACAGAAGTTTTATCACAGACCTGCAAAACACTGCTCTAGGCCCACTACTCAGCAGACTTTAACTTATTTGCATCACTGTTCTACACCATTTTCATGAAACCCAGTCAATCAAGGCACTGTCTGGTACACTCATGATCAGCAACAGGAAATCCAAAGTGTATCCAGTGTCACCTGGTGATGGGAATTTCAAATTTTTATGATGTTTATCTAGCTATTTTTCAAGGATGAGGTTGGAGGCACTGTGGGATTTAATTCATTCTGGAAACATTAAAAGGTGAGAAAGCCCATTTCAATGAAAGATCTGGAGAACTCTCACAGGCAAGACTTCCCAAAGAGTGGCCAAAAGATGAAATGAAGCCAGGCCCATTGAAGTCTACAATGTGAGGTCCATGTGTGTTTTTACTCTCAACTATGGCTGTCAAGTCTTTCAGAATAAAACCATGTGATATTCTGGCTCAGATTCCCAGTGCTCTGTGGGAAGCCCCCTGGGCCTAGATCTCAGTTTCCAAAGGCCACTACCAAGCGAGGCCTCCAAAAATCCCAACACAATTCATGGCAATACATCTCTTCAGTCATTTCCAGAACTCAGTCTCTAAGAAGACTCACACCAGAGTTCAAGCCAAGGTGGACCCAGTCATCTCTTCCATCAGCCAAAAAAATGACCACAATTAAAACCAAAACACTCCCACATGGCTCTCAACTACTTCCACATAGACACTCATAACCTCTGGCTGGAAGTTTCCATGACGGGTGCAGCTGAAGACAGTATCCAAAATATGCTCCCTACCCTCATTTGTCTAAAGTCAGGGTGGCTTGACAACCTATCTGTGAACAAGGAGTGATCAATTAGGCCTGCCATTAATACTGCTCTGTTTCTCTAATTTGAGCCTTATGTCTGTGAGGTTTAGATTCTTTATGTGAATTGGAGTCATGAGAAAATCCAAGCACCTATGGACTTGCCTCTGCAGGGCTTTGAAAAACTTTTTGAACCAAAGGATACCTATTCTCACTTGATGGAAGTCAGGAACCTTACAGAGGAAGGCGAGAGACTTCATCCACAAGACTGCTCTTTTTCCATTTTGGTTTTGGATGCACACATGAGATCTTTCCTTAGATTCATCAGGTGGTGAGAATCTAAGTCACAGCCTCACACAGGGCCAAGAGGCTGATTCAGACACATCCCTTTCCATGGCAATTAAGCAAAGAGCCACAGGTGATGCTCATTATTTTCCATTAGAAAACTGTTTTCTTCAGGCTTCACAAAGGGGTGGACTGAGGCAAAGCCATTCCAGACATTCAGGGCAACGGAACAATAGGTAAACAAAAGGCCCAAATCAGTGTTTCTCCACTGACACTTAACTGGTCACACTGATATCTGAGTTTTCTGAGTTCCTCTCCATTCCCTTCAGCTATCCAGTACAAGGCCATGTTATAGAGTTTGGAGGTGGTACATATCTTTTACACAAAACCATGAGACTATTCTTGAGAGTGGCCAGAATTCAGGAAGAAAACAGGAACTTAGGAAGATAGCAGGTGTTGTCCATTCATAAGGAAAGCCATAGTCCATTCATAAATTTGGCAGGATGAATGCTGAGAAGCTTTATACTAGACAGAACAATTCCATTGATGCATTCTCTTTTCTAATGTCTATAACCACAGACACAGTGGAATACACAAA
Source organism: Callospermophilus lateralis (assembly GCF_048772815.1). Lineage (NCBI taxonomy): Eukaryota > Metazoa > Chordata > Mammalia > Rodentia > Sciuridae > Callospermophilus > Callospermophilus lateralis. The sequence goes on along the minus strand of NW_027514380.1, from coordinate 14,668,438 downwards.
CCCACAACCACACCCACAAAGGCAACTCTTTCTTCCAAGTTGGTCTGTGACTATCCAGAGTGTCCTCTGACTGGTGGGCCATACTATGTTCCCCAAAATTGCTTGTCCTGTCTCAAATCTGCTTTCCTTTGCTAACTCTGTGAAGTAGTCAGGAGTCAGCGGTGAGCCAATACCTGCTTTATCAGGAAAGAACCATCTTCAGAGCTTCCCTGGCATTTGGCCATCCTCACATCAGTAGGTAAGTGCCGCAGCCCGGCTGGCTGGGCAAAATAAACAGGGGGGGGGGGTGATGAACAACTTTTGTAGACTGATGCAGCAGGAGTGGAAGCCGTTTATTGTTGAATAAGAGCGGTATTTATACATTTTACACAGCCTATCTAATTAGCATGAAATAGGTACAGCAGTCAAACAATTAGGAATCTCCACACTTAATGGCTCGCTTTTGTTACTTCACAAACCACTCCCTCTGGCATTTTGCCAGGCGCCATCCAGACTTGTTTACAGACTCTAACATTTCTCTGGCAAAATAACAGGTGCCAATCTGACTTGTTTACAGACCTTAACAGGTAAGAAGAAAGACTGACTCTGTCTTTGGTAAATTTAAACAAGTGAGACCACTGGGACTGGGATTGGTAATGGCTCTGGGTGCCTGGCTTCCTGGATCCCAAGTTCAGAGACTTTCATCATCAAGGAAGTGAGGTGTGGTCACTTGTTTCAGGAACTGAATGAGGTAACTGCCTTGGCAACCACTTTGTCCTAACAGTTGCTTCCAAGGGTCCCATGAGATGGAGGCTGCCCCTACTTCCTGTGACACTTTCATATGTTAGAATGGTATATCAACCATACGCACCTGGGAAGTGCTTTCCACACAGGCCTGGTTTGGTCTACTCTACATTAAGAAGAGTGAGGCTGATTCAGACACATTCCTTCATCCTACCAGGTTCTTTGCCATGGAGATGTCTTTTGCTCTCTCAGGTCCTTCATAGCTGCCTACATCTTCTCCAGAGATCATTTCTGCATGTACCTTTGATGTTCACAGCAGGTGGAAGATCCCATACATTCCTGTATTGTAAGACCAACACTGTCGCTGCTCTTCAGTAAACTTAGATTGAGGGAACAGTGTATGATTAGTGTTATTAACATGGTCGATATGGGTTAGGAACCATTCTGCTGGATGAATAATGGTATTGGGAACCTGTGATATTTATAAGAATATAGAGGTGAAATATATGTACAAAAACAGAAATCTAAGTAAGATTTGCAGCCCAGAACTTCATTTGTCCCTTGATTGGGATACTTAGCGTTGAATTACATTCTGCACAGATGTTTCAGATAAATTGATATACAATGGCATAGGACCTTTTACCTTGGATGACTGAATGTAGAAGAGAACATCCAGTCAAAAAGTGATAGTCGGTAGGATTAGGAAGATAGTCGGTCGGTTTAGGAAGAAGAATGAGTGTAGGATTTGGAACAAAAGTTCTTTAGAAGTAGGGTATCGCTAAGAGAGTGAATGTAAATATCAGCACATGTGACGAGAAAGTCACAATGATTAACTGGGGAAAATATGTAGGAAAGCAAATATCAATAGAGACATTACAAAATCAGGCAAAGTATAAAGTGAGTGACAGGATTAGACATTTTCAACATGGTTGAGTTTGAATATATAATCTTTGGAAGAAACAAATATGTAGTCACCAATAGGATTTTCATTTGAGAGCATTAGGCAACCTGGACATGGATGATTTTAGTAATCCATGTTCACTTTCCATTTAGGTTTTGTACAATCATAAGTGTGACCTTTGCTTTTTGTGTCCAGAACATTACTGTGATAAAATGTATATGTAGATCAGGTGACATGGGTATTTCTTCCACCATTTCTGGGAGCTATATTTTGAGGACGTATAAATTAGTATTGGGGGTACAAAGAGGTGTACCTGTGTCTATGAATATAGAGATAATTCGTGAATAGACTGTACTGTGAATAAATAATATAACTGGTTCCACTTTAAATAATGGATTGAATTGATATCTGAAACTAAGTAAGAAATCTTATATTGATATACAACCATTCATTCCAACCAGTTATACATCTAATGGTAATATTAGTGTTATGGTTTATTGTGACGGGTTTGTGAGTTTTGCTTCAAATGTGATAATGGAAATCGAAAATAATGTGTTTGGAAAGAAGTCTCATGAAAAGAGCAGTTATGAAACATGGAGGAATACATGTGTTCTCAAGCAGGAAGTGATTGAAAGTGAAACAAATGCCTATAAATTTGCGAAATTTTGATGAAACATATATGCTATGATGTGCATAAACTGAAGAAATAGTAATGTACCAGTGTTGAATAAAAGTGAACGTCAAAATGCACATCATGTCTCGTAGGAGTCTATTTGCATTGATTTTCAACTGGGTCAGTTACTGTAGAAATATTAGGATTTGGGGGGGAATTAATAATACAATTTATTTTAGCACTAGCATGCCACAGAATGTAGAGGAAAGATCAATGGATTTTTAGTTATAGCACTAATAATCTAACATTTAGTGACTATTTTGGATAGTCTAGAAATTACATAAGGCTATGTAACATAATTTTTTTTTATTTAACATTCATCAAAGCTTGGAATTTTCGTAATATTTCTTCTTTTTTCTTTTTTCAGTTGTTGATTGACCTTCATTTTGTTTATTTGTATGTGGTGCTGAGAATAGAACCATGTGCCTCACACATGCTAGAAAACCATGTTACCTCTGAGCCACAAACCCAGCCCCTCCACTTCTATCTTAACATCATACACTCATGTCCCTCTTCTTTACTCACTTTCTTCCTCATTTTCCCCCTTCTCTCCCTTCCTTTTTGGTTTCCACTCCATATCTATTTTTCTCTCATGTCATTACAAACAGTAGTATGCTATGAAATTTAAATTTAAGACTGTTTTTTATAGTCATTCTTTTTCTTGAGAAAATTTAAAAATTATAATCACCTGATAGATATATTACAATACATTTATTATACAAATGTATCTATATTCATGTATATGCATTACATATATTATATATATACATATATATTTAAAAGTACTTTGATTTTCCTGTTAGAAATAATATAGACCAAGTCTTTCTTAATTCTCAATTCTTCCATAATTAACATCTTACAGTGAAAATCAAATAAACATATTTAAGTAAACAGGTATCATTCTTATTTATCAATACTGATAATTTAAGGTTTTATATCACATTAAGCTTAATGTGGCATATTAACTCTTATGAATTAGAGAAATTTTATTTGAAAAAACTATTATTTAAGGACATATGCACTGACATTTTAAATGGCTTTCTTGTGATTTCAATTTCGATCAATTGTGTATTAATTGCCAAATACTTATTTTAGTACTTTTCATGTTAATAATTGATATAAAGTCAATTGTTTAATTCTTCTTGTAAGTAGTTACTTATTACAGTAGGGACATTATTAATAATACTACATCTTTATAAGAAAAATGGTACAAATTTATTTTCATGCAAAATTAAGAATAATTGCATGCTCTAGATGTTTGATTGTTGATACATATAACAAAGAGCTTTTGATGAGTCTCTTCCCCAGTAAAACATAAAATGCAAAGATATAGTTAGGTGTGTATGTCCAAATAAAGATAAGAAAAAATACACATTATCAGCTAGAAACTATTAAATAAAAGATGAAAAGAACAATCCAACACATTGTACGAACTTGTCAGATGAGGTAGTATTCTGGAAGAATAGCCTAAGACTAGACCTTGTCCATGACAAAATATTCACGAAAAAAAAATGAAATATGAAAAGTGTAGAAAATGCTATGAATTTTTCATGAAGTTAGGTGAATTATCCTTTAATCTCAATTTATGTGCATTTTCTGGTAAAATAAATTTGTGATATTTACAACTTCACAAAACAAAGTTTCTGCATAGCAAAATAAATACATCTGAACCCATTTTTAGCTGATTTCTTCCCACTAAATTTTAAACCTTTATTTATTTATTTATTTTGGTTGTTCAAAACATTACAAAGCTCAAGATATATCATCTTTCATACATTTGACTCAATTGGGTTATGAACTCTCATTTTTTCCCCAAATACGAATTGTAGAATCACATCGGTTAGACATTCACATTTTTACATAATGGCATATTAGTGACTATTGTATTAGGCTACCTTTCCTATCCCCTACTATCCACCCTCTCCTCCCCTCCCATCTTCCCTCTCTACCTCATCTGCTATTGTTCAATTCTCTCCATTGTTTTCCCCCCACTTCCACTCACAACATCTTATATGCAATTTTGTGTAACATTGAGGGTTTCCTACAATTTTCATAAGCTTTCCCTTCTCTCTCCCTTTCTCTCCCCCCATTCGTCTTGGTTTAATGTTAATCTTTTCCTCATGCTCTTCCTCCCTGTTCTGTTCTTATTTGCTCTCTTTATATCAGAGAAGACATTTGGCATTTGTTTTTTAAGGATTGGTTAGCTTCGCTGAGCATAATATGCTCTAATGCCATCCATTTCCCTGCAAATTCTAAGATTTTGTCATTTTTTGTGCTGTGTAATACTCCATTGTGTATAGATGCCACATTTTTTTTTTATCCATTAATCTATTGAAGGGCATCTAAGTTGGTTCCACAGTCTAGCTATTGTGAATTGTGCTGCTATGATCATTGATGTGGCAGTATCCCTATAGTACACTCTTTTAAGATCCTCAGGGAACAGTCCAAGAAGGGTGATAGCTGGGTCAAATGGTGGATCCATTTCCAGCTTTCCCAGGAATATCCATACTTCTTTCAAAATTGGCCTCACCAATTTGCAGTCCCACCAGCAGTGTACAAGTGTATCCTTTTCCCCACATCCTCGCCAACACTTATTGTTGTTTGACTTCATAATGGCTGCTGATCTTACTGGAGTCAGATGGTATCTTAGGGTGGTTTTGATTTGCATTTCTCAGACTGCTAGAGATGGTGAACATTTTTTCATGTAGTTGTTGATTGATTGTATGTCCTCCTCTGTGAAGTGTCTGTTTAGGTCCTTGGCCCATTTGTTGATTGGGTTATTTGTTATCTTATTGTTTAATATTTTGAGTTCTTTGTATATTCTGGATATTAGGGCTCTATCTGAAGTGTGAGGGGTAAAAATTTGTTCCCAGGATGTAGGCTCTCTATTTACCTCTCTTATTGTTTCTCTTCTTGAGAAAAAACTTTTTAGTTTAAGTAAGTCCCATTTGTTTATTCTTGTTATTAACTCTTGGGCTATGGGCATCCTATTAAAGAATGTGGAGCCCGACCCCACAGTATGTAGATCGTAGCCAACTTTTTCTTCTATTAGACGCAGTGTCTCTGATTTGATATCTAGCTCCTTGATCTATTTTGAGTTAACTTTTGTGCATGGTGAGAGAACGGGATTCAGTTTCATTTTGTTGCACATGGATTTCTAATTTTCCCTGCACCATTTGTTGAAGATGCTATCCTTCATCCATTGCATGTTTATAGCCACTTTATCAAATATAAGAAAGTTGTAATTTTGTGGATTGGTTTCTCTGTCCTCTATTCTATACCATTGGTCCACCTGCCTGTTTTGGTACCAGTACCACACTGTTTTTGTTACTCTTGCTTTGTAGTAAAGTTTGAACTCTGGTATCGATATACCTCCCGATTCACACTTCCTGCTTAGAATTCCTTTTGCTATTCTGTGTCTTTTGTTTTTCCATATGAATTTCATGATTGCTTTATCATTTCTACAAGAAATGCCGTTGGGATTTTGATTGGCATTGGTTTAAACCTGTAGAGAACCTTGGGTAATTTCGCCATTTTGATGAATTTAGTTCTGCCTATCCATGAACAGGGTACATTTTTCCGTCTTCTAAGATCTTTTTCTATCTCTCTCTTTAGGGTTTTGTGGTTTTCACCTCTTTTGTTAGGTTGATTTCCAAGTATCTTATTTTTTTTGAGGATATTTTGAATGGAGTGGTTTTCCTCATTTCCATTTCAGAAGTTTTGTTGCTGATATACAGGAATGCCTTTGATTTATGCGTGTTGGTTTTATATCCTTCATTTATTAACTCTAGCAGTTTCTTTGTAGACCCTTTTGGGTCTGTTAAATATATTACCATGTCATCCACAAATAGCGATAATTCAAGTTCTTCTTTTCCTATTTTTATGCCATTAATTTCTTTTGTCTGTCTAATTGCTCTGGCTAGTATTTCAAGAACGAAATTGAATAGAAGTGGTGATAGAGGGCATCCCTGTCTTGTTCCAGATTTTAGAGGGAATGCCTTCAGTTTTCTCCATTTAGGATGATCCTAGCCTGAGGTTTAGCATTTATAGCTTTTACAATGTTGAGGTAAGTTCCTGTTATCCCTAGTTTTTCTAGTGTTTTGAACATAAAGGGATGCTGAACATTGTTGAATGTTTTACTACATCTATCGAGATGATCATATGGTTCTTGTCCTTAAGTCTATTGACGTGGTGAATAGCATTTATTGATTTCCGTATATTGAACAAGCCTTGCATTCCAGGGATAAATCCTACTTGATCATGGTGCACAACTATTTTGATATGCTTTTGTATTCAATTCACACGGATTTTATTGAGAATTTTTGCATCCAAGATCATTAGAGATATTGGTCTGTAGTTTTCTTTTTTGAAGTGTCTTTGTCTGGTTTTGGCATCAGGGTGATTTTGGACTCTGAGAATGAATTTGGAAGAGCTCCTTATTTTTCTATTTCTTGATATAGCTTGAATAGTATTGGTATTAATTCTTCTTTGAAGGTATTGTTGAACTCCGCTGTATACCCATCAGGTCCAGGGCTTTTTTTGATTGGTAGTATTTTGATGGTTTCTTCTATTTCTTCCTTTGTTTTCGGTCTGTTTAAATTGTGTGTGTCTTCCTGACTGAATCTGGGCAGATCGTATGACTTAAGAAATTTATCGATATTTTAACTATCTTCTATTTTATTGGAATATAGGGTTTCAAAATACTTTCTAATTATCTTCTGTATTTGTGTACTGTCTGTTGTGATATTGCCTTTTTCATTCCATATGTTAGTAATTTGAGTTCTCTCTCTTTTTCTCATCCTTAGCACTGCTAAGGGCCTGTAAATCTTATTTATTTTTTCAAAGAACCAACTTTTAGTTTTATCAATTTTTTCAATGTTTTTTTTTGTTTCAATTTCGTTGATTTCTGCTCTAATTTTAATTATTTCTTGTCTTCTACTACATTTGCTGTTGTTTTGCTCTTCCTTTTCTAGGTTTTTGATGTGTACTGTGAGTTTATTTATTTGTTGTTTTATCTTTTTTTGAGGAAAGAACTCCAAGAAATGAATTTCCCTCTTAAAACTGCCTTCTTTGTGTCCCATAGATTCCAGTATGTTGTGTCTGTATTGTCATTTTATTCTAAGAATTTTTTTATCTACTCCTTTATGTCTTCTGTAACCCATTGATCATTCAGTAGAATATTGTTCATTTTACATGTGATGTAGGATTTTTCCTTCCTTCTTTTCTCATTGATTTCCAGTTTCATTCCATTATGATAAGATATGGTGCATGGTATTATTTCCAGGCCTTTATATTTACTAAGAGTTGCGCAATGGCATAATATATGGTCTAACTTGGAGTAGGATCCATGTGCTGCTGAGAATAAAGTGTATCCACTTGATGATGGTTGATATATTCTATATATGTCGGTTAAGTCAAGGTTATTGATTGTGCTGTTGAATTCTATAGTTTCTTTATTCAGTTTTTTATAGAGGATCTGTCTAATGGCGAGAGCGGTGTGTTGAAGTCACCCATAATTATTGTGTTGTAGTCTATTTTACTCTTGAACTTGAGGCGAGTTTGTTTTATGAGCGTTGCAGCTCAATTGTTTGGTGCATACCAATTGATAATTGTTATGTCTTGTTGGTGGATGGTTCCTTTTAACAATATATAGTGTCTTATTTTATCCCTTTTGATTAACGTAGGTTTGAAGTTGATTTTATATGATATGAGTATGGCCACTCCTGCTTGCTTCCGAGGGCCATGTGAGTGGTATGATTTTTCCCAACCTTTCACTTTCAGCCTGTGTATGTCTTTACCTATCAAAAGAGTCTCCTGAAGCAGCATATTGTTGGATTTTTTTTTTTGATCCAGGTTACTAGCCTATGTCTCTTGATTGGTGAGTTTAGATTTTTAACATTTAAGGTTACAATTGAAATATGATATGTACTTCCAGTCATGTTTATTTATTTATTTATTTTAATTTGGGTAGTTTTTACTTTTTGGTTATTTTCTTACCCCTTTACTGAGATACCTCCCGCTGTTAGTTTTGGGCACTATTTTTCAATTCATCTTCTTTTAGTATTTTGCTCAAAATGCTTTGCAGTGCTTTTGTTCTGTCTGCGAATTATTTTAGCTTTTGTTTATCAGGAAAGACTTAATTTCCTTTTCAAATCTGAAGCTTAATTTTGTTTTCTTGGTTGGAATCCATTATTTTTCAGTGTTTGAAATACATTGTTCAAAGATCTTCTCGCTTTCAAAGTCGGTGATGAAAAATCAATTGTTAACCTAATTGGTTTACCCCTGAATGTCATCTGCCTACTTTCTCTCGTAGCTTTTAATATTCTCTCCTTGTTCTGTATGTTGGCTATCTTCATAATTATATGTTTTGGGGTTTTTCTATTATGGTTTTGAATGTTTGAGGTCCTGTAGGCTTCCAGGATATGGCAATCCATTCCATCTTTCATCTCTGGGATGTTTTCTAGAATTATTTTATTTAATATGTTGTCCATTCATTTGGTTTGAATCTCTATGCCTTCTTCTATCCCGATGCCTCCCAATTTTGGTTTTTTTATGACATCCCATATCTCTTGAATAGTTGCTCATGGGATTTAAGCATGTTTTCTGTTTTGACTATATTCTTTTCAAGTTGAGAAACTTTGTCTTCATTATCTGATGTTCTGACTTCTACTTGATCTAGTCTATTTGTAATATTCTTGTTTGAGTTTTTAATTTGGTTTATAGTTTCCTGCATTTCTAGAATTACTGTATGATTTTTTAAAAGATCTCTCTCTCCTGGTAAACCTTGTTCTTTGGCATTTGAATTTGTTTGTTTAATTCATTTTCAAAATATACTTTTATTTCTTGGATTTGCTGCCTCATGTCTTCTCTATTATTCCTTTCCATCTGAGTTAGGTATGACTTAAGTTTTTTCCCTATCCCTGTTTCTGATGCTTCTAGGTTCTCCTGTAGTATTAAGTTGTCCTTCATTGTTTCTATACCTTTTTTTCCCTTGTTTTTTTCATGATGTTCACGTTATTTTCCAGCTCTATTGGATTGCTGTGTTTCTGCTCTCTTCTATAGATTTGTTATGGGTTTATATATCTCTGTTTTCTCTCCTTTGTGTTGGTAGACTATGCCTGCTTAAGTGGACTTCGCTGTTAAGGAATTCTGGCCGCCGAGCTCCAGTGATGTCACCTCTCTTCTGTGGTGGGCCCCAGGCTCCTTGCCGGAGTGTCCGAATTGGGGGGGTGGACTGGATTGTCTCTGGTTGGTTTCAGCTCCCGGTCGCTGGCATGCCGGCAGTCTCCAGCCACCCAGTAGCGCGGGCAGCGGGTGGGCTGTCGCCGGCGGGTGGGTGATCTCTAGCCACACAGTTGCGCGTTCGGTCGCCGGCAGGCGCGCGTTCTCCAGCCGTCAAGACATGCCATCAGCAGGTGGGCTGGCGCCGGCAGGAAGGTGGTCTCCAGTTGCCCAGTCACACTGGCAGCGGTCCGGCGTTCTCCAGCCACCCAGTCAGGAGGGCCTGGCCTCTAGTCCCCTGGTTTATCCTGCTAGTCCTGATTTCTCCTGCTAGACCAGATTTCTCCTGAGTGATGCTTCTCGGCAGCTCAAACTGTTCTCCGGGTCTGCCATTTGTTGGGTGGGGAGGGTGTCTATTGTGAACCCTCGAACTCTATTGTTTTAATTTTTTCCGCTTGCCCCTCGCCCCGCACTGGCTAGACAAGTTTCATTTTTGCCGCTGATGGGAAGGGGAGATGAAGTTCAGGTGCCTCTAGTTTTCCCCCAGTCTTCATGCAGACTTGCTCTGATTATCCCTCCCCCAAAAGCCTAGGAGAGATTTTATGCGAATTTTCCTCTGTATGTGAGATGAGCTGAGAAACACACACCTGTTTTATTGTTGCAATCTGTCTGAGAGTGGTGGTGGTTACTTCAGCTCTCCAAGATGGTGGCTGCTGGTTTCATTTGTGGAGTTTCCACTTTGGGGGATAGAAATGTACTGCTAACTTCCCCGTCTGAAATCCCGAATTCAGCTGGGGGCTCAGTGGATGCTCAGCCAGCAGGATTCCACAGAATCCGCAGCAACCTTTCTCCCTGCTTGCTGGTCGCTTCTCGGAAGTGCCTCACCATTTGTAGACATGGGGCAGGTCATGCGGATCAATCAGAATGGATCTCCGGTTGCACAAGTGGCTTGTGTTTGAGACTCAATTACTGGACCTCGGTGGTGGAAATCATTCTTCTAGATTTCGGTAAACACCCATTTTCCTGTAAGATCCTAACAAGTTAGTTTTTCATAGTTCTAACTCGTTATTCACATGCGCAGTGGCAGGGAACACTGGGTGTGATACACTGTCTTCACAGTCATCTTGCAATGCCGAAATATTAGGATATGGATGCACCATTTACTGAAAACTGTTTCAGTACTAGGAAAAAATATGTATTTCAGGTGGATGAATATTTCTGAGAATAATTTTTTAAAAAGTGCATTATAAATCCACATACATGAATATGAATGAATTTAGGGAGTGCATAATAAGACACAAATATTTCATATTTTGAAAAATCCGGAGAGTATATATATATATATATATATATATATATATATATATATACACACACACACACACACACACACAGACATTAAAAACTAGCAATATATATGCCAATCGAAATTCATCATGAAATACATATCATCCACAGACCCAAAAATATTCCTATACTTAACATGGATTTATGTATAATGTTGTTCAACTAGGAGGCTTACCCATAGGTTGAATTTTCAGTTCCAACAGCATTTAGGAGGAGTAATCTCTTCTCACAATTTGTATTTGCCAAGTCAGTCACCTCACAAAAATGTACGTGTGATACCAGGTACGATTCTATATGTGCATATAAAATTACATGTGCTGAATAGGCTAAAGAGAAAGGGATACAGGAATTTACATATTTGTTAACTTTCAAAACACATGGAGAACTATTTCAACTAAAAATTGACTAGATTTATAACTCCTAACCTATGTAATGCAAAAGGCAATTCCAACAATACAACATGCCTCCTCTGAACTGCTTGTATTTCTATTCTGTTTGGGTTATTATTCTCTATCATATTACGATTAGTAGTCAGAGTCTAGTAGGGTAGGGGTTAGAGTCAGGGATTCAGTATTTCGAATGGAAAATTGGAAAATGAATCCAATGTGTATGCAAATATGTGCTACACAAAATCTTCCCACTCCTCCAGAACAATGGCTTCACATTATCTTCGCCCCAAGTAAGACATAATTAGAGGAGAAGAGTTAGAAAATCAGTGAATACATATCTGGAATGGAATATGCTAAGGAGTTCACTACCTTGGAGGTGGTAGAGGAGTTTCCAAAAGTAAGGGACAGGGTGAACACTCCACAAACATGGAGCTCTGCTGGCCTAAAGACTTCTTGAGAAATTGCCTCTGAGTTTGGGCACTTGAAACATATGTTGTTATCAGGAGCTTTAGCTTCCTTTGTAGTGAGATCATCAAAGCTGGGTCTGCACCTATGTGACCTGTAAAACATAGTTTCTTATTTTCCAATGAACATGAGGCAGCAGTCGTGAATTTGATCTTTGTAGGTAAACTGTGGCCACTGGGTTCTAAGTGTCTCCCTGTGTGGACTGTGAAGCCATTTGTTCATCCTCCAATTTTCATGGTGTTTCTTGCTGCTACAATGGGAGTTTGGTATTTGCTTCATGAAATACACGGAGTTCAACTGGGACACAGTGCAGGAGGGAGTTCTGTCACGTGTGGTATTTCAATTTCTGCAGGAGAATGCACCAACCATGCTTCTATATCACATAGCTTGTCCCATTGACCATAGCAAATCGATTCTGAACATAGCCCGGAAACCTCTCCATATAACAAGATGCCTTTACTTAGAAGGGACTGCTGGCTGCATCATGTCAGTCACAAGCCATTTGGAAGCCAATGGCAGATCCACATGGCCCCACCACAGATGTTTTATCACACAACTGCCTACCACTGCTCTAGGCCCACTAATCATCAGGCTCCAACTTATTGGCATCTCTGTTTTACACAATTTTCATTAAAACCAGTCAATCAAGGCACTGTCTGTTATACTCATGATCAGCAACAGGAAATCCAAAGGTTCTCCTGTGCCAGCTGGTCATGAAAATTTCAAAAATTTCATGGTATTTTTTTAGCCATATTTCAACAATGAAGGTGGAGGCACTGTGAGTTTCAGTTCATTCCAGAACCATTAATGTTGATGAAGCTCATTTCAATGAAAGCTCTGGAGAAATCTCACAGGCAATGTTTCCCAAAGAATGGCCAAAAGGTCAAATGAAGCCAGGCCCATTGAGTTCTACAATGTGAGGTCCATGTGACTTTTGACTCTCAACTATGGCTCCCAAGTCTTTCAGAAGAAAATTATGTGATATCTTGGCTGTGATTCCCAGTGCTCTGTTGAAAGCCACCCTGGGCCTTGATCTCAGTTTCCAAGGGCGACTCTCATGCATGGCCTCCTAAAATCCCAACACAATTAATGGCAATACTTTTCTGAGTTCAGTTCCAGAACTCAGTCTCTAAGGGGAAAAACACCAGAGTTCATGTCAAGGTGGACCCAGTCATCTCTTCCAACCACCACACTAACAACCACAATTAAAACCAAAACACTCTCACATGGCCCTCATGTTCTTTTATATAGACACTCATCATAACCTATCGCTGGAAGTTTCCACGAGGGGCGAAGCCCAAGACAGTCTCCTAAATAATCTCTTTTGGCCCTAATTTGCCTAAATTCAGGGTGGCCTGGACACCATTCCTGTGAACCAGGAGTGTTCAAATAGGCCTGCCATTAATACTTCTCTGCTTCTCCAATTTGAGGCTTATTGACTGTGCAGTTTGGATTCTTTATGTGAATTGTAGTCACGGGAAAACTCAAGCAATTATGGGCACGCCTCTTTAGGGCTTTGAAGAAATGATTTGGCTCAAAGGATCCCTATTCTAACTTGATGGAGGTCAGGAACCTCACAGAGAATGGGGAGAGACTTCATCCACAATAACTGCACTTTTGGCCATTTTTGTTTTGGATGCACACATGTGATGTTTCTTTAGATTCTTCAGGGGTTGAGAATCTAAGCCACGGCCTCACACAGGGCCAAGAGGCTGATTCAGACACTTCCATTTCCAAAGGAATTAAGCAAAGATCCACAGGTGACGTCCATTCATTTCCATTTGAACCTGTTTTCTTCAGGCTTCACAAACGGATGTCTTGAGGCAAAGACCTTCCTGACATTCAGGGCAACAGAACAATAGGTAAGCAAAAGGCCCAAAGCAGGGTTTCTCCACTGAGACTATCATGGTCACACTTCATCTGAGTTTTCTGAGATGCTCGACATTCCCTTCAGCTATCCAGTACATGGCCATGTCACAGGGCTTGGAACTGCTACATATCTTGGACACAAAACCATGAGCCTTTTCTGGAGAGTAGCCAGAATTCATGAAGAATGCAAGAATTTTGGAAGATACCACATGTTGCCCATCGATAAGGCAAGCTGAAATCCATTCATAAATTCGGCAGGATGAATGCTGGGAAGCTTTCTACTAGACAGGACACAACAATTGATGCATTCTGTTTTCTAATATCTAAAACCATGGACACAGTGGGATACACAGACATAGAAACACTTGCTTGCCAAACGACTTACTATAAACAGTTCACTCCAAACCAAACAAATCGCCTTTTCTACCTATTCTCAGAACATGAGACAAAACCACAAACCCACACCGACAACCACAGAGGCACCACCTTGTACAAAGTATGTCTGTGACTATCCAGAGTGTCTTCTGACTGGTGGGCCAACTTATGTTCCCCGGAAAACACTAACTCTGTGAACTTGTCAGAAGCCAGCGGTGAGCCACTATCTGCTTTCTCAGGAAAGGCCCCTCTTCTGAGTTTTCCTGGCAGTTGGCCATCCTCATATCTGTAGGTACCATGAAAGACTGACTCTGTCCTTGGTAAATCCAAACAAGTGAGCCCACTGGGACTGGGACTGGGACAGGCTCTTGGTACCTTGCTTCCTGGATCCCAAGTACCGAGAGTTCCATGACCAATTAAGTGAGGTGAGGTCACTTCCTTCAGGAACTGAATGAGGTCACTGCTTTGGCAACCACTTTGTCCTAACAGTTGCTTCCAAGGGTCCCAGGAGATCGAGGCTTCTCCTACTTCCTGTGACACTTTCACAAGTTAGAATGGTATATGAACCATAGGCACCCAGGAACAGCTCTCCAAACAGAACTGTTTGTGTCCATCTTCTCTACATTATAAACAGAGAGGCTGATTCAGACACAACCCTTCATCCTGACCAGGTTGTTTGCAATGGAAGATGACGTTTGCTCTCTCAGGTCCTTCATGGCTGCCTACAACTTCTCCAGGGATCACTTCTTCATGGACCATTGAGTATTACAACAGGTGGAAGATCCTCTACATTCCTGTATTGTAAGACCAACTCGGTCCCTGCTCTTCTGTAAAGTTAGATTGAGGGAACAGTGTATGGTTAGGGTTAATAACAGGTTCGATTTGGGTTAGGAATTATTCTAATTGATGAATAATGGTAATGGGAACCTGTGATATTTATAAGAATATATAGGTGAAATATAAGTATGAAAACAAAAATCGAGGTAAGATTTGAAGCCCAGAAGGGCATTGCGCTGTTGATTGGGATACTTAGCTTTGATATACCTTCTGCACAGGTGTTTCAGATAAATCAATAATCAATGGCATAGGACCTTGTACCTTGGATGATTGAATGTAGAACTGAACATCCACAAGAACAGGGATAGTCGGTAGGATTAGGAAGATATTCGATAAGTTTCAGAAGACTGAGTACAGAATTTGGACCAAAAGTTCTTTAGCAATAGTGTATCGGGTAGAGAGTGAATGTAAATGTCAGCACACGTGAAGGGTCAGTCACAATGGTGAACAGGGGAAAATATTTAGGTAAGCAGACATCAATAGAGACATTAGGAAATCAGGCAAAGTATAAATTGAGTGATAGGATTAGACATTTGCAACAGGGTTGATGTTCAAAATATAGTCTTACGAAGAAACAAATATGTAGTCACCAATAGGATTGACATTTGAGAGCATTAGGCACACTGGACATGAATGTTTTCAGTAATCTATGCTCACTTTCCATTTAGGCTTTGATACAATCATAAGTGTGACCTCTTCTATATGTGTCCAGAATATTACTGTGATAAAATGTATATGTAGATTAGGTGACATGAGTATTTCTTCCACCATTTCTGTGAGCAACATTTTGAAGATGAAAAAATTAGTATTGGGGTTACAAATAGATTTACTCTGTGTCTATGAATATAGAGATAATTCATGAATAGACGATACTGTGATTAAATATTATAACTTGTTCCAACTTTAAATATTGGATTGAATTGATATCTGAAAATAAATAAGGAAATCGTATATTTATATGCAATTATTCATTCCAACCAGAAATACATCTAATGGTAATATTAGGGTTATGGTTTATCATGAAGAGTGTGTGAGTTTTTCTTCAAAATGATTATGGAAATCGAAAAAAAAGCGTTTGGAAAGAAGTCTCATGAAAAAACAGTCAAGTAACCTGGAGGAATACATGTGTTCTGAATCAGGAAATGATTGAAAGTGAATCAAAATCCTATAAATTATTGAAGTTGTTGATGAAATATATATCCTATGATGTGTATAAACTGAACAAATAGTAATGTACCAGTGTTGAATAAAATGAACTTCAAAACAGACATCATATCCAAGAGGAATCTAGTTGCATTGATGTTAAACTGTGTCAGTTACTGTAGAAATATTAGGATTGTATGCACCACTCACTGTAGTTAGTTTTCAGTACTAGGAAACAAATATGTAATTCAGGTGGATGAATATTTCTGAGAATAATATTGTGAAAAGTTGATTATAAATCCACATACATGAACATGAATGAATTTAGGTAGTATATGTAAGACACATATATTTCATATTTTGAAATATTTGGAGAGTATATATATATACATATATATATATATATATATATATATATATACACAAAAAAAAACACACAGACAATAAAATGTAGCAATATATATGCCAATCGAAATTCATCATGAAATATATATCATCCACAGATCCAAAAACATTCATTTTACTGAACATGGATTTATGTATAATGTTGTTCTACTAGGAGACTCACCCATAGGTTGAATTTTCTGTTCCAACAGCGTTTAGGAGGAGTGATCTCTTCTCACAATTTGTATCTTCCAAGTCAGCCACTTCACAAGAATGTACGTCTGATACCAGGTAGGATTCTATATGTGCATATAAAAATACATGTGCTGAATCGGCTACAGAGAAAGGGAGACAGGAATTCACATATTTGTTAACTTAAAAACACATGGAGTACTATTTCAATTAAAAATTAACTAGATTTATAACACCTACCCTATATCATGCAAAGGCAAGTGCAAATATACACCCTGCCTCCTCTGAACTGCTTGTATTTATATTCTGTTTGGGTTATTTTTCTCGATCATATTAGGATTTGTCATCAGAGTCTAGGAGGTTATGGGTTATTGTCAGATGGCCCGGCCGGCAAGAAACATCAACTTGGGCGTCGATCCTAGTTGGGGAGTAATGAACGGACAAGAGACACGAGAGACAACAGCAAGACAGGAGTTCTGATCATGCTGCAAACTTTTATTGTTCTCAGAGGGTATTTATATGCTGCGGGTTGGAAAGCTCTCTTATCGGCAGTTGCTGGATGTCTTCACAGGGTGAGATAACCTCAGGATGATTCAGGAAGACAGATGGTAGCCGGATGTCAAAAGGAGATAGATGGTTGTGGGATGTCTCCCAGGCAGGTTGTGTCCCAGGGGGCTGTTTCTTGTGTCAGTCTATTTTTTGAAGGATAACTTCCTTCTAGCCCCTGACATCTCCCCTTTTCTTATATAAAATATTCGACCATACCTTACAGGCCATGGATGTAGGGGGTGATAGTGGCTCTGTTTCTCTAGCATGCCTTAGAATATCTCCTGAATCGAGCGAGCATCTTTCCTAGGAGTTTTTGTGTTGGCTTTGGCATGTTTTTGGAGGAGACGTCTTTGAGGGGATAGCATCCCAACCGCCATGCACCAGAGCGTGTCATTCAGAGGTCTTGTGTTTGGGGATCCGTGGATCCATCCTCCTGCAGTCCTTCCTGGATCCCCCGTTATTATGGCCTAACGTCCTCATTCCAAGGGTGTGTCCTCCCACAAGCGGAGGGGCCCATGGAGAACGAACCCTTATTGCAAGGGTAGAAGATGGTTGGTCAGAGCTGTTACTTATAGTTTTTTGTAAGAAAGAGACATCTTTGGGGATGTAAATTTAATAAGCCTGTGAGAAGGGTTGAACATTCTTTTAAATGTTGGCAGTGCTGTCTTCCATCTCCAGACCATGATAGTGGACCTATATGGGCTTAGAGGCCAAAATATTAATCTGTTCTTTAATAAATTGTACCAGCCTGTTTATAATGCAGGGGCCTATGGACGCCATTAAAAGTAAACCCAACAAAGGGACTAATAGGGGAAGAAGGTAGGGTAGAAATCCATTATGCTCAGTCCAGAGGGGATTTTCAAATAGTTCCCTTTGTCTCTTTTCTGGATCTTCTTGAAGCTGCTTAATTTTAATGCGTACTATGCCTGATTTATTGGCATAAAAGCAGCATCGTTCCCCTTAGGCTAAGCAAATACCTCCCTGGTTAGCTGTCAGCAAATCTAAGCCTCGTCTGTTTTGAAGGAACACTTCTGCCAGAAAATCTACTTGGTCCTGCAAATCTTTAATGGTTCCTGAAAAAGTCTGTACATAATTTATAAGTTGTTGAGACAGGCGATGGTAAGAGTGAATAGCCATGCCTAAACCACTGTACCTGTGCCCACAGCAGCTGTTATTCCAAGGCTGGCAATGAGTGGTAAAGCCTGTATTGCGCACCAATGTCTTTTGACTAAAGTTTCTAGGCTAGAAATTGGTAGAGGTTCATCTCCTGGGACAATAGTTATATCAGGGAGTAATAAAGCAAGAACACAACCAATGGTCCAATTCGCTGGAAGCCTGGGAAGGCCGAGTTTCCTCCACACATAAAAACTGTGCCATTGGAGGGACAAAGAGATGGGGTGGGTGAGGAATAATTTTATACTGTTGAGCAATTTCCATAGAAAGTAAGTCCAACATCAATATCATAGGTATTATTCTGCATCGCGCCTAAAAGACATAATGTAAAAGTGCCTATAGGCTGTACTTTAAAGGGAAATCCGGGTTGGCATGTATTATCATTGTCCATGATAGAATTAATAGGAACTGCCATAGGCATGATTGCCCCTGTTGTCATGCAGAGCCAGCAATCACCAGTAAGGTTGGGGTTCGAATTATTAAGCTAGGAGAATGTAGTTTGCAAAATATCTAATGTATTGGTATCTAAACCTGGGAACTGGGATTTAGGCTACATTAAGGGATGATATGTGAGCTCAGGGATTTGGGGTTTCAAAAGTTTTATTATCTAGGATGCTTGACAGAATAAGTGGGTCCTCCACCATCAGAGACCCCTGTAGGGGCCTTAATGGGCCAGCAGGATGGTTTTCCGACAGTGCCTTGGCACCCAGCTGACTGTAGATTGGTGTATTTGCCATCTCCTCCCTGGTCAAAGAGAATGGGGGTATAATGAATAGTGGTCCCCCTACTGCATGAGTTTTAGTTAGGGAGGCTTCAAAAAATTGTTCTCCCTGTTTATTAACACAAATTGAAGCCGACGCATTACAAGAGACATGCATCGCCTGGGTATGCGTACAAGTTGCAGAACAATTTTGGAGAGCTTTACTTGTACTAGGGGGAATAATCTTTGGCTTGTTAACACATACCCATTTAGGCTGATGAACTCCTCCGAGATTATGGTCAGCCTCGGCACGGAGGTAAGTCACCTTAGTCATGCAGTCAGCAGTCTGGGTCCAACTAGTGGGAGCCTCAGTCCAAAATCCTCCCTTGCATTCACAGTGGGGGGGCAAAAAGGTACTCCATGATGTTGTAAGGTGGAGGTCCACGGCCTCCGTGTTCAAACCTGTTCAGCAGAAGTGCCTTAAGCAGGATCCTCGCACAGATTGTTGGCTGTATCTGAAATGGAGGAAAATTTGTCCTCAGGGGGAGGGCCTCCGTCCCTGGGTTGAGGTAAGTAATTTACCTGTTTAACCAGGCATTCTGGTAACCATCTTGGGGATGCTTGCTCTTGGTCCAAAACACAAGCTGAGCCTCATCCCCTGATGAGGATAGGATCTGGGCGTTTTCATTTATTTGAAATGGGAGTCTCCTACTATAAGCCATTTTTGCCATCAATGGTCCCTTCAAGAGGAAACCATGGACACAATTCTCCTACGTATGAAAAGAAAAAAATTAAGTCCTTTTCTTAACATGTGCCCCCCATGTCTTGAAGGACTCCTTGAGGCCTGAAATAAACAAATCATGTGACGATACTGCTTGTCACATGGAGGGTCACTCACCGTGCATCATCCCCACCCTCAACCTGGATATGTCTCCTGGTGGTGTCTCCTGAGGCGATCGCGAGCTCCTCTTGACCAAGTCTTCCAGGAGGAAGGGGTTCCCCCTCAGTCAAAGGCTTGAGCCCCAGTCAGTGGGCGCCAGATGTCCCGGCCGGCAGGACACATCAACGTGGTCAGCAAACCTAGATGGGGAGGAATGAAGGGACAAGAGGCACGAGAGATGAGAGCAACACAGGAGTTCTGATCAAGCTGCAAAATTTTATTGTTCACACATGGGTATTAATATGCTGGATTTGGGAAAGCTCTCTTATCGGCAGTTCCTGGATGTCTTCACAAGGTGAGATAACTTCAGGGTGTTTCTGGAAGAAAGATGGCCACAGGATGTCTCAGGGACACATATGGCTACAGGATGTCTTCCAGAAAGGATGTCTCCTGGGGGATGTTTCTTGTAAGTGTCAGGCTGTTCTTTGAAGAAGAATTCCTTCTACCCCTGACAGTCAGGGATTCAGTATTTCGAATGGAAAATTGGAAAATGAATCCAATGTGTAGGCAAATATGTGCTACCCAAAAATCTTCGCACTCTCATTCAGAACAATGCCTTGACATTTCCTTCACCCCAAGTAAGACACAATTAGAGGAGAAGAGTTAGAAAATCTGTGAATACATATCGGTAATGGAAAATGCTCAGGAGTTCACAACCTTCGAGGTTGTAGAGGAGTTTCCAAAAGTAGAGGACAGGATTAAAACTCCAAAAACATGGAGCTCTGTTGGCCTAAAGACTTCTTGAGAAACTGCCTCTGAGATTGGGCACCTGAAATATATGTTGATGACAGGAGCTTTAGCTTCCTTTGTAGTGAGACCATCAAAGCTGGGTCTGCATCTATATGACCTGGAGGACATGGTTTCTTTTTTTCCTATGAACATGAGGCAGTAGGGCTGAATTCTCTCTTTATAGGTAAACTGTTGCCACTGGGGGCTAAGTGTCTTCCAGTGTGGACTGTGAAGCCATTTGGTCATCCTCCACTTTTCGTGGTGTTTCTTGCAGCTGCACTGGGAGTTTGGTATTTGCTTCACAAAATACGAGAAGTTCAACTGGGACACAGTGATGGAGGGAGTTCTGTCACGTGTGGTGGGTAAGGGTCTGCAGGAGAATGCACCAACCTGGCTTATATCCCACATAGCTTGCCCCCTTGACCATAGCAATCTGATTCTAAACATTGCCCTGCAACCTGTCCATATAACAAGATGCCTTTATATACAAGGGTATGGGGGCTGCACCATATCAGTCACAAGGCATTTGGAAGCCAATGGCATATCCACATCACCCCACCACAGATGTTTTAACACACACCTGCACACCACTGCTCTAGGCCGACTACTCATCAGGCTCCAAGTTACTGGCATCTCTGTTCTACACCATTTTCATGAAACCCAGTCAATCAAGGCACTGACTGGTATACTCATGATCAGCAATAGGACACCCAAAGGTTCTCCAGTGACACCAGGTGATGGGAATTTCCAAACTTTAGTGATATTTATCTAGGCATTTTTCATGGATGAAGTTGAAGGCACTGTGGGTTTCCATTCATTCAGGAACCATTAAATGGAGAAGAAGCTCATTTCAATGAAAGCTCTGGAGAATTCTAACAGGCAAGGCTTCCCAAATACAGGCTAAAAGGTCACATTAAGCCAGGCATTTGAGGTCTACAATGTGAGGTCCATGTGTGTTTTGACTTGCAACGATGGCTGCCAAGTCTTTAAGAATAAAATCATGTGATGTCCTTCCTGAGATTTCCAGTGCTCTTTGGAAAGCCTCCCTGGGCCTAGATCTCAGTTTCCAAGGGTGACTCTCATGCATGGCCTCCTAAAATCCCAACACAATACATGGTGATACTTCTTTGAGGTCAGTTCCAGAACTCAGTCTCTAAGGGGAATCACATAAGTGTTCAAGCCCAGGTGGACATAGTCATCTCTTCCAACAGCCACAAAAATGACCACAATTAAAACCAAAACACTCCCACATGACACACCTGATGCAAAGACCTTCCTGACTTTCAGGGCAACAGAAGAATAGGTAAGCAAAATGTCCAAAGCAGGGTTTTTCCACTGAGGCATTCCTGGTCTCATTGATATCTGAGCTTTCTGAGATGCTCGCCATTCCCTTCAGCTATCCAGTACATGGCCATGTCACAGAGATTTGAGGTGGTACATATATTTGACTCAAAACTATGAGCCTATTCTGGAGAGTGCACACAATTCAGGAAGAAAACAGAAACTTAAGAAGTTAGCAGGTGTTCCCCATCGATAAGTCAAGTCACAGTCCATTCATGAATTGGGCAGGATGAAAGCTGAGAAGCTTTCTACTAGACAGGACTCACCCATTGATGCATTTTCTTTTCTAATGTCTACAACCAGGGACACAGTGGTATAAACAGACATAGAAACACTCGCCTTGTCAAATGACTTACTAGAAACAGTTCCCTCCAAACCAAACAAACCGCCATTCCTACCTATTCTCAGAATATGACACAAAACCACAAACCCACACCGACACCCACAAAGACACCTCCTTCCCCCAAGTAGGTCTGTGACTATCCGGAGTGTCCTCTGACTGGTGGGCCATACTATGTTCCAATGAAATGGCCTGTCCTGTCTCAGATCTGGTCTCCTTGGCCAACTCTGTGAAGTTGTCAGGAGCCAGCAGTGAGCCACTACCTACTTTCTCAGGAAAAGCCCCTCTTCAGAGCTTTCCTGGTTTTGGCCGTCCTCACATCAGTAGGTACCAAGAATGACTGACTCTGTCGTTGGTAAATCCAAACAAGTGAGACCACTGGGACTGCGACTGCCTCTTGGTGCCTGGCTTCTTGGATACTAAGTTCAGAAAGTTCCATCAATAAAGAAGTGAGGTGAGGTCACTTCCTTAAGGAACTGAATCAGATCACTGCCTTGGTAACCACTATGTCCTAACAGTTGCTTCCAAGACTACCATGAGTTGGATGCTGTCCCTACTTCCTGTGACACTTTCACAAGGTAGAATGGTATATCAACCATTGGCACCCGGGAACAGCTATCCACACCAACCTGGTTTCGTCCATCTTCTCTGCATTAAGAGAGAGGCTGATTCATAAACAACCCTTCATCCTGACCAGGTTGTTTGCCATGGAAGCTGACTTTTGCTCTCTCACGTCCTTCATAGTTGCCTACATCTTCTCCAGGGATCATATCTGCATGGACCTTGAGGTTCTCAGGAGGTGGAAGATCCCCTACCTTCCTGTATTGTAAGACCAACTCTGTCCCTGCTCTTCTGTAAAGTTAGATTGAGGGAACAGTGTATGGTTAGGGTTAATAATATGTTCAATTTGAATTAGGAATCATTCTGCTGGATGAATAATGGTACTGGGAACCTGCGACATTTATAAGTATATATAGGTGAAATATATGTATGAAAACAGAAATCTAAGTAAGATTTGAAGCGCAGAATGGGGATGGGCCTTTGATTGTGATACTTAGCGTTGAATTATGTTCTGCACAGATGTCTGAGATAGATCGATATACAATGGCATTAGACCCTGTACCTTGGATTATTGAATGTATAAGAGAACATCCAGTCAAAAAGGGATAATGGGTCGGATTAGGAAGATAGTCAGTAGGTTTAACAAGAAGAGTGAGTATAGGATTTGGAAAAAAAGTTCCTTAGCAATAGGGTATGGATTAGAGTGTGAATGTAAGTGTCAGCACAATTGAAAAGTCAGTCACAATGATGAACTGGGGAAAGTATGTAGGAAAGCTGATATAAATAGAGACATTATGAAATCAGGAAAAGTATAAAGTGAGAGATAGGATTAGATATTTTCAACAGGGTTGAGTTTGAATATATAATCTTAGCAAGAAACAAATATGTTGTCACAAATAGGATTGACTTTTGAGAGCATAAGCCATACTTGATATGGATGGTTTCAGTAATCCATGTTGACTTTACATTTAGGCTTTGGTGCAAACATAAGTGTGACCTTTTCTTTTTGTGTCCAGAATATTTCTGTGATAAAATGTATATGTAGATCACATGACATGAGTATTTCTTCCACCATTACTGGGAGCAAAATTTTGAAGACGTATAAATTAGTATTGGGTTTACAAAGAGGTGCACTCTCTGTCAATGAATATAGAGACAATGCATGAATAGACAATAGTGTGAATTAATAATATAACTGGTTCCACTTTAAATAATGGATTGATTTGATATCTGAAAATATATAAGAAATCTTATATTGATATACAATCATTCATTCCAACCAGTTATACAACTAATAGTAATATTAGGGTTATAGGTTATCATGAAGGGTGTGTGAGTTTTGCTTCAAATATGATTATGGAAATCGAAAATAATATGTTTGGAATGAAGTCTCATGAAAAAACCATTCAAGAAACATGGAGGATTACATGTGTTCTAAAGCAGAAAATGATTGAAAGTGAAACAAATGCCTATAATTTTGCTAACATATGGATGAAATATATATCCTATAATGTGCATAAACTGAAGAAATTGTAACATACAAGTGGTGAATAAGAATGAACATCAAAATACACATCATGTCCCATAGGAATCTACTTGCATTGATGAAAAAATGGATCAATTTTTCTAGAAATATTAGGATTTGTATCCACCATTCACTGAGTTAGTTTTCATTTCTAGGATAAAAATATGTATTTCAGGTGGATGAATATTTCCGTGAATAATCTTGGGAAATGTTAACTCTAAATCCACATACATGAATATGAATGAATTTAGGGAGTGTATAATAAGACACATATATTTTATATTTTAAAAAAATTTAGAGTGTATATATATATATATATATATATATATATATATATATATATATATATACACACACACACACACACAAACACACAGAGAGACATTAAAAATTAGCAATCCATATGCCAATCGAAATTCACCATGAAATATATATCATCCACAGATCCAAAAATATTCATTTTACTGAACATGAATTTATGTATAATGTTGTTCAACTAGGAAGCTCACCCATATTTTGAAATTTCAGTTTCAACAGCGTTTAGGCGGAGTGATCTATTCTCACAATTTCTATCTGTCAAGTCAGCCACCTCACAAGAGTGTACCTGTGGTACCAGGTAGAATTCTATATGTGCATATAAAACTACATGTGCTGAATAGGCTACAGAGAAAGGGAGACAGGAATTCACATATTTGTTAACTTTAAGTACCCATGGAACTATTTCAATTAAAAATTAACTTGATTTATAACACCTACACTTTATCATGCAAAAGCCAAGTCTAACTATACACCCTGCCTCCTCTGAAATGCTTGCATTTCTATTTTGTTTGGGTTATTTTACTCCATCATATTAGGATTAGTAGTAAGAGTCTATTAGGGTATGGGTTAGTGTCAGTTATTCAGTATTTCAAATGGAAAATAGGAAAATAAATCCAATGTGTATGCAAATATGTGCTACAAAAAATTCCCACTATCATCCAGAACAATGCCTTGACAATATCTTCGCCCCTAGGAAGACACAATTAGAGAAGAAGAGTTAGAAAATCTTTGAATACATACCTGGAATGGAAAATGTTCAGGAGTTCACAACCTTGGAGGTGGTAGAGGAGTTTCCAAAAGTAAGGGACAGTGTAAACACTCCACAAACATGGAGCTATGCTGGCATTAAGACTTCTTGAGAAACTGCCTCTGAGGTTGGACACTTGAAGTATATGTTGTTGTCAGGAGCTTTAGCTCCCTGTGTACGAAGACCATCAAAGCTGGGTCTACATCTATGTGACCTGGAGGATATGGTTTCTTATTTTCTAATGAACATGAGGAAGCAGTGATGAATTCTCTCTTTGTAGATAAACTGTTGCCACTGGGGGCTAAGTGTCTCCCTGTGTGGACTTTGAAGCCATTTGGTCATCCTCCAATTTTCGTGGTGTTTCTTGCTGCTGCACTGGGTGTTTTGTATTTGCTTCACAACATACAAGGATTTCAAATGGGACACAGTGCTGGTGGGAGTCCTGTAAGGTGTGGTGGGTCAGGGTCTTCAGGAGAATGCACCAACCAGGCTTCAATCCCACATTTCTTGCTCCCTTGACCATAGCAACCTGATTCTGAACATTGCCCTGAAACCTGTCCATATAACCAGATGCCTTTTCATGTAATTTTCTGCTGGCTGCACCAAGTCAGTCACAAGCCATTTGGAAGCCAATGACACACCCACATGGCCACACCACAAATATATTATCAGACAACTGCACACCACTGCTCTAGGCCCACTACTCAGCAGGCTCCAACTTACTGGCATCTGTGTTCTACACCATTTTCAAGAAATCCAGTCAATCAAGGCACTGTCTGGTACACTCATGAGCAGCAATAGGACATCCAATGGTTCTCCAGTGCCACCTGGTCATTGGGAATTTCAAAAATTTTATGGTATTTATCTATCCATTGTTCAAGAATGAAGTTGGAGGCACTTTGGGGTTTCCATTCATCCAAAAACCATTAAATGGTGAGGAAGCTCATTTCAATGAAAGCTCTGGAGAACTCTCACAGGCAAGGCTTTCCAAAGATTGGTCAAAATGTCATATGCAGACAGGCCCATTGAGGTCTAAAATGTGAGGTCCATATGTGTTTTGACTCTTAACTATGGCTGCCAAGTCTTTCAGAATAAAATCATGTGATATTCTGGTTGAGATTCTCAGTGCTCTGTGGAAAGCCACCCAGGGCCCAATCTCAAGTTTCAAGGGTGACTCTCATGCGTGGCCTCCTACAATCCCAACACAATTAATGGCAATACTTCTCTGAGGTCAGTTCCAGAACTCAGTCTCGAAGGAGAATCACACCAGTGTTCAAGCCCATGTGGATCCAGTCATCTCTTCCAACCGCCACACAAATGACCACAATTGAAACCAAAACATTCCCACATGACCCTCATCTTCTTCCATATAGACACCCATCATAAACTCTTGCTGGAGGTTTCCATGAGGAGCGCAGCCCAAGGCAATGTCCAAAATATGCACCCTTGCCCGTCATTTGCCTAACGTGAGGGTGGCCTTGACACCCTTCCTGTGAACCAGGAGTGATCAAATAGGCCTGCCTTTAATACGGCTCTGCTTCTCCAATTTGAGGCCTACTGACTGTCAGGTATAGATTCTTTATGTGATTTGGCATCATGGGAGAACCCAAGCACTTCTGCAGGAGTTCAAAGAACTCATTTGACCCAGAGGATCCTATTCTCACTTGATGGAGGTTAGGAACCTAACAGAGGAAGGCAAGAAACTTCATCCACAATGACTGATATTTTTACCATTTTCGTTTTCAATACACACATGGGAACTTTCTTTATATCCATCAGGTTCTGAGAATCTAATCCATAGCATGATGCAGAGCCAAGCAGCTGATTCAGACACATCCCTTTGGAAAGCAATTAAGCAAAGCACCACAGGTGATGCCCATTTATTTGCATTTAAAAACTGTTTACTTCAGGCTTCAAAAAGGAGTGGCCTGAGGTAAGGACCTTCCTGACATTCAGGGCAACAGAAAAATAGGTAAGCAGAAGGCCCAAAACAGTGTTTCTCCACTGAGACTTTCCTGGTCACACAGATATCTGAGTTTCCTGAGATGCTCACCATTTCATTCAGCTATCCAGTACATGGCTATGTCACAGAGCTTGGAGGTGTTACATATCTTGGACACAAAACCATGAGCCTATTCTGGGTAGTGGCCAAAATTTAGGAAGAAAACAGGAACTTAGGAAGATAGTAGGGGTTGCCCATCCATAAAGCAACCTGCAGTCCAGTCATAAATTGGGTAGGATGAATGATGGAAAACTTTCTTCTAGACAGGACATATCCATTGATGCATTCTCTTTTCTCATGTCTACAACCACGGACACAGTGAGATACACAGATATAGAAACACTCACCTTGTCAAACGACTTTTTAGAAACAGTCCACTCCAAACCAAACAAACCGCCTTCCCTACCTATTCTCAGAACATGAGACAAAACCACAAACTCACACCCACACCCACAAAGGTACTTCCTTTCCCCAATATGTCTGTGACAATCCGGAGTGTCCTCTGACTGTGGACCATATTGTTACCTCGAACTGGCCTGCCCTGTCTCAGATCTGGTCTCCGTGGCCAAATCTGTGAAGTTGTCAGGAGGCAGCAATGACCAACTACCTGCTTTCTTAGGAAAGGACCCTCTTCAGAGCTGTCCTGGCATTTGGCCATTCTCACATCTGTAGGTACCAAAAAAGACTCTCTCTGCCCTTGGTAAAACCAAACATGTGATCCCACTAGGACTGTTACTGGGACTGGCTCTGGATGCCTGGCTTCCTAGATCCCAAGTTCAGAGAGTTCCATCACCAAGTAAGATAGGTGAAGTCACTTTTTTCATGAAATGAATGAGGTCACTGCCTTGGCAACCACTTTGTCCTAACAGTTGCTGCCAAGGGTCCCATGAGATGGAGGCTGTTCCTACGTTCTGTGACACTGTCACAAGTTACAATGGTATATCAACCATATGCACTGGGGAACTTCTCTCCATACAGGCCTGCTTTGGTCCATCTTCTCTACATTAAGAAGAGAGAGGCTGATTCAGACGCATCCTTTCATCCTG
The DNA here is from genome assembly GCF_048772815.1 of Callospermophilus lateralis. Taxonomy (NCBI): domain Eukaryota; kingdom Metazoa; phylum Chordata; class Mammalia; order Rodentia; family Sciuridae; genus Callospermophilus; species Callospermophilus lateralis. The sequence goes on along the minus strand of NW_027514380.1, from coordinate 14,639,947 downwards.
TCCAGGTTCTTTACCATGTCAGAAGACTTTTGCTCTCTTTGGTACTACATAGCTGCCTACAACTTCTCCAAGGATCATTTCTGCATTGACCTTTGAGGTTCTCAGCAGGTGGAAGATCCCCTGCATTCCTGTATTGTAAGACCAACTCTATCCCTGCTCCTCTGTAAAGTTAGATTGAGGGAACAGCTTATGGTTAGGGTTAATAACAGGTTCGATTTCGGTTAGGAATCATTCTGCGGGATGAATAATGTTATTGGGAACCTTCAATATTAAAAAGAATATATAGGTGAAATATAAGTTTGAAAACCCAAATCTATGTAAGTTTTGAAGCCCAGAAGTGTATTGGGCCCTTGGGTAGGATACTTAGCTTTGAATTATGTTCTGCACAGATGTCTCTGATTAATCGCTGTACAATGGCATAGGACCTTTACCTTGGATGATTGAATGTCAAAGAGAACATGCAGTCAAAAAGGGATAGTCGGTAGGATAAGAAAGATAGTCAGTAGGTTTAGAAAGAAGAGTGAGTATAGGATTAGGACCTAAAGTTTTTTAGCAATAGGGTTTTGGGTAGAGAGTGAATGTAAATGTCAGCACGTGTGAAGAGTCATTCACAATGATGAACTGGGGAAAATATGTAGGAAAGTAAATATCAATTGAGACAAAAGGAAATCAGGCAAAGTATCATGTGAGTTATAGGATTAGACATTTTCAACAGGGTTGAGGTTGAATATATACTCTTAGCAAGAAACAAATATGTAGTCACCAATTGGATTGACATTTGAGAGCATTAGGCAACCTGGACATGGATGTTATTACTAATCCATGCTCACTTTCCATTTAGGCTTTGGTACAATCATAAGTGTGACCTTTGCATTTTGTGTCCATAATATTACTGTGATAAAATATATATGTAGATCAGGTGACATGAGTATATCTTCCACCATTTCTGGGAGCAATATTTTGAAGACGTATAAATTAGTATTGGGGGTACAAAGAGGTGTACCCTGTTTCTATGAATATACAGATAATGCATGAATAAAACATACTCTGAATAAAACCTATACTCATTCCACTATAAATAATGGATTGAATTGATATCTGAAAATATACAGGAAATCAAATATTCATATACAGACATTCATTACAACCAGTTATACATTAATGATAATATTAGTATTAGGATTTTCATGAAGAGTGTGTGAGTTTTGCTTCAAAATTGATTATGGAAATCGAAAATAATGTGTTTGGAAAGAAGTCTCATGAAAAGACCAATAAAGAAACATGGAGGAATTCATGTGTTCAGAAGCAGGAAGTGATTGAAAGTGAAACAAATTCCTATATATTTTTGAACTTTTGGATGAAATATATATACTATGATGTGCATAAACTGAAGAAATAATAATGTCCCACTGTTGAATAAATATAAACGTCAAAATACATATCATGTCCCATAGGAATCTACTTGCATTGATGTTAAACTGGGTCAGTTACTGTAGAAACATTAGGATTTGTATACACCATTCACTGAAGTTAGTTGTCAGTACTAGGAAACAAATATGAATTTCAGGTGGATGAATAGTTTGGAAAATAATCTTGTGAAAAGTTGATTATAAATCCACCTAAATGAATATGAATGAATTTAGGGAGTGTATAATAAGTCACATATATTACATATTTTGAAAAATCTGGAGAGTATATATATATATATATATATATATATAAAATCTGGAGAGTATATATATATATATATATATATATATATATATATATATATATATAGAGAGAGAGAGAGAGAGAGAGAGAGACATTAAAAACTAGCAATATATATGCCAATCAAAATTCATCATGAAATATATATCATCCACAGATCCAAAAATATTCATTATCCTGAACATGGATTTATGTATAATGTTGTTCAACTAGAAAGTTCACCCATAGTTTGAAATTTCAGTTCCAATAGCATTTACGAGGAGTGATCTCTTCTCACAATTTGTATCTGCCAAGCCAACCACCTCACAAAAATGCACATGTGGTACCAGGTAGAAATCTATATGTGCATATAAAAATACATGTGCTTAATAGGCTACAGAGAAAGAGAGAAAGGAATTCACATATTTGTCAACTTTAAAAACACATGGAGAACTATTTCAAAAATAATTTGCAAGATTTATAACTCCTACCCTATATTATGCAAAAGGCAAGTCCAAGTATACACCTTGCCTCCTCTGAACTGCTTGTACTTCTTTTCTGTTTTTTGTTATTTTTCTCCATCATATTAGGATTAGTAGTCAGAGTCTAGTTGGGAATTGGTTAGGGTTAGAGATTCAGTGTTTTAAAGGGAAATTGAAAAATGAATCCAATGTCTATGCAAATATGTGCTACCCAAAAATCTTCCCACTCTCATCCAGAACAATGCCTTGACATTATCTTTTACAAAAGTAAGACACAGTTAGAGGAGAAGAGTTAGAAAATCTGTGAATACATATCTGGAATGGAATTTGCTCAGGAGTTCACAACCTTGGAGGTGGTAGCAGAGTTCAAAAAAGTAAGGCAAAAGGTAAACACTCCTCAAACATGGAGCTCTGCTGGCCTATAAAAATTCTTGAGAAACTGCCTCTGAGGTTGGGCACTTGAAATATATGTTGTTTTCAGGAGATTTAGTTCTTTTGTAGAGAGACCATCAAAGCTGGTTCTGCATATATGTGACCTGTAAGACATGGTTTCTTATTTTTCATTGAACATGTGGCAGCAGTGCTGAATTCTTTTTTTTGTAGCTAAACTGTGGACACTGGGGCTAAGTTTCTCCCTGTGCTAACTGGGAAGACATTTGTTCATCCTCCACTTTTAGTGGTGTTTCTTGCTGCTGCACTGGGAGTTTGGTATTTGCTTCACGAAATAAAGGAGGTCAATTGGGACACATTGCTGGAGGGAGTTCTGTCACGTGTGGTGGGTGAGGGTTTGCAGGAGAATGCAATAACCAGGCTTCTATCCCACATAGCTTTCCCCCTTGACCATAGCAACCTGATTCTGAACATTTCCCTGAAACCTCTCCATATAACAAGATGCCTTTACCTATTGGGTCTGTTGGCTGAAACCATATCAGTCACAAGCCATTTGAAAGCCAATGGCATATCCATGTGGCCCCACCACAGATGTTTTGTCACACAACTGCTCACCACTGCTCTAGGCCCACTAATCAGCAGGCACCAACTAACTGGCATCTCTGTTCTACACCATTTTCAAGAAACACTGTCAATCAAGGCACTGTCTGGTATACTCATGATCAGCATCAGGACATCCAAAGGCTTTCCAGTGCCACCTGGTCATGGAAATTTCAAAAATTTCATAGTATTTATCTAGCCATTATTCAAGGAATAAGTTGTAGTCACTGTGGGTTTCAATTCATTCAGGAACCATTAAATGTTAAGGAAGCTCATTTCAATGAAAGCTCTGGAGAACAATCACAGGCAAGGCATCCCAAATAGTGGCCAAAAGGTCACATGAAGCCAGGACCATTGAGGTCTACAATGTGAGGTCCATGTGTGTTTTGACTCTCAACTATGGCTGCCAAGTTTTTCAGAATAAAATCATGTGATATCCTGGCTGAGATTCTCAGTGTTCTGTAGAAAGCCACCCTTGGCCTAGATCTCAGTTACCAAGGGCGACTCTCATGCGTGGCCTCCTAACATCCCCACAAAATTCATGGCAATACTTCTCTGAGGTCAGTTCTACAACTCAGTCTCTAAGGAGTATTACACCAGAGTACAAGCCGAGGTGGACACAGTCATCCCTTCCAACTGCCACACAAATGACCAAAATTAAAACCAAAACATTCCCACATGGCCCTCATCTTCTTCCACATAGACCCTCATTATAACCTCTGGCTGGAGATTTCCATGAGGGGTGCAGCGCAAGAGAGTGTCCAAAATAAGCTCCCTTTGCCGTCATTCGCCTAAAGTCAGGGTGGCCTGGACACCATTCCTGTGAACCAGGAGTGATTAAATAGACCTGCCATTACAACTGCTCTGCTTCTCCAATTTGAGGCCTACTGACTGTGGGGTTTAGATTCTTTATTTGAAGTGGAATCATGAGAAAACCCAAGCACCTCTGCATGGCTTTGAAAAACTCATTTGACCCAAAGGATCCCTATACTCACTTGATGATTGTCTGCAACCTAATAGAGGAAGGAGAGAGACATCATCCACAATGACTGAATTTTGCCATTTTAGTTTTGGATGCACACATGGGATCTTTCTTTATATCCATCAGGTGCTGAGAATATAAGCCACAGCCTCACACAGGGCCAAGAGGCTGATTCAGACACATCCCATTCAAAGCAATTAAGCAAAGAGCCACAGGTGATGCCCAATCATTTCCATATGAAAACTGTTTTTTTCATGCTTCACAAAGGGGTGGCCTGAGGCAAAGACCTTCCTGTCATTCAGTGAAACAGAAAAATAGGTAAGCAAAATCACAAAGCATGGTTTCTCCACTGAGACTTACCTGGTCACACTGATATCTGAGTTTTCTAAGAAGCTCGCCATTACCTTCAGCTATTCAGTACATGGCCATGTGACAGAGCTTGGGGTGGTACCTATCTTGGACACAAAACCATGAGACTATTCTGCAGATTGGTCAGAATTCAGGAAGAAATCTGAAACTTAGGAAGATAGTAGGTGTTGCCCATCGATAAGGCAACCTGCAGTGCAGTCATAAATTGGGCAGGATGAATGCTGGGAAGCTTTCTACTAGACAGGACACATTCATTGATGCATTCTCTTTTCTAATGTCTACAACTACGGACACAGTGTTATACACAGACATAGAAACACTTGCCTTGTCAAACAACTATCTAGAAACAGTCCACTGCAAACCAGACATACCAGCTTTCCTACCTATTCTAAGAAAATGAGACAAAACCTCAAACTCACACCCACAAACACAAAGCACCTCCTTCCCCCAAGTAAGTCTGTGAATATCCAGAGTGTCCTCTGACTGGCGGGCCCTACTATGTTCACCCGAAATGGCCTGTACTGTGTCAGATCTGGTCTCCTTGGCCAACTCTGTGTAGTTGTTAGGAGCCAGCGGTGAGTCACTACCTACTTACTAAGGAAAGGCCCGTCTTCAGAGCTCTCCTGACATTTGGCCATCCTCACATCAGTAGGTACCAAGAAAGACAGAATCTGTCATTGGTAAAACTAAACAAGTGAGCCCACTGGGACTGGGACTTGGACTGGCTCTGGATGCCTGGCTTCCTGGATCCCAAGTTCAGAGAGTTCCATCAACAAAGAAGTAAGGTAGGTCACTTCCTTCAGGAACTGAATGAGGTCAATTCCTTGGCAAACACTTTGTCCTAATAGTTGCTTCCAAGGGTCCCATGAGATGGAGGCTGCCCCTACTTCCTGTGACACTGTCACAAGTTAGAATGGTATATCAACCATAGACACACGGGAACAGCTCTCCACACAGACCTTGTTTGGTCCATCTGCTCTACATTAAGAAGAAAGTGGCTGATTCAGACACACCCCTTCATCCTGACAAGGTTGTTTGCCATGGAAGATGACTTTTGCTCTCTCAGGTCCTTCATAGCTGCCTACCTCTTTTCCAGGGATCATGTCTGCATGGACCTTTAAGGTTCTCAGCAGGTGGAAGATCCCCTACATTCCTGTATTGTAAGACCAACTCTGTCCCTGCTCTTCTGTAAAGTTAGATTGAGGGAACAGTGTATGTTTAGGGTCAATAACATGTTGGATTTGGTTTAGGAATCATCCTGCAGAATGAATAATGGTATTTGAAACTGCGATATTTACTAGAATATATATGTGAAATATAAGTGTGAAACCAGAAATCTAGGTAACATTTCAAGCCCAGAAGGGCATTGGACCCTTGATTGTGATACTTAGAATAAAATTACATTCTGCACAGAGGTCTCAGATAGATCAATATACAATTGCGTAAGACCTTGTACCTTGCTTGATTGAATGTAGAAGAGAATATCCAGTCAAAAAAGGATAGTCGGTAGGATTAGGAAGATAGTCGGTAGGATTACAAAAAGAATGAGTATAGGATTAGGAACAAAAGTTTATTAGCAATAGGTTATCGATTAGAGTTTGAATGTAAATGTCAGCACATGTGAAGAGTCAGTCACAATGATGAACTGGGGAAAATATGTAGGAAACAGATAGAAATAGAGCCATAATGAAATCAGGCAATATATAAAGTGAGGGATAGGATTAGACATTTTCAGTAGGGTTGAGTTTGAATATATAATCTTAAGAAGAAACAAATATGTAGTCACCAATAGGATTGATATTTGAGAGCATTAGGCAAGCTGGACATGGATGTTTTTAGTAATCCATGTTTACTTTCCATTTAGGCTTTGGTACAAACATAAGTGTGACCTTTGCATTTTGTGTTCCAAATATTTCTGTGATTAAATGTATAAGTAGATCAGGTGACATGAGTATTTCTTCCACCATTTCAGGGAGCAATATTTTGAAGAGATATAAATTAGTATTGGGGGTATAAAGAAGTGTACACTGCGTCTATGAATATAGAGATAATGCATGAATAGACCATACTGTGAATAAATAATATAACTCTTTCCACTTTAAATAATGGATTGAATTTTTATCTGAAAATATATAAGAAATCCTATATTGGTATGCAATCATTAATTCCAACCAGTTATACATCTAATGGTAATATCAGAGTTATAATTTATCATAAAGTTTATGTGAGTTTTGCTTCAAAAGTGATTATGGAAACTGAAAGTAATGTGTCTTGAAAGAAGTCTCATGAAAAGACCTGTCAAGAAACATGGAAGAATACATGTGTCCTGAAGCAGGAAGTGATTGAAAGTGAAACAAATTCCTGTAAATTTGTGAACTTGTGGGGAAATCTTAAGAGCCCCTCCCAGCTCTCCCTTGAGCGCGATAGCCAGACCGAGGGAATTAGGAGTGGCACGGGACTCGTGGTGCAGACCTCCAGGCCACCGCTCCCACCAGTGCTGAAAACTGAAATCTCTTGCTCCAGCTTCTGGGGGCATGGCTTCCGGAGTGCAAGCAAATTCGCTGGGGGTTCTCAGGCCTAAGCTCTACAAACTTAGGGTCTGAGGGAGACAAACAGGGAGAGTGTGCCCAGGCGTTCATGAAAACAGGGCTCCTAGGAGCAGCAGATCTGGCATGTAGCCAGTATTGTGGTGAGTGTCACAGGTGAGTGGGGCCTGGCTTGAGGAAACACAAAAGAAGGCCCTAGGCACTCAGGATTGGACACCCACCCAGTCTGGAAGGAAGAGCTGCTGCACAGTGATTGGTTCCCACTTATTGAAAGGAGAAGCTTGGCCCAGTGGGCACAGCTCTACCTACTGGAAAAGAAGTTTATTGCAATCTATGACTGCATTTATTATTATTATTATTATTATTATTATTATTTTAATTTGTTTTTTTTTTGTTTTGTTTTGTTTTTGTTTTCTTTTATTTTCATTTTTTGTTGCTGTTCTTTAACTTTTTAAAAATGTTTTAAAATATTTTATTTTTTATTTCATTTTATTTTTTTTTTCCGGTTCATGATGACCATCTGAGAACACAAATTTATTGCTTTTATTTTCCAAAATCCTCATAAAAGAACTTAAACACTATAAAAAAAACACACGGTATTACCATAAAACAACAAATGATAGGGAAAAAAACATATTGGATCTCACCATCATGTATACACACAACACACACCTGCACAATCCCCCCAAACTAAAAGTAAATAGCAGAAAGATCAGTAGAGTGGAGGGAAGGGAACAGAAAGAGGGAGAAAAGGAGAAAAAGAGGAAGTACTGGGGACTGAATTAGAGCAAATTATATTTCATGCTTTTATAATTATGCCAAAATGAATCTTAATGTTATGTATAATCTTAATGTTATGTATAAAAAGAACCAATTAAAAAAAGAAATACGATAGTATACCAGTGCTGTGTAGAGAAAAATAAAAAAAATACCTATACATAAACTAAAAAAAATGTGAATTTTAAGAATAAACTGGAGTTGGCTAGAGTTGTGGCTCAGTGGTAGAGCACTTGTCTAGCATGTGTGAGGCACTGGTTGGATTCTCAGCACTGCATATAATTTAATTAATTAAATAAGGATCCATCAACAACTAAAAAAACTAGTAAAAAAGAATAAATTATAAAAAATAAATGAAAGTGTGTAGAAAATGTCATTTGAAGTAAAAATACAAAATCAGCTCTAAGTTGTGTGCAACACAAACACACAAGTTAAGTGGTGTTTGAAAATACAGGGAGCAAAAGCTATTGTATAAAAATTTTATTGATAGTTCCAGAACATCTGTTATTAATATCAATGTAAAATATGTATTTTAAGTGAAAGAACCTTTAATAAGACAGCAATTGTGTTAATTAATTAAAGAATCTAAGAATTAGATGAAAATATGATTTGTTTTTATTCAATGAAGCAAGATTAAATGTTTGAAATATGATTTTAAGGAGAAATATAGGCACCACAATAAGTTTTAGGCATTTTGTGGATACAAAGATAATTAACTTAGGACAACTTACTATGATAAATGAGTTTACTTTAGTAGAAAAATAGAATTTGCTCTCTGGAAACTGGGCACCCCTAATCCCCAAATCCCAAATCCAAAATGCCAAATCTAACATGTTTTAGTACTGGAATGTGACAAGTGAAAAGTTTCCTACTTGGCTTCATTTGACAGGTTACAGTCAAAATGCAGGTATACTAAAAATGTTGTATGAAATTTCCGCCAGGCTATGGGTCTAAGGCATGTATGAAATATAAATGAATTTCATATTTACACTTGAGTCTTATCCCCAAGATTATGTGTGTATAAATATTCCATAATTCCAAAAAAATCCAAAATCTGAAATGCTTCTTGTTCTAAGCATTTTTGATAAACAATACTTAACCTATATTCAATTGTTTCCCCCACAACAAATAAACAAATTTAATAAGGTTAAAAACTTTCCAAAAATAAAATTTAAACATACTACAAAGCAAATAAATAACACATGAAAAATAAATTTTTTGGTGACGTAACAACTGGAAACTGTTTCATTTAACTTGCCCCTGGATTATAGATAAACTTCAAAATTATTTTCTTTTTTTTTAATGGCAAAATAATTTTATTTTATTTTATTTTTTTATTGGTTGTTCAAAACCCTACAAAGCTCTTGACATATCATATTTCATACATTAGCATACATTAGCTTCAAGTGAGTTATGAACTCCCTATTTAACCCCAAGTAGAGATTGCAGAATCACATGGGTTACACATCCACATTTTTACATAATACCATACTAGTAACTGTTGTATTCTGCTGCCTTTCCTATCCTCTACTATCCCCCCTCCCCTCCCCTTTTTGTTATTATTATTTTTTAAAATTTTAATTTTAATTTTATATTATCATTATCATTTTTTTAAAATCATTTTCTTTCTTTACTTTCTATTTTTTCTATTGTATTTCATTTCTTTTCAATTTTCTTATTTCCCATTCCTTGCATTCTACCTGCCTACTCTCATTCTCTTTAGTGACTTTTTCCCTTCCTTTCTAAAATCTTTCCTCCCAAGCATCAAATAAATTTATAAGAGTAAACAGTAACTCAGCAGTCAAACAGAACAAGAAGTAACATGAGCAGCATAAACAAGAAAGGAAGAAAAGAAGAACAAACAACGAAGGACACCCTAAATATTCAGGAGGACCTAGAGTCATCAGAAAAGTGGTCATAAAGAACTCAAGGAATACCTTAGACAGATGGAATGGAAACTTAAAGAGGATATGAGACAGAAAATCCAAACAATAAAAGAAAACTTTGAAAATGAATTACATAAACATATAAAAGAAAAAGTTAAGCATCTTTATCAGTGGATAGAGATTATAAAAAAAAATCAAAAAATAATTCTAGAAAGGAAGGAAATGTTAAACCAAATTAAGAACTCCATTGAGAGTATCACTAACAGAGTGGAGCAAGTAGAAGCCAGAACGTCAGATAATGAAGACAAAATATATCATCTTGAAACGAGTCCAGCCAACTCAGAAAGGCTGGCAAAAAAATCACAAGAAAAACATCCAAGAAATTTGGGATAACATAAAAAAAACCACACTTACGAGTCATCAGGATAGAGGAAGGTACAGAGACTCAAACCAAGGGAATGAGAAAACTGCTGAATGAAATAATTACAGAAAACTTTCCAGAAATGAAAAAGGAAATGGATATACAAATTGTAGATGTATACAGGACAAGAGCACACAAAATCACAGTAGACGAATGCCAAGACACATTGTTATGAAGATATCCAATATACAGAACAAAGAGAAAATAATAAATCTACAAGTGAATGGAGGCAGAATACATTCAGTGGTAAACCAATAATGTTAACAACGGATATTTGATCACAGACCCTGAAAGCGAGAAGATCCTGGAAAAACGTATTTCAAACACTGAAAGACAATGGATGCCAACCAAGAATTATGTATCCAGCATAATTAACCATCAGGTACGACAACGAAATAAGAATCTTTCATGATAAACAAAAGCTAAAAGAATTTGAAGCCAGAAAACAAGCATTGCAAAGCATCTTGAGCAAAACACTACACATGAAAGAAATAAAAAACAACAACCAAAACCATCAGTGGGAAGTACCTTGGTAATGACAGAGGCAGGGTGAAAGCTTATCATGGAGAACCAAACTAAATTTAAAAAAAAGATAAATAATCAAACATGGCTGGCAGTACAAACCATACATCAATAGTAACTCTGAATGTAAATGGCTTCAACTCTCCAATAAAGCGACATAGGCTGGTAACTTGGATTAAATAAACAAATCCAACAATATGTTGCCTCCAGGAGACACATCTGAAATGCAAAGACACACAGGCTGAAGGTGAAAGGTTGGGAAAAAATACACCATGCACACATATCCTCATAAGCAAGCAGGGGTGGACATCCTCATATCAAATAAAATCGACTTCAAGACTAAGTTAATCAAAAGGGATAAGGAAGGACATTATATTCTGTTAAAAGGAACCATTCACCAACAAGACATAACAATTATCAATATTTATGCACTAAATAATGGTGCTACGATGTTCATGAAACAAATTTTTTTCAAGCTCCAGAATGAAATAGACCTCAACACAATAATTATGGGTGACTTCAAGACACATCTATCACCATTGGACAGATCCTCCAAACAAAAGTTGAATAAAGAAAGTATAGAACTCAATATCACAATCAATAACCTACATGTAACTGACATATATAAAATATATCAATCATCATCAAGTGGATATACTTTTTTCTCAGCAGCACATGGATCCTTCTCAAAAATAGACCATATATGATGCCATAGGGCAACCCTCAGTAAATATAAAGGTGTGGAGATAATACCATGCATTTTATCTGATCATAATGGAATGAAACTGGAAATCAATGATAAAAGAAGGAAGGAAAAATTCTACATCACATGGAAAATGAACAATATGTTACTGAATGATCAATGGGTTACAGAAGACATAAAGGAGGAAATCAAAAAATTCTTAGAGATAAATGTAATTACAGACACAACATATCGGAATCAATGGGACACAATGAAAACAGTTTTAAGAGGGAAATTCATCGCCTGGAGGTCATTCCTGAAAAAAAGGAAAAACCAACAAATAAGTGAGCTCACACTTCATCTCAAAGCCCTAGAAAAGGAAGATCAAAACAACAGCAAATTTAGCAGAAGGCAAGAAATTATTAAAATCAGAGTGGAAATCAACGAAATTGAAACAAAAGAAACTATTGAAAAAATTAACAAAACTAAAAGTCGGTTCTTTGAAAAAATAAATAAGATCAACAGACCCTTAGCCATGCTAAAGACGAAAAGAAGAGAAAGAACTCAAATTACTAACATATGGGATGAAAAAGGCAACATCACAACAGATGCTACAGAAATACAGAAGACAATTAGAAATTATTTTGAAAACCATTATTCCAATAAAATAGAAAATAGTGAAGACATCGATAAATTTCTTAAGTCATATGATTTGCCCAAACTGAGTCAGGAGGATACACACAATTTAAACCGACCAATATCAATGGATGAAATAGAAGAATCAATCAAAAGACTACCAACCAAGAAAAGCCCAGGAACGGATGGCTATACAGCGGAGTTTTACAAAACCTTTAAAGAAGAATTAATACCAATACTTTTCAAGTTATTTCAGGAAATAGAAAAAGAGGGAGCTCTGAAAAATTCATTTTATGAGGCCAACATCACCCTAATTCCAAAACCAGAAAAAGACACCTCAAAGAAAGAGAACTACAGACCAATATATCTGATTAACCTAGATGCAAAAATCCTCAATAAAAAACTGCCTAATCGAATACAAAGGCACATCAAAAAAATTGTTCACCAGGATCAAGTAGGATTCATCCCTGGTATGCAACGATGGTTCAATATATGAAAATCAATAAATGTTATTCATCACATCAATAGACTTAAAGATAAGAACCATATGATCATCTCGATAGACGCAGAAAAAGCATTTGACAAAGTACAGCATCCCTTTATGTTCAAAACATTAGAAAAATAGGGATAACAGGAACTAACCTCGACATTGTAAAAGCTATCTATGCTAAGTCTCAGGCTAGCATCATTATGAATGGAGAAAAATTGAAGGCATTCCCTCTAAAATCTGGAACAAGACAGGGATGCCCTCTGTCACCACTTCTATTCAATATAGTTCTCGAAACACTGGCTAGAGCAATTAGACAGACGAAAGAAATCAAAGGCATTAAAATAGGAAATTAAGAACGAAAATTATCACTATTTCCTGGTGCCATGATTCTATACATAGAAGACCCAAAAGGGTCTACAAAAAAACTACTAGAACTAATAAATGAATTCAGCAAAGTGGCAGGATATACAATCAAAATGCATAAATCAAAGGCATTTCTTTATATCAGCGACAAAACTCCTGAAACAGAAATGAGAAAAAACACTCCATTCACAATATCCTCAAAAAAATTAAATACTTGAAAATCAACCAAACAAAAAAGGTAAAAGACTTATACAATGAAAACTACAGAACCCTAAAAAGAGAAGTAGAAGAAGATCTTAGAAGATGGAAAAATATACCCTGTTCCTGGATAGGCAGAACTAACATCATCAAAATGGCGAAATTACCAAAAGTTTTCTATAGGTTCAATGCAATGCCAATCAAAATCCCAATGGCATTTCTTGTAGAAATAGATAAAGCAATCATGGAATTCGTATGGAAAAATATAAGACTCAGAATAGCAAAAGCAATTCTAGCAGGAAGTGTGAATCAGGCGGTATAGCGATACTGGACTTAAAACTATACTACAGAGCAATAATAACAAAAACAGCATGGCACTGGTACCAAAACTGGCGGGTTGACCAATGGTACAGAATAGAGGACACAAAGACTAATTCACAAAGCTACAACTATGCTATATTTGATAAAGGAGCTAAAAGCATGCAATGGAGGAAATATAGCATCTTCAACAAATGGTGTTGTAAAAAATGGAAATCCGTATGCAGCAAAATGAAACCGAATCCCCTCCTCTTGCCATGCAAAAAAGTTAACTCAAAGTGGATCAAGGAGCTAGATATCAAATAAGAGACTCTGCATCTGATAGAAGAAAAGGTTGGCTCCGATCTACATAATGTGGGGTCGGGCTCCAAATTCCTTAACAGGACACCCATAGCAGAAGAGTTAATAACAAGAATCATCAAATGGGACTTACTTAAACTGAAAAGATTTTTCTCAACAGGATAAAAAATGAGAGAGGTAAATAGGGAGCCTAAATTATGGGAACAAATTTTTACTCCTCACACTTCAGATAGACCCCTAATATCCAGAGTATACCAAGAACTCAAAAAATTAGACAATAAGATGATAAATAACCCAATCAAAAATGGGCCATGGACCTGAACCGACACTACTCAGAGGAGGACATACAATCAATCAGTAAGTAAATGAAAAAATGCTCACCATCTCTAGCAGTCAGAGAAATGCAAATTAAAACCACCCTAAGAAACCATCCTACTCTAGTAAGATTGGCAGCCATTATGAAGTCAAACAACAAGTGCTGGCGAGGATGTGGAGAATAGGGTACTCTTGTACATTGCTGGTGGGACTGCAAACTGTTGTGGCAAATTTGAAAAGCAGTATGGAGAATCCTGGGAAAGCTGGGAATGGAACCACCATTTGACCCAGCTATTGCCCTTCTCAGACTATTCCCTGAAGACGTTAAAAGAGCATATTACAGGGATACTGCCACGTCGATGTTCATAGCAGCACAATTCAAAATTGCTAGACTGTGGAACCAACCCAGATGCCCTTCAGTAGATGAATGGATAAAAAAATGTGGCATTTATACACCATTGAATATTATGCATCATTAAAAAATGACAAAATTATTGAATTTGCAAGGAAATGGATGGCACTAGAGCAGATTATGCTTAGTGAAGCTAGCCAAACCCTAAAAAACAAATAAAAATGTCTTCTTTGATATAATGAGAGCAACTAACAACAGAGCAGGGAGGAAGAGCAGGAAGAAAAGATCAACATTAAACAGAGACATGAGGTGGGGGTCGGAAAGAGAGAGATAAAGGAAATTGCATGGTAATGGAGGGAGACCCTCATTGTTACACAAAATTATATATAAGAGGTTGTGAGGGGAATAGGAAAATAAACAAAGATATAAATGTATTACAGTAGATGGGGTAGAGAGAGAAGATGGGAGGGGAGCGGGGATACTAGAGGATAGAAAATGTAGCAGAATACAACAGTTACTAATAGGGCATTATAAAAATGCAGATGTGTAACACATATGATTCTGCAATCCGTATTTGGGATAAAAATGGGAGTTCATAACCCACTTGAATCTAATGTATGAAATATAATATGTCAAGAGCTTTGTAATGTTTTGAACACCCAATTAAAAAAATAAAAAAAAAATATGAAATAAAATAATTGAAAAAAAAACACATGGAGAAATATTTCACTCTCATCCAGAACAATGCCTTGACATTACCCTCGCCCCAAGTAATACATCATTAGAGGAGAAGAGTTAGAAAATCTGGGAATACATAGCTGGAATTTAATATGATCAAAAGTTCACAACCTTGGAGGTGGTAGAGTAGTTTACTAAAGTAAGTGACAGGGTAAACACTCCACAAATATGGAGCTCTGCTGGCCTAATGACTTCTTCAGAAACTGCCTCTGAGGTTGGGCACTTGAAATATATGTTGTTGTCAGGAGCTTTAGATTCCTTTGTAATGAGAGCATCAAAGCTGGGTGTGCATCTATGTGACCTTTAGGACATGGTTTCTTATGTTCCAATGAACATGAGTCAGCAGTGCTGAATTCAATCTTTGTAGGTAAACTGTGGTCACTGGGGGCTAAGTGTATCCCTGTGTGTACTGTGAAGCCATTTGGTCATCCTCCACATTTTGTGGTGTTTCTTGCTGCTGCACTGGTAGTTTGGTATTTGCTTCACAAAATACAAGGAGTCCACCTGGGACAAAGTGTTGGAGGGAGTTTCTCACTTGTGGTGGGTCAGGGTCTGCAGGAGAATGCACCCACCAAGGTTCTATCCCAAATAGCTTGCCTCTTGACCATAGCAACGTGATTCTCAACATTGCCCTGAAACCTCTACAAATAAAAATACGCCTTTACATATAAGGGTCTGCTCGCTGCACCATGTCAGTCACAAGCAATTTGGAAGCCAATGGAAGATCCACTTGGCCCCACCACAGATGATTTATCACACACCTGCCGACTGCAGCTCTATGCCCACTACTCAGCAGGCTCCAAATTACTGACATCTCTGCTCTACACCATTTTCTGGAAACCCAGTCCATCAGGCACTGTCTGTTATACTCATAGTCAGCAACAGGATATCCAAAGGTTCTCCAGTGCCACCTGGTCATGGAAGTTTAAAAAAAAATTCAGGGTATTTATCTAGCCATTTTTCAAGGATGAATTTGAAGGCACTGTGGGTTTCACTTCATTCAGGAACCATTAAATGGTGAGGATGCTCATTTCAATGAAAGTTCTGAAGAACTCTCATAAGCATGGCTTCCTAAATAGTGGCCAATGATCACATGATGCTAGGCGCATTGAGGTCTACAATGTGATGTCCATGTGTGTTTTGACTCTCAACTATGGCTGCCAAGTCTTTCAGAATAAAATTATGTGATACCCTGGCTGAGATTCCCAGTGCTCTGTGCAAAGCCAACCTGGGCCTAGATCTCAGTTTCCAAGGGCAAATTTCATGCGTGGCCTCCTAAAATCCCAACTCAATTCATGGCAATACTTCTCTGAGGTCAGTACCACAACTCAGTATCTAAGGGGAATCACACCAGAGTTCAAGGCCAGGTGGACCCAGTCGTCACTTCCAACCACCACCCAAATGACCACAATTAAAACAAAAACACTCCCACATGACCCACATCTTCTTCCATATAGACACTCATCATAACTTCTGGCTGGAGGTTTCCATAAGGGGCTCCGCCCAAGCCAGTGTCAAAAATAAGATCCCTTGCCCCTTAATTTGACTAAACTCAGGGTGGCCTGTACACCCTTCGTGTGAACAAGATGTGGTCAAATAGGCCTGCCATTAATACTGCTCCACTTCTCCAATTTGAGGACTACTGACTGTGGGTTTTAGATTCTTTATGTGAACTGGAGTCATGATAAAACCCAAGCACCTATGGGATAGAATCTGCAGGGCTTTGAGGAACTCATTTGACACAAAGGATCCCTATTCTCACTTGATGGAGGTCTCGAACCTTACAGAGGAAGACGAGAGACTTCATCCACAATGACTGCTCTTTTTGCCACTTTGGTTTTGGATGTACACATGGAATCTTTCTTTAGATCCATCAGGTGATGAGAAACTAAGCAACAGCCTCACACAGGGCCAATGGTCTGAATGAGACACATCTTTTTCAAAGCAATTAAGCAAAGAGCCACAGGTAATGCCCATTCATTTCCATTTGAAAACTGTTTTCTTCAGGCTTCACAAAGGGGTGGCCTAAGGCAAAGACCTTCCTGACATTTAGGGCAACAGAACAATAGGTAACCAAAAGGCCAAAGCAGGGTTTCTCCACTGAGACTTTAATGGTCATAGTGATTTCTGAGTTTTCAGTGATGCTCGCCATTCCCTTCAGCTATCCAGTACATGGCCATGTCACAGAGCTTGGAGGTGGTATATATCTTGCACAAAAAACCATGAGCCTATTCTAGAGAGTGGCCAGAATTCAGGAAGAAAAGTGGAACTTAGGAAGATAGCAGGTGTAGCCAATTGATAAGGCAAGCCGCAGTCCATTCATAAATTGTGCAGGATGAATTCTGGGAAGCTTTCTACTAAACAGGACATATCTATTGATCCAATATCTTTTCTAGTGTCTACAACCATAGATAACAGTGGGATACACAGACATAGAAACACTCACCTTGCCAAACGACTTACTAGAAACAGTTCACTCCAAACCAAACAAACCGCCTTCCCTACCTATTTTCAGAACATGAGACAAAACCACAAACCCACAACCAAACCTACAAAGGCAACTCCTTCCGCCAAGTAGGTCTTTGACAATCTGGAGTGTCCTCTGACTTATGGGCCATACTATGTTCCCCCGAAATGGCCACTCCTGTCTCAGATTTGGACTCCATGGCCAACTCTATTTTATTGTCAGGAGCCAGCTGTGAGCCACTACCTGCTCTCTCAGGAAAGGCCCCTCTTCAGAGATTTCCTGCCATTTGGCCATCCTCACATGAGTAGGTACCAAGAAAGACTGACTCTGTCCTTGGTAAATCCAAACAAATGAGACCACTCGGACTGGAACTGGCCCTGGATTTTTTGCCTGAATTCCTGGATCCCAAGATCAGATAGTTCCATCACCAAGGAAGTGAGGTGAGGTCACTTCTTTCAGGAATTGAAAAATCTGTGGAAAGCAACCCTGGGCCTAGATCTCAGTTCCAAGGGTGACTCTTATGCGTGGCCTCCTAAAATCCCAACAAAATTCAATGCAATACTTCTCTAAGGTCAGTTCCACAACTCAGTCTCTAAGGGGAATCACACCAGAGTTCAAGCCCAGGTGGACCCAGTCATTTCTTCCAACCGCCACACAAATGACAAAAATTAAAACGAAAACACTCCCACATGGCCCTCATCTTCTTACATATTGTCATTCATCATAATGTCTGGCTGAAGATTTTCAAGAGGGGCGAAGCCCAAGAAAGTGTCCAAAATAAGCTCACTTGCCCCTCATTTGCCTAAAGTCAGGGTGGCCTGGACACCCTTCCTGTGAACCAGGAGTGATCAAATAAGCCTGTCATTAATAATGCTCTGTTTCTCCAATTTGAGGCCTACTAATTTTCAGGTATAGATTCTTTGTGATTTGGGGTCATGCGAAACCCCAAGCACCTCTGCAGGGCTTTGAGGAACTCTTTTGACCCAAAAAAAATCCATTTTCTCACTTGACAGAGGTCAGGAACCTAACAGAGGAAGGCAAGAGACTTCATCCACAGTGACTGATCTTTTTGCCATTATGGTTTTTGATGCACACATGGGATCATTCTTTAGATCCATCAGGTGCTGAGAATGTAAGTCACAGCCACACACAAGGCCAAAAGGCTAATTCAGCCACATCCCTTTCCAAAGCAATTAAGCAAAGAGCCACAGGTGATGCCCATTCATTTCCATTTGAAAACTCTTTCTTCAGGCTTCACAAAGGGGTGGCCTGAGACAAAGTCTTTCCTGACATTCAGTGCAACAGAACAATAGGTAAGCAAAAGGCCCAAAGCAGGGTTTTTCCACTGAGACATTTCTGTTCACACTGATATCTGAGTTTTCTGGCCATTCTCTTATGCTATCCAGTACATGGCCATGTCACAGAGCTTGTAGTGGTACATATCTTGGACACAAAAC
The DNA here is from genome assembly GCF_048772815.1 of Callospermophilus lateralis. Lineage (NCBI taxonomy): Eukaryota > Metazoa > Chordata > Mammalia > Rodentia > Sciuridae > Callospermophilus > Callospermophilus lateralis. The sequence goes on along the minus strand of NW_027514380.1, from coordinate 14,620,967 downwards.
CATGAGCCTATTCTTGAGAGTGGCCAGAATTCAGGAAGAAAACAGGAACTTTGGAAGATAGAAGATGTTGCCTCTCGATAGGACAAGCTGCAGTCCATTCATAAATTGGGCAGGATGAATTATGGGAAGATTTATATTAGACTGGACGCATCCATTAATGCATTCTCTTTTCTAATGTCTACAACAATGGACACAGTGGGATACACAGACATAGAAACACTCGCCTGGTCAAACTACTTACTAAAAACAATCCACTCCAAACCAAACAAACCAACTTTCCTACCTATTCTCAGAACATGGCCTGACCTCTCTCAGATCTGGTTTCCTTGGCCAACTCTGTGAAGTTGTCAAGAAAAAGGGGTTAGCCACTACCTGCTTCTTCTGGAAAGGTCCCTCTTCAGAGCTGTCCTGGCATTTCGCCATCCTCACCTCAGTAGGTACCAAGAAAGACTGACTCTGTCCTTGGTAAATCCAAACAAGTGAGTCCACTGGGACTGGGGCTGCCTTGCGGTGCCTGGCTTCTTGGATACCAAGTTCAGAGAGTTCCATCACCAAGGAAATGAGTTATGTCACTTTCTTTGGAACTGAATGAGGTCACTGCCTTGGCAACCACTTTGTCCTAACAGTTTCTTGCAAGTGTCCCATGAGATGGAGGCTGCCCCTACTTCCTGTGACACTTTCACAAGGTAGAATGGTATGTCAACCATAGGCACCCAGCAGCAGCTCTCCACACAGGCCTGGTTTGGTCCATCTTCTCTACAATAAAAAGAGAGAGGCTGATTCAGACACATCCCTTCATCCTGACCAGGGTGTTTGCCATGGAAGATGACTTTTGCTCTCTCAGGTCCTTGAGAGCTGCCTACATCTTCTCCAGGTATCATTTCTGAATGGACCTTTGAGGTTCTCAGCAGGTGGAATGTCCCCTACTTTCCTGTATTGTAAGAACGACTCTATCCCTGCTCTTCTGTAAAATGAGATTGAGGGAACAGTGTATGTTTAGGGTTAATAACAGGTTCGATTAGGGTTAGCAATCATTCTGTGCGATAAATAATGGTATTGGGAACCTGCGATATTTACAAGAATATCGAGGTGAAATATAAGTATGAAAACAGAAATCTAGGTATGATTTGAAGCCCAGAAGGGCATTGGGCCCTTAATTGGTATACTTAGTTTTGAATTATATTCTGCAAAGATGTCTCAGACAATTTGATATACAATGGCATAGGACCTTGTACCTTGGATGTTTGAATGTAGAAGAGAACATCCAATCCAAAGGGATAGTCGGTAGGATTAGGAAGATAGTCGGTAGGTTTAGGAAGAAGAGTGAGTGTAGGATTGGGACTAAAAATTCTTTAGCTATAGGGTTTCAGATAGAGAGTGAATGTAAATGTCAGCACATATGAAGAGTCAGTCACTAAGATGAAATTGGGAAAATATGTAGAAAAGCAGATATCAATAGAGACATTATGAAATCAGGCAAAGTATTAAGTGATTGATAAGAGTACACAATTTCACCAGGGTTGAGTTTGAATATATAATCTTAGGAAGAAACAAATATGTAGTAACCAATAGGATTGACATTTGAGAGCATTAGGCAACCTGGACATGGATGTTTTTAGTAATACATGATCTCTTTCCATTTAGTCTTTGGTACAATCATAAGTGTGACCTTTACATTTTTTGTCCAGAATATTACTGTGATAAAATCTATATGTAGATCAGGTGACATGAGTATTTCTACCACCATTTCTGTGAGCAATATACTGAAGACGTAAAATTTGTATTTGGGGTACAAAGAGGTGTACCATGTGTCCATGAATATAGAGATTAAGCATGAATACACCATACTGTGAATAAATAATATAACTGGTTCCAACTTTAAATAATGGATTGAATTGATGTCTGAAAATATACAATAAATCTTATATTGATATATATTCATTCATTCCAACCAGTTATACATCTAATGGTAATAATAGTGTTTTGGTTTATCATGAAGAGTGTGTGAAGTTGGCTTCAGAAGTGATTATGGAAATCAAAAATAATGTGTTCGGAAAGAATTCTCATGCAAAGACCAGTCAAGAAATATGGAGGAATACATGTGTTTTGAAGCAGGAAGTGATTGAAAGTGAAACAAATGCCTATAAATTTGCTAAATTGTTTATGAAATATATATCCTATAATGTGCATAAACTGATGAAATTGTAATGTACCAGTTTTGAATAAAAATTAACGTAAAAATACATATCATGTCCCATTGGAATCTACTTGCATTGATGTTAAACTTGGTCAGTTACTGTAGAAATATTAGGATTCGCGTGCCTCATTCACCGAAGTAAGTTTTCTTTTTTTTTTTTAATTTTTTAATGGTTGTTCTAAACATTATATATTTCTTGATATATCATATTTCACACTTTGATTCAAGTGGGTTATGAACTCCCATTTTTACCCCGTATACAGATTGCAGAATCATATCAGTTACACATCAATTGATTTACACATTGCCATACTAGTGTCTATTGTATTCTGCTGCCTTTCCTATCCTCTACTATCCCTCCTCCCCTCCCCTCTCTTCCCCTCTTCTCTCTCTACCCCCTCTACTGTAATAAATTTCTCCCTTTTGTATTATTTTTCCCTTTCCCCTCACATCCTCTTTTATGTAATTTTGTATAACCCTGAGGGTCTCCTTCCATTTCCATGCAATTTCCCTTCTCTCTCCCTTTCTCTCCCACCTCTCATCCCTATTTAATATTAATCTTCTTCTCATGCTCTTCATCCCTACTCTGTTCGTAGTTACTCTCCTTTTATCAAAGAAGGCATTTGGCATTTGTTTTCTAGGGATTGGCTCAGCTTCACTTTGCATAATCTGCTCTAATGCCATCTATTTTCCTGCAAATTCTATGATTTTGTCATTTTTTAAAGCAGAGTAATACTCCATTGTGTATAAATGCCACATTTTTTTATCCATTCTTCTATTGAACAGCATCTAGGTCGGTTCCACAGTCTTGCTATTGTGAATTGTGCTGCTATGAACATCAATGTAGCAGTGTCCCTGTAGCATGCTCTTTTAAGGTCTTTAGGGAATAGACCGAGAAGAGGAATAGCTGGGTCAAATGGTAGTTCCATTCCCAGCTTTCCAAGAAATCTCCATACTGCTTTACAAATTGGCTGCACCAATTAGCAGTGCCTCCAATAATGTACAAGTGTACCTGTTTCTCCACATCCTCACCAGCACTTGTTGTTGTTTGACTTCATAATGGCTGCCAATCTTACTGGAATGAGATGGTATCTTAGGGTGGTTTTGATTTGCATTTCTCTGACTGCTGGGGATGGTGAGCATTTTTTCATGTACTTGTTTTTTTGATTGTATGTTCTTCTCTGAGAAGTGTCTGTTCTGGTTCTTGGCCCATTTGTTTATTGGGTTATTTGTTATCTTATTGTCTATTTTTTTTGAGTTCTTTGTATACTCTGAATATTAGGGCTCTATCTGAAGTGTGAGGAGTAAAGATTTGTTCCCAGGATTTAGGCTCCCTATTTACCTCTCTTATTTTTCCTTTTGCTGAGAAAAAACTTTTTAGTTTGAGTAAGTCCCATTTGTTGATTCTAGTTATTAACTCTTGTGCTATGGGTGTCCTATTGAGGAATTTGGAGCCCGACCCCACAGTATGTAGATCATAGCCAACATTTTCTTCTATCAGACGCCATGTCTCTGATTTGATATCAAGCTCCTTGATCCATTTTGAGTTAACTTTTGTGCATGGCGAGAGAAAGGGATTCAGTTTCATTTTGTTACATATGGATTCCAAGTTTTCCCTGCAGCATTTTTTGCAGATGCTATTTTCCTTCATTGCATGCTTTTAGCCCCTCCATCAAATATAAGATAGTTGTAGTTTCCTGGCTTGGTTTCTGTGTCCTCTATTCTGAACCATTGGTCCACCCGCCTGTTTTGGTACCAGTACCATGCTATTTTTGTTACTATTTTTCTGTAGTATAGTTTGAAGTCTGGTATCGCTATGCCGCCTGATTCACACTTCCTGCTTAGTATTGTTTTTGTTATTCTGTGTCTTTTATTTTTCCATATGAATTTCATGATTGCTTTCTCTATTTCTAGAAGAAATTCCGTTTGGATTTTGATTGGCATTGCATTAAACCTATTGAGAACTTTTGGTAATATCACCATTTTGATGATGTTAGTTCTGCCTATCCATGAACAGGATATATTTTTACATCTTCTAAGATCTTCTTCCATTTCTCTCTTTAGGGTTCTGTAGTTTTCATTGTATAAGACTTTCACATCTTTTGTTAGGTTGATTCCTAATTATTATTATTTTTTTTTTAGGATATTGTGTATGGAGTGGTTGTCCTCATTTCTAGTTCAGAGGATTTGTCGCTGATATGCAGGAATGCCTTTGATTTATGCATGTTGATTTTATATCCTGCCACTTTGCTGAATTCATTTATTAGCTCCATTAGTTTCTTTGTAGACCCTTTTGCGACTGCTAGATATAGAATCATGTGATCTGCAATAGTGATAATTTAAGTTCTTCTTTTCCAATTTTTATGCCTTTTATTTCTTTCGTCTGTCTAATTGCTCTGGCTATTGTTTCGAGAACAATGTTTAACAGAAGTGGTGAGAGAGGGCATCCCTGTCTTGTTCCAGATTTTAGAGAGAATGCCTTCAATTTTTCTCCATTCAGAATAATGCTAGCCTGAGGCTTAGCATAGATTGCTTTTACAATATTGAGGTATGTTCCTCTTATCACTAGTTTTTCTAGAGTGTTGAACATAACAGAATGCTGTACTTTATTGAATGCTTTTTTTGCATCTACCGAGATGATCATATGGTTCTTATTTTTAAGTCTATTGATGTGGTGAATAACATTTATTGATTTCCCTATATTGAACCAGCCTTGCATCACACGGATGAATCCTACTTGATCATGATTCACAATTTTTTTGATATGTTTTTGTATCCAATTCGCCAGAATTTTATTGAGGATTTTTTCATGTATGTTCATTAGATATATTGGTCTGTAGTTTTCTTTCTTTGAAGTGTCTTTGTCTTTTGTAAGAATCAGGGTGATCTTGGCCTCGTAGAATGAATTTGGAAGATCTCCCTCTTTTTCAATTTCCTGAAACACCTTGAAAAATATTGGTATTCGTTCCTCTTTAAAGGTTTTGTTAAACTCTGCTGTATACCCATACGGTTCTGGGCTTTTCTAAGTTGGTAGTGATTTGATGGTTTCTTCTATTTCCTCAATTGATATTGGTCTGTTTATGTTGTCTATATCCTCCTGACTCAATATGGGCAGATCATATGACTTAAGAAATTTATCGATGCCTTCACTGTCTTCTATTTGATTGGAGTATAAGGATTCAAAATAATTTCTGTTTATCTTCTGTATTTCGGAAATATCTGTTGTGATATTTTCTTTTTTAATCCCTTATGCTAGTAATTTGAGTTCTCTCTTCTTCTCTTTGATAGCATGGCTAAGGGTCTGTCAATTTTATTTATTTTTTCAAAGAACCAACTTCTACTTTTGTCAAGTTTTTTCAATTGTTTCTTTTGTTTCAATTTCATTAATTTCAGCTTTGATTTTAATTATTTCTTGCCTTCTACTTCTTTTGCTGTTTCTTTCGTCTTCTTTTTCTAGGATTTTTAGATGAAGGATGAGATCATTTATTTGTTGGTTGTTTCTTTTTTTAAGGAATGAACTCCAAGCAATGAATTTTCCTCTTAGAACTGCTTTCAATGTGTCCCATAGATTCCGATATGTTGTGTCTGCGTTTTCTTTTATCTCTAAGAATTTTTTAATTTCCTCCTTGATGTCTTCTATAACCCATTGATCACTCAGTAACCTATTGTTCATTCTCCAAGTGATGCATGATTTTTCCTTCCTTCTTTTATCATTGATTTTTAGTTTCATTCCATTATGATCAGATAATATGCATGGTATTATCTGTACTCCTTTATATTGTCTAAGAGTTGCCCTGTGACATAATATATGATCATTTTTTAGAAGGATACATGTGCTGCTGAGAAAAAAGGTAACTGTTTGATGTTGGGTGTTATATTCTACATATCTCAAATAAGTCTAGGTAATTAATTGTGTTATTGAGTTCTATAGTTTCCTTATTCAACTTTTGTTTGGAAGATCTGTCCAGTGGTGAGAGAGGTGTATTCATGTCTTCCATGATTACTGTATTGTGGTGTATTAGACTCTTGAACTTGAGAAGAGTTTGTTTGATGAACATAGTTGCACCATTGTTTGGGGCATATATATATTAATGATTGCTGTCTCTTGTTGGTGTATGGTTCCCTTGAGCAGTATGTAGTGTCTCTCTTTATCCATTTTGATTAACTTTGGCTCAAAATCTATTTTATTTGATATGAGTATGGACTCTCCTGCTTGTTTCCGAAGTCCATATGAGTGATATGATTTTTCCCAAACTTTCACCTTCAGTCTATGTATGCATTTTCCTATCAAATGCATCTCCTGTAGGCAGCATATTGTTGGGTTTTGTTTTTTGTTCAATTCTACTAGCCAGTGTGTCTTCATTGGTGAGTTTAAGCCATTAACATTTAGGGTTATTATTGAGATATGGGTTGTTCTTCCAGCCATATTTGTTTATTTATGTTACTAAACATGGTTTGTTTTTCTCTTTGATTATTTCCCCCCCTTTAATGTCCTACCTCCCACTGTTGGTTTTCATTGTTATTTTCCATTTCCTCTTCCTGCAATGTTTTGCCGAGGATGCTTTGAAGAGATGGTTTTCTAGCTGCAAATTCTTTTCACTTTTGTTTATAGTGGAAGGTTTTAAATTCATCTTCCATACTGAAGCTTAATTTCGCTGGATACACAATTCTTGGTTGGAACCCATTTTCTTTCAGTGTTTGAAATATCTCATTCCAGGACCTTCTAGCTTTCAGAGTCTGTTTTGAAAGATCAGCTGTTATCCTGATTTGTTTACCCTTAAATGTAATCTGCTTCCTTTCTCTTGTAGCTTTTAAAATTCTCTCCTTTTTCTGTTTGTTGGCCATCTTCATTATAATGTGTCTAGTTGTGGCTCTCTTATGATTTTGCACATTCGGTGTTCTGTAGGCTTCTAGGACTTGGGATTCTGTTTTATTTATCAAGTCTGGGAAGTTTTCTCATATTATTTCATTGAATAGGTTGCTCATTCCTTTTGTTTGGACCTCTATACCTTCCTGTATCCCAATGACTGTTAAGTTTGGCCTCTTTATGTTATCCCATATTTCTTGGATGTTCTGCTCGTGGTTTCTTAACAGTCTTGCTGAGCTGTCTATGTTCTTTTCAAGTTGAAATACTTTGTCTTCATTGTCTGATGTTCTATGTTCTAAGTGTTCTACTCTGCTGGTAGTATTCTCAATTGAGTTTTTAAGTTGGTTTATTTCTTCCTGCAATTCTAGGATTTCTGTTTGTTTTTACAACTTCTATCTCCCTATATAGTTGATCTTTTGCTTCTTGGATTTGTTTATGTAATTCATTGTCGAAGTGATCTTTAATTGTCTGATTTTGTTGTCTAATGTCTTCCTTGAGACTCCAGATCATCTAAAGCATGAGTATCCTGAATTCTTTATCTGACATTCCATCTGATGCAGCTATTACCTCTTCTAAAGTTGTGTTGACCTGCATTGCTTGTGGTCCTTTCTTTCCTTGTCTTTTCATACTGCTCGCATTTCTCTCTGCTTGTTGAAACTGTTGTGTTTTTGAAATTTTCCCCCTATATATTTATATTGCTCTTGTGTAGTTGAATAGTCTCCCTTGCAGGAGTGGGGGGCGGCTGTGCTGCTCCTCCAATTGGGGTGATCTATCTACCACGCTGACGGGCTGCTGGGCCTGTTCTGCTGGTTGGTTGCAGGTCTGTCTACAATGTGGGAGCGGGCGGTGGCTCTTTTCTGCCCCTCCTCCATTTGGTATGACGTGTCTACAATGCCCGCGGACCCCTCGGCCTGTTCTGCTGATCCATTGCAGGTCTGCCTACCTTGCCGGCGTGGGCGGCAGCTCTACTCTGCCCTTACTCCAATTGGGATGACGTGTCTACCATGCCGGCAGGACGCTAGGCCTGTTCGCTGGTCCGTCGCAGGTCTGTCTATTTTGTGGGCACGGGCGGTGGATCTGCTCTGCCCCTAATCCAAATTGGGCGATGTGTCTGCCGTGCCGGCAGGCCGCTGGGCCTGTTTCGCTGTTCGGTTGCAGGCTGCCTACGTTGTGGGCGAGGTTGGTCGCTCTGCTCTGCCCCTACTCCAATTGGGGTGTCGTGACTAGCATGCCGGCAGGTCGCTGGGCCGCTTTCGGGCACGGGCGAAGTCTCTGCTCTGCCCCTACTCAAATTGGGGTGATGTGACTAACTCACCGGCGGGTCGCTGGGCCTGTTCTGGGCATGGGCAGTGGCTCTGCTCTGCCCCTATTCCTATTGGGGTGACCTAACAACCACGCTGGTGGGCCACTCGGCTTGTACTGGGCACGGGAGAAGGCTCTGCTTTGCCACTACTCCAATAGGGTTGCCGTGTCTACCACACCGGCGGGTCGTTGGGCCTGTTCTGGGCATAGGCGGTGGCTCTTCTCTGCCCCTACTCCAATTGGGGTGACGTGACTACCACGCCTGCTGGTCGATGGGCCTGTTCCGGGCACGGGCGGCGGCTCTGCTCTGTCACTACTCCAATTGGGATGACATGACTACCACACCTGCAGGTCGCTGGGCCTGTGCCGGGCGTGGGTGGCGGCTCTGCTCTGCCCCTCTGGCTTGAAGACAAAGTGAGAGAGACTCGGGTGTTTGTGACACACTTTTTTTTACCAGGAGACCAACTGTTTCTGTCACCGCTGGTATAGATGAAGTTATCTCCTCCGCCACTTTGTGATGACATCAGATCTCTAACATGTTGGTATCCCATGCGAATTGCAGCATTTCGTTCCCTTTGCCGGATTACCAAAGCAATGGGTGAGTCCTGACCAGCCCTCACAAGCCCCGTCTCAATCCTGTTGCCACTGCCTATGAAGGCTCGGTAGGTATTTACCTCCAGAGAATTCAGCAAGACCTAGACTGAGAAGGAGTTTCCGCGGGTTCTTTAGCCCTGGGCCTGATCAGTTCCAGGAGCCAGAATTCGGCCGCTCTGGGCTTGGTGTATGTTCTGATAGGAGCAGGCCTGAGTAATTTGTCTCCGAGACACAGGCGAATGGCAGCCTGAGATTACCTGTTCTATAGCTGAATGAGCTGCTATCAGTTGATAACAGGAATGGTGACGTCAGCTCTCCAAGATGGTGGCCCCTGGCTTCCTCTGTGGTCTGACTGGTGTGGAAAACCGAATTGGACCGCTTCCTTCCCCGGTCTCAAACCCAGAATTCAGCAATGAGCACAGTGATTGTACAGCTGGCAGGAGCCCACAGAATCCGCACCACTGAATATTTGTGTTGCTATCTCATTGTTTCCCAGCATGCGCCACGGACTCTAGCCGCAGGGCGATTTGCTGAATAAGGAGCATGACGCTCCATGCGGACAAATCACTCACATTTGAGCCCCGTAGCTAATCCTCGTGAGATGGAAATACTTCCACTAGGTTTTGGAGCACCCAAATTTTGCTGGAAATTCGTCATTCTCTTGCACAGTGATGCTGTACATGGGGTTGATGCACTCCTTTCGCTGCCATCATATGATCCTCTGAAGTTAGTTTTCAGTACTAGGAAACGAATATGTATTTCATGTGGATGAATATTTCTGAGAATAAACTTGTGAAAATTTGATTATAAATCCACATACATAAATAAGAATGAATTTAGGGAGTGTATAATAAGACAAATACATTTCATATTTTGAAAAATCTGGAGAGTGAATACATATATATATATAGATAGATAGATAGATAGATAGATAGATAGATAGATAGAAGCACACACCACACAGAGACATTAAAAAGAAGCATTATGTATGCCAATTGAAATTCACCATGAAATATATATCATCCACAGATCCAAAAATATTCATTTTCCTGAACATCAATTTATGTTGTTCAACTAGAAAGCTGACCCATATGTTGAATTTTCAGTTCCAACAGCGTTTAGTAGGAGTGATCTTTTCTTACAATTTGTATCTGCCAAGTCAGCCACCTCACAAAATGTATGTGTGATACCAGGTAGAATTCAATATGTGCATAAAAAAATACATGTGCTGAATAGACTACAGAGAAAGGGAGACAGTTATTCACATATTTGTTAACTTTTAAAACACATAGAGAACTATTTCAATTAAAATTGGCTAGATTTATAACACCTACCATTTATCATAGGAAAGGCAAGTCCAACTATACACCATGTCTCCTGTGAACCTCTTGTATTTCTATTTTGTTTGGGTTATTTTTCTCCATCATATTAAGATTAGAAGTAAAAGTCTAGAAGGGAACTTGTTAGTGTCAGGGATTCAGTATTTCGAATGGAAAATTGGAAAATGTATCCAATGTGTATGCAAATGTGTGCTAAACAAAAATCTTCCCACTCTCATTCAGAACAATACCTTGGCATTACCTTCGCCCCTTGTAAGACACAATTAGAGGAGAAGAGTTAGAAAATCTGTGAATACATACTGTTATAGAAAATGCTCAGGAGTTCACAAATTTGGAGGTGGTAGAGGAGTTTCCAAAAGTAAGGGACAGGGTAAACACTCCACAAACATGAAGCTCTGCTGGCCTAACATCTGGAGAAACTACCTCTGAGGGTGAGCACTTGAAATATATTTTGTTGTCAGGAGCATTAGCTTTCTTTGTAGTGAGACCATCAAATCTGGGTCTGCATCTATGTGACATGGATGACATGGTTTCTTATTTTCCGATGAACAAGAGGCAGCAGTGCTGAATTTTCTCTTTGTAGGTAAACTGTGGCCACTGAGGGCAAGTGTCTCCTCATGTGGACTGTGAAGCCATTTGGTCATCCTCCACTCTTCGTGGTGTTTCTTGCTGTTGCACTAGGAGTGTGGTATTTGCTTCATGAAACAAAAAGAGTTCAACTGGGACACAGTGCTGTAGGGAGTTCTGTCAGTTGTGGTGGGTCGGGTTCTGTTGGAGAATGCACCAACCAGGCTTCTATCCCACATAGCTTGCCCCATTGACCATAGCAACCTGATTCTGAACATTGCCCTGAAACCTCTCCATATAACAAGATGCTTTTACATATAAGGCTCTACTGGCTGCAAAATGTCAGTCACAAGCTATTTGGACACCAATGGCAGATAAACATGGCCACACCAGAGATATTTTATCACACACCTGCCCACCACGGCTCTAGGAACACTACTCAGCAGGCTCCAACTTACTTGCATCTCTGTTATACACCATTTTCATGAAACCCAGTCAATAAAGGCAATGTCTTGTATTCTCATGATCAGCTACAGGACATCCAAAGGTTCTCCTGTGACACCTAGTCTTGGGAATTTCAAAAATTTCATGGTATTCATCTAGCCATTATTCAAGGAAGAACTTGTAGGCACTGTGGGTTTCAATTCATTCATTAACCATTAAATGTTGAGTAAGCTCATTTCAATGAAAGCTCTGGAGAACTCTTAGAGGCAAGGCTTCCCAATGGGTGGCCAAAATGTCACATGAAGCCAGGCCCATTGAGGTCTACAATGTGAGGACCATGTGTCTTTGACTCTCAACTATGGCTGCCAAGTCTTTCAGAATAAAATCATGTGATATCCTGGCTGAGATTCCCTTTGCTCTGTGGAAAGCCAACTTGGGCCTAGATCTCACTTTCCAAGGGCGACTCTCATGCATGGCCTTCTAAAAGCCCAACACAATTCATGGCAATACTTCTCTGAGGTCAATTCCAGAATCCAGTCTCTATGTTGAATCACACAAGAGTTCAAGCCCAGGTGTACCCAGTAATCTCTTCCTACCGCCACACAAATGTTCACAGTTAAAACCAAAACACCCCAACATGGCCCTCATCTTCTTCCATGTAGACACTCATCATAACCTCCGGCTGGAGGTTTCCATGAGGTACAAAGCGCACGTCCGTGTCCAAAATAAGCTCCCTTGCCCCTCATTTGCCTAACATCAGGGTGGCCTGGACTCCCTTCCTGTGAAACAGAAGTGAAAAAATAGGCCTGCCGTTAATACTGCTCTGGTTCTCCAACTTGAGGCCTACGGAGTGTGGGGTTTAGATTGTTTATGTAAATTTATTTTTTTGTTGTTGTACTTTAACTTTTTAATATGTTTTTATTTTTAAAATATTTTTATTTTATTATTATTATTATTATTATTATTATTATTATTATTTTAAACTTTAATTTACATCTTTTAAATGATCATTATTTTCAAATTTTTTCTTTCTTTCTTTCTTTTCTATTTTTTTCTTTTGTCTTATAGTTTCTTTTCAATTTTCTGATTTCCCCTTCCTTGAATTCTACCTGCCTACTCTCATTCTCTTTAGTGACTTCTTCCCTTTTCTTCTAATATCTTTCCTCCCAAGCATCAAATAAATTTATAAGAGTAAACAGTAACTCAACAGTCAAACAGAGCAAGAAGTAAAATGTGCAGCACAAAAAATCAAGGAAGAAAATAAGTACAAACAATGAAGGACAGCCAAAATATTCAGGAGGACCTATAGTCATCAGAAAAATGGTCATATAAAGAACTCAAGGAATAACTTAGACAGATGGAATTGAAACTTAAAGAGGATACGAGACAGCAAATCCAATCAGTGAAAGAACAGATTGAAAATGAATTACATAAACAGATAAAAGAAGAAGTTATGCATCTTTATCAGGAGATAGAGATTATAAAAAAATCAAACAATAATTCTAGAAATGAAGGAAACGATAAACCAAATTAAAAAGTCAATTGAGAGTATCACTAACACTGTGGAGCAAGTAGAAGACAGAATGTCAGATAATGAAGACAAAATATATCATCTTGAAATGAATCTAGCCAACACAGAAAGTCTGGTAAAAAATCATGAGTAAAACATCCAAGAGATATGGGATAACATAAAAAAACAAATTAATGAGTCATCTGGATAGGTACACAGATTCAAGCCAAGGAAATTAGTAATCTATTGAATGAAATAATTACAGAAATATTTCCAGAAATACAAAGTAAATGGATATACAAATTGGACATGGTTACAAGACACGGAGCACACAAAATCACAGTAGACCAATACCAAGACACATTGTTATGAAGATATCCAATATACAAAACAAAGAGAAAATATTAAAAGCTCTAAGAGAAAGGAGGCAGATTACATTAAGGGGTAAACCAATAAGGTTGAGAATGGATTTTTCATCACAGTCACTGAAAGCGAGAAGATCTTGGAACAACGTATTTCAAACACTGAAAGATAATGAATGCCAACAAAGAATTCTGTATCCAGCAAAATTAAGCTGCAGGTATGACAATGAAATAAAAATATTTCATGATAAACAAAAGCTAAAAGAATTTGTAGCCAGAAAACCAGCATTGCAAAGCATCTTGAGCAAAACAATACACGAAGAAGAAATGAAAATCAACAACCAAAACCATCAGTGGGAAGTGCCTCAGTAATGACTGAGGGTGGGGGAAAAGCTAATCATGGAGAAACAAACTAAATTTAAAAAAAAAAGATGAATCATCAATCATGAGCGGCAGTACAAACCATATATCAATAGTGACTCTAAATGTTAATGGCTTAAACTCTCCAATAACGCGACATAGGCTGGTAACTTGGATTAAAAATGAATCCAACAATATGTTGCCTCCAGGAGACACATCTGAATGGAAAAGACATACACAGGCTGAAGGTGCAAGTTTTGGAAAAAATATACCATGCAACGGTCCCCGTAAGCAAGCAGGGGTGGCCATCCTCATATCGAATAAAATCGACTTCAAGACTAATTTAATCAAAAGGGATAAGAAAGGACATTATATACTGTTCAAAGGAACCATTCACCAACATGGCATAAAAATTATCAATATTTATGCACCAAATAATGGTGCTGCAATGTTCAAAAAACAAATTCACCTCAAGTTCCAGAATGAAATAGACCACAACACAATAATTATGGGTGACTTCAACACACCTCTCTCTCCATTGGACAGATCCTCCAAACAAAAGTGAATAAAGAAACTATAGAACTGAATATCACAATCAATAACCTCGACTTAACTGACATATATAGAATATATCAACCATCATCAAGTGGATATACTTTTTTCTCAGTAGCACGTGGATCTTTTTCAAAAATAGACCATATATTATGTCATAGGGCAACCCTCAGTAAATATACAGGGGTGGAGATAACACCATGAATTTTTTCTGATCATAATGGAATGAAACTGGAAACCAATGATAAAAAAAGGAAGGAAAAATCCTACATCACATGGAAAATGAACAATATGTTACTGAATGATCAGTGGGTTACAGAAGATATAAAGGAGGAAATCAAAAAATTCTTAGAGATACATGAAAATACAAACACAACATATCAGAATCTATGGGACACAATGAAAGCAGTTTTAAGAGGGAAATTCATCGCCTGGAGGTCATTCCTGAAAAAAAGTAAAAACGAACAAATAAATGAGCTCACACTTCAACTCAAAGCCCTAGAAAAGGAAGAGCAAAACAACAGAAAATGTAGCAGAAAGCAAGAAATAATTAAAATCAGAGCAGAAATCAACAAAATTGAAACAAAAGAAACTATTGAAAAAATTAACAAAACTAAAAGGTGGTTCTTTGAAAAAATAAATATGTTCGACACACCCTTAGCCATGGTAATGAAGAGAAGAAGAGAGAGAACTCAAATTACTAACATATGGGATGAAAAAGGCAATATTACAACAGATGCCTCCGAAATACAGAAGACAATTAGAAATTATTTGGAAAACCTATATTCCAATAAAATAGAATATAGTGAAGACATTGATAAATTTCTTAAGTCATATGATATTCCCAGAGTGAGTCAGAAGGATACACACAATTTAAACAGACCAATGTCAATGGATGAAACAGAAGAAGCAATCAAAAGACTACAAACCAAGAAAAGCCCAGGAACGGTTGGCTATACAGCGGAGTTTTACAAAACATTTAAAGAAGATTTAATACCAATACTTTTCAAGTTATTTCAGGATAGAGAAAAAGAGGGAGCTCTGCCAAATTCATTCTATGAGGCCAACATCACGCTGATTCCGAAATCAGAAAAAGACACCTCAAAGAAAGAAAACTACAGACCAATATATCTGATGAACCTACATGCAAAAATCCTCAATAAAACTCTGGCGAATCGAATACAAAGGCACATCAAAAAAATTATGCACCATGATCAAGTAGGATTCATAGCTGGGATGCAAGGATGGTTCAATATACGGAAATCAATAAATGTTATTCACCACATTAATAGACTTAAAGATAAGAACCATATGATCATCTCGATAGAAGCAAAAAAAGCATTTGACAAAGAACAGCATCCCTTTATGTTCAAAACATTAGAAAAAATAGGGATAACAGGAAGTTACCTCGACATTGTAAAAGCTATCTATGCTAAGCCTCAGGCTAGCATCATTATGAATGGAGAAAAATTGAAGGCATTTCTTCTAAAATCTTTAACAAGACAAGGATGCCCTCTCTCACCCCTTCTATTCCATATAGTTCTCGAAACACTGGCCAGAGCAATTAGACATACTAAAGAAATAAAAGGCATAAAAATAGAAAAATAAGAACGTAAATTATCACTATTTTCGGGTGACATTATTCTAAACATAGAAGACACAAAAAGGTCTACAAAAACTACTAGAACTAAAAAATGAATGACCTGTCACCCACCGGCAGGTCAGGCCCAGAAACCTGCAGAGGGGCACAGCTGCCCCACCCACGGGCAAGGTAGACGATACCGTGACCACTGACAAAACAGGCCCAGTGGCCCGTCTGACACATCACCCCGGTTGGGGGAGGGGCAGAGCCACCAACAGCACCTGTTAGGTAGACAGACCTGCAAACGACAGACAGAACAGGCCTAGCGGCCAGCGGAGGGGCAGAGCCGCTGCTCACGCCTGCAAGGTAGGCGGACCTGTGACCACCGAAAGAACAGGCCCACCGAAAGTACAGGCACAGCGGCCTGCCGGCATGGTAGGCACATTGCCCCAATTGGAGGAGGGGCAGAACCACGGCCAAAGCCTGCGAGAGAGACTTTGCAACTATACAAGTTCAATATAAATATATAGGGGGAAAATCAATAACACAACAGTTTCACCAAGCAGAAAGAAACGCGATCAGTATGAAAAGACAAGGAAAGAAAGGACCACAAGCAATGCAGGTCAACTCAACTTTAGAAGAGGTAATATCTGCAGCAGATGGAATGTCAGATAAAGAATTCAGGATATACATGCTTCAGATTATCTGGAGTCTCAAGGAAGACATTAGACAGCAAAATCAGACAATGAAAGACCACTTCGACAACTTCGAAAATGAATTACATAAACAAATCCAAGAAGCAAAAGATCAATTATACAGGGAGATAGAGGTTATAAAAAACAAACAAACAAAATCCTGGAAATGCAGGAAACAATAAACCAACTTAAAAACTCAATTGAGAATACTACCAGCAGAGTAGAACACTTAGAAGATAGAACATCAGACAATGAAGACAAAGTATTTCAACTGGAGAAGAACATAGACAGCTCAGCAAAGCTGTTAAGAAACCATGAGCAGAACATTCAAGAAATATGGGATAACATAAAGAGACCAAACTTAAGAGTCATTGGGATACAGGAAGGTATAGAGGTCCAAACAAAAGGAATGAGCAATCTATTCAATGAAATAATACGAGAAAACTTCCCAGACTTGAAGAATGAGACAGAATCCCAAATCCTAGAAGCCAACGGGACGCCGAATGTGCAAAATCATAAGAGATCCACACCTAGACACATTATAATGAAGATGCCCAACAAACAGAATAAGGAGAGAATTTTAAAAGCTACAAGAGAAAGAAAGCAGATTACATTTAGGGGTAAACCAATCAGGATAACAGCTGATCTTTCAACACAGACTCTGAAAGCTAGAAGATCCTGGAATAACATATTTGAAACACTGAAAGAAAATGGGTTCCAACCAAGAATTGTGTATCCAGCAAAATTAAGCTTCAGTATGGAAGATGAAATTAAAACCTTCCAATATAAACAAAAGTGAAAAGAATTTGCAGCTAGAAAACCATCTCTTCAAAACATCCTCGGCAAAACATTGCAGGAAGAGGAAATGGAAAATAACAATGAAAACCAACAGCGGGAGGGAGTACAGTAAAGGGGGGGGATAATCAAAGAGGAAAACAAACCATGTTTAGTAACATAAATAAACCAATATGACTGGAAGAACAACCCATATCTCAATAATAAATGTTAATGGCTTAAACTCACGAATTAAGAGACACAGGCTAGTAGAATGGATCACAAAACAAGACCCAAAAATATGCTGCCTTCAGGAGACGCATTTGATAGGAAAAGACATACATAGACTGAAGGTGAAAGGTTGGGAAAAATCATATCACTCATATGGACTTCAGAAACAAGCAGGAGTGTCCATACTCATATCAAATAAAATAGATTTCAAGCCAAAGTTAATCAAAAGGGATGAAGAGGGATGCTACATACAGCTCAAGGGAACCATACACCAACAAGACATCACAATCATAAATATATATGCCCCAAACAATGGTGCAGCTATGTTCATCAAACAAACTCTTCTCAAGTTCAAGAGTCTAATAGACCACCATACAATAATTATGGGAGACTTCAACACACCTCTCTCACCACTGGATAGATCTTCCAAAGAAAAGTTGAATAAGGAATCTATAGAAATCAATAACATAATTAATAACCTAGAATTAATTGACATATATAGAATATACCACCCAAGATCAAGCAGTTACACTTTTTTCTCAGCAGCACTTGGATCCTTCTCAAAAATAGATCATATATTATGTCACAGGGCAACTCTTAGACAATATAAAGGAGTAGAGATAATACCATGCATCTTATCTGAACATAATGGAATGAAATTGAAAATCAACGATAAAAGAAGTAAGAAAAAATCATGCATCACTTGGAGAATGAAAAATAGGTTACTGAATGATCAATGGGTTATAGAAGACATCAAGGAGGAAATTAAAAATTCTTAGAGATAAATGAAAACACAGACACAACATATCGGAATCTCTGGGACATATTGAAAGCAGTTCTAAGAGGAAAATTTATTGCTTGGAGTTCATTCCTTAAAAAAAGAAAAAAAACAAAAAATAAATGATCTAATACTTCAACTCAAAGTCCTAGAAAAAGAAGAGAAAAAAACAGCAAAAAATAGAAGACAAGAAATAATTAAAATCAGAGCAAAAATTAATGAAATCGAAACAAAAGAAACAATTGAAAAAATTGACAAAACTAAAAGTTGGTTCTTTGAAAAAATAAATAAAATTGACAGACCCTTAGCCACGCTAATGAAGAGAAGAAGAGAGAGAACTCAAATTACTCGCATACGGGATGAAAAAGGCAATATCACAACAGACACTTCAGAAATACAGAAGATTATCAGAAATTATTTTGAATCCTTATACTCCAATAAATTAGAAGATCGTGAAGGCATCGATAAATTTCTTAAGTCATATGATTTGCCCAGATTGAGTCAGGAGGATATTGACAACCTAAACAGACCAATATCAACTGAGGAAATAAAGAAACCATCAAAAGACTACCAACTAAGAAAAGCTCAGGACCGGATGGGTATACAGCAGAGTTTTACAAAACCTTTAAAGAGGAACTAATACCAATACTTTTCAAGCTATTTCAGGAAAATGAAAAACAGGGAGAACTTCCAAATTCATTCTATGAGTCCAACATCACCCTGATTCCTAAACCAGACAAAGACACTCCAAAGAAAGAAAACTACAGACCAATATCTCTAATGAACCTAGATGCAAAAATCCTCAATAAACTTCTGGTGAACCGGATACAAAAACATATCAAAAAAATTGTGCACCATGATCAGGTAGGATTTATCCCTGGGATGCAAGGTTGGTTCAATATATGGAAATCAATAAATGTTATTCACCACATCAATAGGCTTAAATATAAGAACCATATGATCATCTCGATAGATGCGGAAAAAGCATTCGACAAAGTACAGCATCCCTTTATGTTCAAAACTCTAGAAAAACTAGGGATAACAGGAACATACCTCAATATTGTAAAAGAAATCTATGCTAAGCCTCAGCCTAGCATCATTCTGAATGGTGAAAAACTGAAGGCATTCCCTCTAAAATCTGGTACAAGACAGGGATGCCCTCTCTCACCACTTCTGTTCAACATAGTTCTCAAATAACTGGCCAGAGCAATTAGACAGACAAAAGAAATTAAAGGCATAAAAATAGGAAAAGAAGAACTCAAATTATCACTATTTGCAGATGACATGATTCTATACCTAGCAGACCCAAAAGGGTCTACAAAGAAACTATTAGAGCTAATGAATGAATTCAGCAAAGTGGCAGGATATAAAATCAACACGCATAAATCAAAGGCATTCCTGTATATCAGTGACAAATCCTCTAAAATGTAAATGAGGACAACCACCCCATTCACAATATCCTCAGAAAAAATAAAGTACTTGGGTATCAACCTAACAAAAGAGGTGTAAGACTTATACAATGAAAACTACAGAACCCTAAAGAGAGAATTGAAAAACATCTTAGAATATGGAAAAATATACCCTGTTCTTGGATAGGTAGAATTAACATCATCAAAATGGCGATATTAACAAAATTTCTCAATAGGTTTAATGCAATGCCAATCAAAATCCCAATATCATTTCTTGTAGAAATAGAGAAAGCAATCATGAAATTCATATGGAAAAATAAAAGACCCAGAATAGCAAAAACATTGCTAAGCAGGAAGTGTGAATCAGGCGGTATAGCTATACCAGTCTTCAAACTATACTACAGAGCAATAGAAACAAAAACAGCATGGTACTGGTACCAAAACAGGTGGGTGGACCAATGGTACAGAATAGAGGACACAGAAACCAATCCACAAAACTACAACTATCTTATATTCGATAAAGGGGCTAAAAGCATGCAATGGAAGAATGCTAGCATCTTCAACAAATGGTGTTGGGAAAACTGGAAATCCATATGCAACAAAATGAAACTGAATCCCTTTCTCTCGCCATGCACAAAAGTTAACTCATAGTGGATCAAGGTGCTAGATATCAAATCAGAGACTCTGTGTCTGATAGAAGAAAAAGTTGGCTCTGATCTACATATTATTGGGTCGGGATCCAAATTCCTTTATATGACACCCATAGCACAAGAATTAATAACAAGAATCAACAAATGGGACTACTTAAACTGAAAAGTTTTTTATCAGCAAGAGAAAGAATAAGAGAGGTAAATAAGGAGCATACATCATGGGAACAAATTTTGACTCCTCACACTTCAGATAGAGGCCTAATATCCAGAATATACAAAGAACTCAAAAAATTAGACAATAAGACAACAAATAACCCAATAAACAAATGGGTCAAGGACGTGAACAGACACTTCTCAGAGGAGGACATACAATCATTCAACAAGTACATAAAAAAATGCTCACCATTTCTAGCAGTCAGAGAAATTCAAATCAAAATCACCCTAAGATACCATCTCACTCCAGTAAATTGGCAGCCATGATGAAGTCATACAACAACAAGTGCTGGCAAGGATGTGGGGTAAAAGATACTCTTGTACATTGCTGGTGGGACTGTAAACTGGTGTGGCCAATTTGGAAAGCAGTATGGAGATTCCTGGGAAAGCTGTTAATGGAACCACAATTTGACTCAGCTATTGCCCTTCTCAGACTATTCCCTGAAGACCTTAAAAGAGAGTAATACAGGGATACTACCCCATCGATTTTCAGAGCAATACAATTCACAATTGATACACTGTGGATCCAACACAGATGCCCTTCAATAGATGAATGGATAAAAAAAATGTGGCATTTATACACTATGGAGTATTACGCAGCACTAACAAATGACAAAATCAAAAAATTTGCAGAAAAATGGATGGCACTGGAGCAGATTATGCTTAGTGAAGATAGCCAATCCCTAAAAAATAAATACCAAATGTCTTCTTTGATATAATGAGAGCAACTAAGAACAGAGCAGGGAGCAATAGCAGGAAGAAAAGATTAACTTTAAACAGAGACATGAGGTGGGAGGGTAAGTGAGAGAAAAGGGAAATCGCATGGTAATGGAGGGAGACCCTCATTGTTACACAAAATTACATATTGTTGTGAGTGGAATGGGAAAATAAACATGGAGTGAAATGAATTACAGTAGATGGGGGAAAAAGAGAAGATAGGAAGGAAGGGGAGGGGAGATAGTGGAGTATAGGAAAGGTAGCAGAATACAACAGTAACTAATAGGGCATTATGTAAAAATGTGGATGTGTAACCGATGTGATTCTGTAATCTCTATTTGGGCTAAAAATGGGAGTTCATAAGCCACTTGAATCTAATGTATGAAATATTATATGTCAAGAGATTTGTAATGTTTTGAGCAACCAATAAAAGAAAAAAAAAGTAGCAATATATATGCCAATCAAAATTCATCATGAAATATATATAATCCACAGATCGAAAAATATTCATTTTACTGAACATGGATTAATGTATAATGTTATTCAACTAGGAAAATCACCCATACGTTGAATTTTCAGTTCCAACAGCATTTAGGAGGAGTTATCCTTTCTCACAATTTGCATCTGCCAATTCAGTTACCTCACAGGTTTGTACATGTGGTACCAGGTAGAATTCTATATGTGCATATAAAAATACATGTGCTGAATTGGCTACAGAGAAAGGGAGACAGGAATTCACATATTTGTTAATTTTAAAAACACATGTAGAACTATTTCAACAAAAAAATGACAACATTTATAACTCCTACACTATATAATGCAAAAGGCAATTGTAACAATACAACATGCCTCCTATGAACTGCTTGTATTTCTATTCTGTTTGGGTTATTTTTCACCATCATATTAGAATTATTAGTCAGAGTATAGTAGGGTATGTGTTAGTTTCAGGGCTTCAGTATTTCAAATAGAAAATTGAAAAATGAATCGAATGTGTATGTAAATACGTGCTACACAAAAATCTTCCCACTCACATTCAGAACAATGCCTTGATATTACCTTGGACCCATTAAGACACAATTAGAGTAGAAAAGTGTGAAAATCTGTGAATACATATCTGGAATGGAATATGCTCGGGAGTTCACAACCTTGGTGGTGGTAGAGGAGTTTCCAAAAGTAAAGAACAGTGTAAACACTCCACAAACATGGAGCTCTGCTGGCCTAAGACTTCTTGGAAAACTGCCTCTGAGGTTGGGCACTTGAAATATATGTTGTTGTCATGAGCTTTAACTTCCTTTGTAGTGAGACCATCAAAGATGGGTCTGCATCTATGTGACCTGGAAGACATGGTTTCTTATATTCCAATGACCATGAGGCAGCAGTGGTGAATTCTCTCTTTGTAGGTAAACTGTGGCCACTGGAGGCTAAGTGTCTCCTCGTGTGGACTGTGAAGACATTTGGTCATCCTCCACTTTTCGTGGTGTTTCTTGCTGCTGCACTGGGAATTTGGTATTTTCTTCAACAAATACAAGGAGTTCTACTAGGATACAGTGCTGGAGGGAGTTCTGTCACGTGTGGTGGGTCAGGGTCTGCAGGAGAATGCACCAACCAGGCTTCTATCCCACATAGCTTGCCCCAATAACCATAATAAACTGATTCTGAACATTGCCCTGAAACCTCTCCATATAAAAAATGCCTTTACATATAAGTGTCTGATTTCTGCACTATGTCAGTCATAATACATTTGGAAGCCAATGGCCGATCCACATGGCCCCACCATGGTGTTTTATCACACACCTGCCCACCACTGCTCTAAGCCCACTACTCAGCAGGATACAAATTACTGGCATCTCTATTCTACACCATTTTCATAAAACCCAGTAAAACAAGGCATTCTCTGGTATACACATGATCAACCACAGGACTTCCAAAGTTTCTCCAGTGCCACCTGGTCATGGAAATTTCAAAAATTTCATGGTATTTATCTAGCCATTTTTCGAAGATTAAGTTGGAGGCACTGTGGGTTTCAAATCATTCAGGAACCATTAAGTGTTGAGAAAGCTCATTTCAATGAAAGCTCTGGAGAACACTCACAGGCAAGGCTTCTCAAAGAGTTGCCAAAAGGTCACATGAAGCCAGGCAAAGTGAGGCCTACAATGTGAGGTCCATGTGTGTTTTGACTCTCAACTATACCTGCCAATCTTTCAGAATAAAATCATGTGATATCCTGGCTGAGGTTCCCATTGTTTTGTGGAAAGAGACCCTGGGCCTAGATCTCAGTTTCCATGGGTGAGTCTCATGCATAGCCTTCCAAAATCCCAACACAATTCATGGCAATACTTCTCTGAGTTCAGTTCCAGAACTCAGTCTCTAAGGGGAATCACGCCAGAGTTCAAGGCCAGGTGGACCCAGTCATTCCTTCCAACCACCACAAAAATGACCACAATTAAAATCAAAACACTCCCACAGGGCCCTAATCTTCTTCCATATAGACACTCATCATAACCTCTGGCTGGAGATTTCTATGAGGGGCACAGCCTAAGAAAGTGTCCAAAATAAGCTCACTTGCCCCTCATTTGCCTAAAATAATGGTGGCCTGGACACTCCTCCTGAGAACCAGGAGTGATCAAATATTCCTGCTGTTAAAGTGTTCCGCTTCTCCAATTTGAGGCCTACTGGCTGTGAGGTATAGATTCTTTATGTGATTTGGAGTCATGAGAAAACCCAAGCACATATGGGGTAGCCTCTGCAGGGATTTGAAGAACTCATTTAATCCAAAGAATCCCTATTCTCACTTAATGGAGGTCAGGAACCTAAAACAAGAAGGCAAAAAAAATTCATCCACAATGACTTCTCTTTTGGCCATTTCGGTTTGGGAAGCACATGGGATTTTTCTTTAGATCCATTGGGTGCTGAGAATCTAAGTCACAGCCTCACACAAGGACCAGAGACTGATTCAGACACATCCCATTCCAAAGCAATTAAGCAAAGAGCCACAGGTGAAGCCCATTCATTTCCATATGAAAACAGTTTTCTTCAGGCTTCACAAAGGTTGGGCATGAGGCAAAGACCTTCCTGACATTCAGGATAATTGAAACAGATGTAAGCAAATGGCCCAAGAAGTGTTTCTTCACTGAGACTTTACTGGTCACACTGATATCTGAGTTTTCTGAGATGCTATCATTCTTTTCAGCTATCCAGTACATGGCCATGTCACAGAGCCTTGTGGTGTTACATATCTGGGACACAAAACCATGAGCATATTCTGTAGAGTGGCCAGAATTCACGAAGAAAACAGTAACTTAAGAAGACAGTAGGTGTTGCCCATCCATAAGGCAAAGTGAAGTCCATTAATCAATTGGGCAGTTTTAATGTGGGGAAGCTTTCTACTAGAGAAAACAAATCCATTGATGCATTCTCTTTTCTAATGTCTACAACCACGGATACAGTGGGATACACAGACATAAAAACCCTCACAATGTCAAAGGACTTACTAGAAACAGTCCACTCCACACCAAA
Source organism: Callospermophilus lateralis (assembly GCF_048772815.1). Lineage (NCBI taxonomy): Eukaryota > Metazoa > Chordata > Mammalia > Rodentia > Sciuridae > Callospermophilus > Callospermophilus lateralis. The sequence continues at coordinate 14,596,307 of NW_027514380.1, read as the reverse complement.
AAAAAACGCCTTTCCTACCTATTCTCAGAACAAAAGAGAAAAAACCACAAACTCACACCCACAACGGCAAAGCCACCTCCTTCCCCCAAGTAGGTCTGTGACTATCCAGAGTGTCTTCTGACTGGTGGGCCATATTATGTTCCCCCGAAATGGCCTGTCCTCTCTCAGATCTGGTCTCCTTGGCCAACTATGTGAAGTTGTCAGGAGACAGCGGTTAGCCACTACCTGCTTTCTCAGGGAAGGTGCCTCTTCAGAGCTCTGCTGGCATTTGGCCATCCTCACATCAGTAGGTATCAAGAAAGACTGACTCTGTCCTTGGGAAAAGCAAACAAGTTAGCCCAATGGGACTAGGACTGCGACTGGCTCTGTGTGCCTGGCTTCCTGGATCCCAAATTCAGAGAATTCCATCACCAAGGAAGTGAGGAGAGGTCACTTCCTTCAGGAACTGAATGAGGTCACTGCCTTGAAAACCACTTTGTCCTAACAGTTGCTTCCAAGGGTCCCATGAGATGTAGGCTGCCCCAACATCCTCTGACACATTCAGAAGTTAGAATGGAATATCAACCTTAGGCACCCGGGAACAGCTCTCCACACAGGCCTGGTTTCTTCCAACTTCTCTACAATAAGAAGAGAGAGGCTGATTTAGACCCATCAATTCATCCTGACCAGGTTGTTTGCCATGGAAGATTTCTATTGCTCTCTCAGGTCCTACATAGCTGCATAAATCTTCTCCAAGGATCATTTCTCCATGGATCTTTGAGGTTCTCAGAAGGTGGAAGATCACCTACATTCCTATATTGTAAGACCAACTCGGTTCCTGCTCTTCTGTAAGTTATCTTGACGGAACAGTGTATGTTTGTGGTTTATAACATGTTTGATTTGGGTTACGAATCATTTTGCGAGATGAATAATGGTATTGGCAACCTTCGATATTTACAAGAGTATATAGGTGAAATATAAGTATGAAAGCAGAAAATTAGGAAAGATTTGAAGCCCAGAAGGGAATTGGACCCTTAAGTGGTATACTTAGCTATGAGTTATGTGCTGCACAGTTGTCTCAGATAAATCAATATACAATGGCATAGGACCTTGTACCTTGGATGATTGAATGTTGAAGAGAACATCCAGTCAAAAAGCGATATTCAGTACGATGATGAAGGTAGTCGTTAGGTTTAGAATGAAGAGTGAGTATAGGATTTGAACAAAAAGTTCTTTAGCAATAGGGTTTCGGTTAGAGAGTGAGTGTAAATGTCAGCACATGTGAAGAGTCAGTCACAATAATGAACTGGGGAAAATATGAGGGAAAGCAGATATCAATAAAGACATTAGGGAATCAAGCAAAGTACAAAGTGAGTGATAGGATTAGACATTTTCAACAGGCTTGAGGTTGAACATATAATCTTAGGAAGAAACAAATATGTAGTCACCAATAGGATTGACATTTGAGAGCATTAGGCAACCTGGACATGGATGATTTTAGTAATCCATGCTCACTTTCCATTTAGGCTTTGGTACAATTGAAAGTGTGACCTTTGCTTTTTGTGTCCAGAATATTTCTGTGATAAAATGTATATGTATATCACGTGACATGAGTATTTCTTCCACCATTTCCAGGAGCAATATTTTGAAGACATATAAATTTGTATTGGGGTACAAATAGGTATACCCTCTGTCTATGAATATAGCAATAACGCATGAATAGACCATACTGGGAATAAATAATATAACTGGATCCACTTTAAATAATGGATTGAATGGATATCTGAAAATATATAAGAAATGTTATAATGATACACAATCAATCATTCCAACCAGTTATATATCTAATGATCATCTTAGGGTTATGTTTTATCATGAAGGGTGTGTGAGTTTTGCTTAAAAATTGATCATGGAAATTGAAAATAATATATTTGAAAAAAAGTCTCATGAAAAGACCAGTCAAGAAACATAGGGAAATACATGTGTTCTGGAGCAAGAAGTGATTGAAAGTGAAACAAATGCCTATAAATTTGCTAAGTAGTGGATGAAATATATATCCTATGATGTGCATAAACTGAAGAAATAGTAATGTACCAGTGTTGAATAATAATTAATGTCAAAATACACATCATGTCCCATAGGAATCTACTTGCATTGATGTTAAACTAGGTCAGTTAATGTAGAAATACTAGGATTTGTTTGCACCTTTCACTGAATTTAGTTTTCAGTACTAGGAAACAAATATGTATTTCAGGTGGATGAATATTTCTGAGAATAATCTTGTGAAGAGTTGATTATTAATCCACATACATGAACATGAATGAATTTAGGAAGTGTATATGAGACACATATATTTCATATTTTGAAAAATCTGGAGATTTATTTTGTATATATATACACACACACAAACACACACACAAATACATTCAAAAGTAGAATTATATATGCCAATCGAATTTCACCATGAAATATATATCATCCACAGATCCAATAATATTCATTTTACTGAACATGGATTTATGTATAATGTTATTCAACTAGGAAGCTCACCATTAGCTTGAATTTTCAGTTCCAACAGTATTTAGGTGGAGTGATCTCTTCTCACAATTTGTATCTGCAATGTCAGGCACCTCAAAAAAATGTACATGTGACATCAGGTAGGATTCTATATGTGCATATAAAAATTAATGTGCTGAATAGGTTCCAGCGAAAGGGAGATAGGAATTCACATATTTGTTAACTTTAATACACATATAAAACTATTTCAATTAAAAAATGACTAGATTTATAACACCATCCTTTTATCTTGCAAAAGTCAAGTCCAATATACACCATGCCTCCTCTGAACTGCTTGTATTTCAATTCCGTTTGGGTTATTTTTCTCCATCATATTACTATTTGTAGTTAGCGTCTAGAAGGGTATGGGTTATTGTCAGGAATTCAGTATTTCAATTGGAAAATTGGAAAGTGAATCCAATGTGTATGCAATTATGTGCTGCACAATATTCTTTCCACTCTCATCCAGAACAATGGCTTGACATTACCTTCGCCCATAGTAAGACACAATTAGAGAAGAAGAGTTAGAAATTCTGTGAATACATATCTGGAATGGAAAATGCTCAGGAGTTCACAACCTTGGAGGTGGTAGAGGATTTTCCAAAAGTAGGGGACAGGGTTGATCACCCAACATGATCTTTCATTAAAATTGTGAGCCATCTTGCCACAAAGCCATGAAAAGATAATTTTTGCTTTACTATAAATTACTGCAAATTCTGAACCTGCTTAGAATGCCTGACCATGTTTTGAACTCACCCATGCCTGGCTCTCTGACCAGATAACAGCCCTCTCTGAAACTTTATTGACACCTCATAAATATTCGCCTTCCCTGGCCCGACAACGACCCTCTCTGAGGCTCTAATGGTCCTCATAATTTCTGATGCAGGGGCCAGAAAAAAAAATGTAAACTACAATTAGTGTGATGCTTGTCAAAGTTCTGTTTTCTGTAACCCCCCTTTTGTGTAACTTTCTGGGCTATAAAGCTGGGCTGTAGGAAAGGTGGGGTTGCTGTCTTGTTTCCTCCATTTTGAGAGGGAGAGGCAGCCTGGCTGGTTGAAATATTAAGCTTGCCTTAATTTGATTTTAATTGGAGTCAGTGGTCTTTTCTTGTTTCCTGGACTAACATTTTGGAGTTCCCCAGCAACATGACCCGACCAGATCACAAAGCCAGACTGCTGGAAATTCTGAAGCTGGCCTATCCTCCAGGACTCCAGGCTGTAGAGCCAAGTTCCAAGGCCTTGGAATGAGCCTTCAGTCCGTGGATCACTGCAGTGAACCATCACACTAAAAATATTATCAAGCACCTGGTGGAGGAGGCCTTCATAGTTAAGAGGCGCCTTTATAACAACTGATATCCGGTTAAGGGAGTACTCTTCTGATGACAGAGAGGTGGCCTGGGAAGGCTCACATATACTCCTGTCCGGGACAGTAATCGGAATCCTTCTTTCCTCTGTTCTCTTCTGTAGGGAATACCTCTGAAAGTGTAGAGAGGTGCCGACTGGCACACAGGAGCTCCTACCCCGGAGCTTTAGCAAGACGCTGCATTGCTCCTCTGGTTTTCTGTTTATTCGCCGAGTTTCTGTTTTTTTTGTGTTTTGTTCTGTGTTCTAAATGTTTTTTATTTGTTTGTTTTTGTGCGTTTTGTTGTGTGATTTCTGTGGTAAAATCTTAAGGATATTGCACGTGAAAATGGGTAATAAAGCATGTAAGCCTGACACCCATTTGGACTGTGTTTTAAAGAAATGCGATGCACTATACCCCCCTTTGTTAAGCAGGATGAGAGAAGCCCCTAGCTGGCTGTCTGGAGCACACCCACTGCAGAGGGCAATGCCTGCTGGGGACCTAATAACTGAGTATCTCCCAGGTTAACAAGTGAATCTCCTTTAAAACCCCTTGTCCCTCCAGATCAAGAGAGTCACAACTTTGGACAGAGTCCCCTGTTTTTCTCCTTTGTTAGCAAAGCAGTAAACCTCCCTTTGACTTTTTCTCAAACCCTGTCCTTATATTAAATTGGTATTAATTGGCTTCAAGGTCCAGAACCGAAATTTAAGTTACGAATTTTGATACCCCCCCGACCCCGGAATTTTGGAGAGCTGACTACTGAAATGTTAGGAGATTCAGCGTGCTTGGGGTGGAACCGAACCAGAGGAGCTAATCCTGTAAGTAAAAGACGGGACTGAGGGACTCCCAGCAGCTGCCGAAGTCCTGTTTCTTCAGTGAATTCCCTCCTTCCTTCCCTGCACTGTAAGTATTATGGCACCTCTGTTTTCTTAAAAAAGAGAAAAAGAAAAAGGAGACACTAAATGCAGTAAAGTCACCATGGAGACCTTTGATATTACATTTCCGGTTGCCCCTTTGTGAAAACATCTGATACCCTTGTGGGGACATCTATCGTGCCACTGGTGTAGGAGATTTTTCTCTTATCTGCTGTTTTAAAGGCTTCTGTCCTGTCAGCCATAGTCTGGAGCTCCTTTCTGTCTGTCTTTTGTATTTGTTTCTGGCCATTTAAGACATGTGCAATAATGTGTTGATATTATAAATTGTTTCTTGGGAATGATCTTAGCTGAATGTGTGTATAAATGATGATGTTTTATTGTAACAATATGGTATCTGAATGGGTTTTTGAAGCATTGCACAATCTTGCAGTTAAAAGTCGGGTTTAGGTAATTTTTTAGTTTATGATTTCAGATAATTCATGCCAGAGAACTTAAATACTTAAAATGGAAAACTAAAGAATTCTACTTCCAAGTTGGCAAGTAACTTCCCAATCATTTAGTCTTTTTTTCACCAATTTTTAATTGGGTAGCCTGGGAAAATGTCACAGTGTGTCAGTGCATTAATTTGGACAAGGATAGTAAATCATAGTATGGTATCTGTTGACAAAACAAGATGTTAAGGTATAAAATTTTGAATTGTATCTTAAAATTGTATCATAATTTTCAACATCCTCCCCTGAAAATTATGGTTAAAGTGCGTTAGGCCTGAGGTGTCTGCTCAGAATAGCAGTTTTGTCCAGCTCCTTCCAGAACTCAGCCAGGACTTATGCTAAAATGTAAATGAAAGAAGCCTGCAAGCTCAGTAGGAGACTAATCTGATGTCTAAGTGGGAAAAAAAAGGTAAATCGTATGGTATTTACTAATTACTGGCCAGTCATTTTTTCTAGGACTCTCATTTTTTCCCTTAGATTCTGTATTTTTTTTTGAGCTCATTATTTTGATCCTACAGAACTAGGTTAATATTTTTCTGATCAGTTCTATCTTTGACCAAAAGTGCAGTTTTGAAACATTGCAATGCAGATTTCACCTGTGAAAAGCTACAAGGCCTTACTATTATTATTTGTGCACACTTTTGTTATGTGTTGTATGTCCATATATCCATATGTTCGTATATCATATATGTGATATACAATTTAACATATATAAGGAGCTATCATTAAAAAAAAGCACTCATAAAAACAAATTTTAAAAAGTGGATTCAAAGATCTTTAATTCACGTGAGTTAAATGGTTCACTTTAAATTTGGATAAACAAATAACAAAAAATGTCTTTAAATTTAAGATTACAAGTTTTTCTAGCTGCTCAAAAATCTAATAAAATATTAATGTCTATAAAATGTCTAATATGCCTTGGTTCTAGGACTTTTCCTTTAACAAAAAAATGGTTTACACTGTTCAATACATTTCTCTAATATTTTGATAAAAAAGTGAAGTAAATTTGAAACGGATTACTCATTCATGAGTACTTTTGTTAGATATCTGATTGATTTAGTAAGGTCTGTATAAGTTTGTTCTAAAGTCTGTATAAGATTGTAAAAATCAGTCATGTGATAAAGCGACACAAATTTCTTAAAACAAAAGTTTACCCATAACATTGTGTTTATTAAGTTTTATTTTTCTAGAGCAAGCAACCATAAAAATTAAACAACTGATTAAATAAGAACTGTTATTTTAGAGCACTGTACTGGAATTTCTTTAAAAGCTAAACGTGGTTAATGTAAAAACATCAATGTCATTGTGATGCTATTAATGTGCTCATATCTTCCAGGTATACAAGTCTGTAAGGTAGAAACTTTAAAAGAGCATTACATCAAGCTGGTGTTCTGAAGTTGTATGGTAAATATATATATATGGGATTTATTTACTTGTTATCAATGAGATATGTAAAGTTTTATGTTACTTTTTACATTGGGGAAAAATTTAAATATATTTTTAAGTTAATGAGTGCCTAATCTATGTAAAGGTTAAAAATTTTCAGCCTTTCTTTAATTCATGTTTTAAATGTGATATCATATGGTGTTAGCTAATGTTCATGTGACCTCAAACAATTTATGTAAACTGTGTAAAATGATATTTAAAAAACAAAGATCAGCTTTAGAAGTAAAACACTTAAGATTTATATAGAGCCCTGCCTTACCTGAGATAAGGCTCTGTGTCTCATCTTACAACATGTGAGAATAACTACGAAAGCAGTAGGTCAGATGTTATTTAATTTAAAGTTATGTTCAGAAGTTTTTTTTTTCTGTCAAGATTACTAGGATCTCAAAAAGGGGATATAATTTATAACTCAGCGAAAAATTCAGGGTAGCTATTACACGAACTAAGTATTTTTACTCTTGTTAATTTTATTTTGTAATTTCCTTATAAGTTAACTAAAGATTCCCTGTTAGTGTTTTACAAAAGAGTTGCTTTTAGAACACAACATTGGTTAATTTAAGATCATAAGTGATCACCTACAAGACAGACAGAAAAATACAGATTCCAAATAATAAAATGATAAATAATTTTAAATTATAGACATTAAAGCACAATACTCTTAATATAAGGCTGTTAAAATTTATTTGCTGGATGTTTAAGATTAGGATTTAAAATTTAATTTAAATGAAAAGGGACAATAAAACAAATATTTGGCTCTTGCCCTCTGAGTCAGTCTGTATCCAGGGAACAGGAGACTTCTCTAAAGAACTTTGCAACTCTGAGCCACATAACCTCCTGATCAGGAAGATTATTGAGACCACTGGAGAACAGAAAGCCAATCAGTGCATTTTCTACGAAGAAGAGAGTCATCAGAGAAGGAAGATATTCCTGATGCTTCCGAGAGAAACCACATGGTCAAGCAAGACCTGGACTCACCTAGCGCAAATGGCACTAGCAGAACTGAGAAGTTGCTCTCAAGTTTCCCCAGAAATGACTCCCAGAAAATCTCAGCTGACTGTTAACAATAGATAGAAACAAAAGTCAGTTTTACTGCTTCATCTTAAACTCTTAGCAAAGACAGATAATCCCAAAATACAGCCATTCCTGGGCATTTTAAATAATAATAGTTATAATAATATTTTAACGTATACACTTTATGGTAGCCTCCCAAAATAAGTAAGACTGGAGGCTACAAAGAAGGATTCTCAGACAGGAATGCCTGATGAGTATAAAAAGAGACTATCAAGAGGAGCTACCAGAGGCAGAAGTTCTTTGTTTAAGGCTTACAGATATTCCTAACCTACACAGGTAGGCTTGGTGTTTGCTAGTACGATTATCCAGCCCTGACTAACAGAATTAAAGGTTTCTCTATTACACACAGAGGTCATACTAGTAAAAGGAATTTGCAAGATCAGATGACATTAAATTATTAAACTGTATCTTATGGGGTGGGACAACTGTGACACTAAAAGTTAAATATTAATTTGAAAGTCCTGATAACTGGGGATATTGAAGACAGATGAGGGGACATCTATACAGTGACTTGTTTCAGCTGCTGCAACATTTATTCAGTACTCATGGTTTTTGTTTCTCTCATAGAAGAACCCATCCCCAGATGACTTTACAAACTGTTCTACCACAACCAGACTTCAAACCGAACTGACTTCTAAAAGGCAACTCATGTCCCTCATGATGTGCCCCCTCATGTCACCCTCTCTCAGCTCAGAAGAAGCCAAAATGAGTGACGCCTCTCTTCTTACAACAATGGAGCCAAAAATAAATAGACTTTCATTTTAAGTAATTAATTAAGTCAGGTAAAATCAGGGAGACTGGTTTTGTGTGAGTTCAAAAAATATGGAGACTGTTACCTGAGGTATTAAAATTCCCTCAGTGCTCTTCCCCTACCCTATCAAAGATTTGAAAGGGACACATTAGAAAAGGGGGGAATGATAGACCCAACCTGATCTTTTATTAAAATTTGGATCCATCTTGCCACAAAGCCATGAAAAGAAAATTTTGGCTTAACTATAAATTACACCAAATTCTGAACCTGCTTGGAATGCCTTCCCATGGCCTTGAACTCACCCATGCCTGGTTCTTTGACCAGGAACAGCCCTCTATGAAACTTTATTGACACCTCCTAAATATTGGCCTTCCCTGGCCAGACAATGACCCTCTCTGAGGCTCTAATGGTCTTCATAAATTCTGATGTTGGGGCCAGAAAATATATATATGTATATATATAAACTACGATTAGTGTGATGCTTGTCAGAGTTCTGATATTTGTAACCCCCCTGTAGTGTAAAATTCTGGGTTATAAACCTGGGCTGTAGGAAATTTGGGTGGCTGTCTTGTTTCCATTGTTTTGGGAGGGAGAGGCCAGATGGGCAGTGGAAAATATAAGCTTGCTTTAACTTGATTTTAATTGGAGTCAGTGGTCTTTTCTTGCATCCTGGTCTAATAGGTAAATGCTATCAAACATGGAGCTCTGCCAGTCTAAAGACTTCCTTAGAAACTGCAACTGACGATGGGCACTTGACATATATGTTGTTGTCAGGAGCTTTAGCTTTCTTTCTAATGAGACCATCAAAGCTGGATCTGCATCTATGTGACCTGGAGGACATGGTTTCTTATTTTTCAAAGGACATGAGGCAGCAGTGCTGAATTCACTCTTTGTAGGTAAACTGTCGCCACTGAAGGCTAAGTGACTCCCCGTGTGGACTGTGAAGCCATTTGGTCATCCTCCACTTTTCGTGGTGTTTCTTGCTGCTGCACTATGAGTTTGTTATTTGCATCACAAAATACAAGGAATTCAGCTGGGACACAGTGCTGGAGGGAGTTCTGTCACATGAGATAGGTCAGGGTCTGCAGGAGAATGCATCAACCAGGCTTCTATCCCTCATAGCTTGTCCCCTTGACCATTGCACCTGATTCTGAACATTGTCCTGAAACATCTCCATATAACAAGATGCCTTATATGGAGAGTTATCAGACATATAAGTGATTCCTGGCTGCACAATGTCAGCCACAAGCCATTTGGAAGTCAATGGCAGATACACATGGCCCAACCACAGATGTTTTATCCAACACCTGCACACCACAGCTCTGGGCCCACTACTCAGCAGGCTCCAACATACTGGTATCTCTGTTCTACATCATTTTTATGAAACCTAGTCAATCAAGGCACTGTCTGGTACTCACTTCATCAGCAAGAGGACATTGAAAGGTTCTCCAGTGCCACCTGGTCATGAAAATTTCAAAAATTTCATGGTATTTATCTAGCCATTTTTCAAGGATGAAGTTGGAGAAATTGTGGGTTTCAATTCATTCAGGATCCATTAATGTTTGAGGAAGCACATTTCAAGGAAACTCTGGAGAATTCTCAGAGGCAAGGCTTCCCAAAGAGTGGCCAAAAAGACACATGAAGCCAGGCCCATTGAGTTCTACAATGTGAGGTCCATGTGTTTTTTGACTGTCAACAATGGCTGCCAAGTCTTTCAGAATAAAATAATGTGATGCCTTAGCAGAGATTGACAATGCTCTGTGGAAAGCCACCCTGGGCATTGATCTCAGTTTCCAAAGGCAACTCTCATGAGTGGTCTCCTAAAATCCCAACACAATTCATGGCAATACTTCTCTGAGGTCAGTTCCTGAACTCAGTCTGTAAGGGGAATCACACCAGAGTTCAAGCCCAGGTGGACCTAGGCATCTCTTCCAACCACCACACAAATGACCACAATTAAAACCAAAACACTCCCAAATGGCCCTCATCTTCTTCCACATAGACACTCTTCATAACCTCTGGCTGGAGGTTTCCATGAGGGACACAACCCAAGACAGTTTTCCAAATTAACTCCCTTGCCCCTCATTTGCCTAAAGTCAGGGTGGCCTGGACTCCCTTCCTGTGAACCAATAGTGATCAAATAGTCCTGCTCTTATTACTGCTCTGCTACTCTAATTTGAGGCCTACTGACTGTCTGGTATATATTCTTTATGTGAATTGGTGTCATGAGAAAACCCAAGCCCTTATGTGCTAGCCTCTGTAGGGCTTTGAAGAACTGATTTGACACAAAGGATCCCTATTCTCACGTGATGGAGGTCAGTAAGCTTACAGAGGAAGGCGAGAGACTTCATCCACAATGACTGCTCTTTTGGCCATTTTCGTTTTGCATGCACACTTGGAAACTTTCTTTAGATCCATCAGGTGCTGAGAATCTAAGCCACTGCCTCACACAGGGCAAAGAGGCTGATTCAGCCACATCTCTTTCCAAAGCAATTAAGCAAAGAGCCACAGGTGATGCCCATTCATTTCCATTTGAAAATTCTTTTTTTCTGGCTTCACAAAGGGGTTGCCTGAGGCAAAGATCTTCCTGACATTCAGGAAAACAGAACAATAGGTAAGCAAAAGGCCCAGTGCAGTGTTTTTCTACTGAGACTTTAATGGTCACACTGATATGTGAGTTTTCTGAGATGCTTCTATTCTCTTCAGCTATCCAGTACATGGCCATGTCACAGAGCTTGGAGGTGGTACATATCTTGGAAACCAAACCATGAGGCTATTCTGGAGAGTGGCCAGTATTCAGGAAGAAAACAAGAACTTAGGAAGATAGTAGGTGTTGCCCATCCATAAGGCAAGCCTCTCTCCATTCTTAAATTGTGCAGTATGAATGCTGGGAAGCTTTCTACTAGACAGGACTCAACCATTGATGCATTCGCTTTTCAAATGTCTACAACCACAGATACAGTGGAATGCACAGACATAGAAACACTCGCATTGTCAAACGACTTTCTAGAAACATTCCATTCCAAACAAACAGTCTTTCCTACGTATTCTCAGAAAAGAGACAAAACCACAAACTGACACCAACACCCACAACAGCACCTCCTTCCCCCAAGATGTTGGTGAATATCTTGAGTGTCCTCTGACTGGTGGTCCATACTATGTTCCACCAAAATGGCCTGTTCTGTCTCAGATCTGGTCTCCTTCGCCAACTCTGTGAAGTTGTCAGGAGCCATGGTTGAGCCACTACCTGCTTTCTCAGAAAAGGCTCCTCTTCAGAGGTCTCCTGGCATTTGGCCATTCTCACTTCAGTAGGTACCAACAAAGACTGACTCTGTCCTTGGTAAATCCAAACAATTGAGACCACTGGGACTGGGACTGGGACTGACTCTGGGTGCCTGGCTTCCTGGATCCCAAGTTCAGAGTGTTCCATCACCAAGGAAGTGTGTACTGATATTTGCTTCTAAGGGTCCCAGGAGATGGAGACTGCCCCTACTTTCTGTGACAGTTTCACAAGTTAGAATGGTATATCAACCATAGGCACCCGGGAACAGCTCTTCTCACAGGCCTGGTTTGGTCCATCTTCTCTACATTAAGAAGAGAAAGGCTGATTCAGATACATCTCTTCATCCTGACCCGGTTGTTTAACATTGAAAATGACTTTTGCTCTCTCAGGTCCTTCATAGCTGCCTTCTTCTTCTCCACGTATCATTTCTGCATGGACCTTTGATTTTCTCATTAGGTGGAAGATACCCTACAATCCAGTATTGGAAGACCAACTCTCTCCCTGCTCTTCTGTAAAGTTAGATTGAGGGAACAGTGTATGGTTAGGGTTAACAACATGTTCGATTGGGTTAGGAATAATTCTGCAGGATGAATAATGGTTATGGGAACATGCAATATTTACAAAATATACAGTTGAAATATAAGTATGAAAACAGAAATCTAGGTAAGATTTGATGCCCAGAAGGGCATTGGGCCCTTGATTGGGATACTTAGCTTTGAATTAATTTCTGCACAGATGTCTCAGATAAATCAATATACAATGGTATAGGATATTGTACCTTGGATGATTGAATGTCGAAGAGAACATGCAGTCAAAAAGGGATAGTCGATAGGATTAGAAAGATAGTCGGTAGTTTTAGAAAGATGAGTGAGTATAGGATTTGGACAAAATGGTCTTTAGCAATAGGGTTTCATGTAGAGAGTGAATGTAAATGTCAGCACATGTTAAGAGGCAGTCACAATGATGAACTGGGGAAAATATATATCAATAGAGACATTAGGAAAACAGGCAAAGTATAAGGTGAGTAATAGGATTAGACATTTTCAACAGGTTTGAGGTTGAATATATAATCTTAGGAAGAAACAAATATGTAGTCACCAATAGGATCGACATTTGAGAGCAATAGGCAAACTGGACATGGATGATTTTAGTAATCCATGTTCAATTTCCATTTAGGCTTTAGTACAATCATAAGTGTGACATTTGCTTTTTGTTTCCAGAATATTACTGTGATAAAATGTATATGTAGATCGGGTGACATGAGTATTTCTTTCACCATTTCTAGGAACAGTATTTTGAAGACGTGTAAATTAGTATTTTGAATACAAATAGGTGTACACTGTGTCTATGAATATAGAAATAATGCATGAATGGACCATACTGTGAATAAATAATATAACTGGTTCCAACTTAAATAAAGGTTCAAATTGATATCTGAAAATATACAGGAAACCTTATATTGATATATATCCATTCATTCAAACCAGTTATACATCTAATGGTAATATTAGGGTTATGGTTAATCATGAAGAATGTGTGAGTTTTGCTTCAAAAGTAATTGTGGAAATCGAAAATAATGTGTTTGGAAAGAAGTCTCATGGAAAGACCAGTCATGTAACCTGGAGGAATACATGTGTTCTGAAGCAAGAAGTGATTGAAAGTGAAACAAAAGCCTTTAAATTTGTGAACTTGTGGATGAAATATATATCTTATGATGTGCATAAACTGAGGAAATAGTAATGTACAAGTGTTGAAAAAAAATGAACGTCAAAATACATATCATGTCCTATAGGAATCTACTTGCATTTATATTAACCTGGGTCAATTAGTGTAAAAATATTAGGATATGTTTGCACAGTTCACTGAACTTTAGTTTTCAGTACTAGGAAACAAATACATATTTCAGGAGGATGAATATGTCTTAGAATAATCTTATGAAAAGTTGATTATAAATACGCACTTAAATATTAATGAATTTAGGGAGTACATAATAAGATACATTTATTTCATATTTTGAAAACTCTGGAGAGTGTATATATATAAATATATATACATATACATTAAAATACACACACAGAAATTAAAAAGTATTAATATACAAGCCAAATGAAATTCACCATGAAATATATATCATCCACAGATCTAAAAATATTCATTTTACTGAACATGAATTTATATATAATGTTGTTCAGCTAGGATACTCACTCATAGGTTGAATTTTCATTTCCAACAGTGTTTAACAGGAGTGATCTCTTCTCACAAATTGTATCTGCCAAGTGAGCCACCTCACAAGAATGTACATGTGGTACCAGGTAGGATTCTATATCTGCATATAAAAATATATGTGCTGAATAGGCTACAGAGAAATGGAGACATGAATTCACATATTTGTTAACTTTAAAAACACATGGAGAAGTGTTTCAACAAAAAATTGACTAGATTTAAAACTCCTACCATATATAATGCAAAAGGAACGTCCAAATGTAAACCTTGCATCCTCTGAACTACTTGTATTTCAATTTGGTTTGGTCTATTTTTATTCATCATATTAGGATTTGTAGTCAGAGTCTAGTAGGGAGTGGGTTACTATGAGGGATTCAGTATTTTGAATGAATAATTGGAAAATGAATCCAATGTGTATGCAAATATGTGCTACAAAAAAATCTTCCCACTCTCATCCAGAACAATGCCTTGACATTACCTTCGCCCCAAGTAAGATACAATTAGAGGAGAAGAGTTAGAAAATCTAGGAATACATATCTGGAATGGAAAATGCTCTGGAGTTCACAACACTGGCGGTGGTAGAGGAGTTTCCAAAAGTAAAGGAGACTGTAAACACTCCACAAACATGGAAGTGTGCAGGCCTCAAGACATCTGGGAAACTGTCTTTGAGGTTGTACATTTGAAATATATGTTGTTTTCAGGAGCTTTAGCTTCCTTTGTAGTGAGACCATCAAAGCTGTGTATGCATCTGTTACATGGAGGACATGGTTTCTTATTTTCCAATGAACATGAGGTAGCAGTGCTGAATTCTCTCTTTGTGGGTAAACTGTGGCCACTGGGTTCTAAGAATCTTTCCGTGTAGACTGTGAAGCCATTTGGTCATTCTCCAATTTTGTTGTGTTTCTTGTTGCTGCACTGGGAGTTTGGCATTTGCTTCACAAAATACAAGGAGTTCCACTGGGACACAGTGCTGGAGGGAGTTCTGTCACATGTGGTGGGTAAGGGTCTGCAGGAGAATGCACCAACCAGGCTTCTACGCCACATTGCTTGCCCCCTTGACCGTAGCAACTTGATTCTGAACATTGCCCTGAAAACTCTCCATCTAACAAGATGGCTTAATAGACAAAGGTATGCTGGCTGCACCATGTCAGTCACAAGCATTTGGAAGCCAAAGTAAGATCCACATGACCCCACCACAGATGTTTTATCACACAACTGCACACCACAGCTCTGGGCCCACTACTCAGCAGGCTCCACCATACTGGCAGCTCTGTTCTACACCATTTTCATGAAACCCAGTCAAGGAAGGCACTGTCTGGTACACTCTTGATCAGCAACAGGACAACCAAAGGTTCTCCAGTGCCACCTGGTCATGGAAATTTCATAAATTTCATGGTATTTATCTAGACATTTTTCAAGGATGAAGTTGGAGAAACTGTGGGTTTCAATTCATTCAGGAACCATTAAATTTTTAGGAAGCACATTTCAAGGAAACCTCTGGAGAATTTTCAGAGGCAAGGCTTCCCAAAGAGTGGCCAAAAGGCCACATAAAGCCAGGCCCATTGAGGTCTACAATGTGAGGTCCATGTGTGTTTTGACTGTCAACAATGGCTGCCAAGTCTTTCAGAATAAAATCATGTGATGTCCTGGCTGAGATTGACAGTGCTTGGTGAATAGCCACCCCAGGCTTAGATCTCAGTTTCCAATGGTGACTCTCATGCATGGCCGCCTAAAATCCCAACACAATTAATGGCAATACTTCTCTGAGGTCAGTTCCAGAACTCAGTCTTTAAGGGGAATCACACCAGAATTCCAGCCCCGGTGGACCCAGGATTCTCTTCCAACCACCAAAAAATGACCACAATTAAAACCAAAAAACTCCCACATGGCCCTCATCTTCTTCAACATAGACACTCTGAATAACCTCTAGCTAGAGGTTTCCATGACGGGCGCAGCCCAAGACAGTGTCCAAAATAAGCTCCCTTGCCCCTCATTTGCCTAAAGTCAGAGTGGACTGGACACCATTCCTGTGAACCAAGAGTGATCAAATAGCCCTTCTTTAATACTGCTCTGCTTCTCCAGTTTGAGGCCAACTGACTGGTATAGATTCTTTATGTGAATTGGTGTCCTGAGAAAACCCAAACACCTATTGGCTAGCCTCTGCAGAGCTTTGAAGAACTGGTTTGACCCAACGGATCCCTATTCTCACTTGATGGAGGTCAGGAAGCTTACAGAGGAAGGCGAGAGACTTCATACACAATGACTGCTCTTTTGGCCATTTTGGTTTAGGATGCACACTTGGAAACTTTCTTTAGATCCATCAGGTGCTGAGAATCTAAGCCACTGCCTCACAGAGGGCAAAGAGGCTGATTCAGCCACATCCATTTCCAAAGCAATTAAGCAAAGAGCCACAGGTGACGCCCATCATTTTCCATTTGAAAACTGATTTCTTCAGGTTTCACACAGGGGTGGCCTGAGGCAAACACGTTCCTGACATTCAGGACAACAGAACAATAGGTAAGCAAAAGTTCAAAGTAGTGTTTCTCCACTGAGACTTTACTGGTCGCACTGATATCTGAGTTTTTCTGAGATGCTCTCATTCCCTTCAGCTATCCAGTACATGATCATGTCACAGAGCTTGGAGGTGGTACATATCTTGGAAATAATACCATGAGGCTATTCTGGAGAGTGGCCAGTATTCAGGAAGAAAAGAGGAACTTAGGAAGATAATAGGTGTTGCCCATCCATAAGGCAAGCAGCTGTTTATTCTTTAATTTGGCAAGATGAATGCTGGGAAGCTTTCTACTAGACAGGACACAACCATTGATGAATTCTCTTTTCAAATGTCTACAAAAACGGATTCAGTGGGATACACAGACATAGAAACACTCGCGTTTTCAAACGACTTTCTGGAAACATTCCAGTCCAAACAAACAAAGCACCTTTCCTACCTATTCTCAGAACATGAGACAAAACCACACACTCACACCGACACCCACAACGGAACCTCCTTCCCCCAAGTATGTCTGTGAGTATCCTGAGTGTCTTCTGACTGGTGGGCCATACTATGTTCCACCAAAATGGCCTGTCCTATCTCAGACCTGGACTTCTTTGCCAACTCTGTGAAGTTGTGAGGAGCCATGGTTGAGCCACTACCTGCTTTCTCAGAAAAGGCCCCTCTTCAGAGCTCTCCTGGCATTTGGCCATTCTCACTTCAGTAGGTACTAAGAAAGACTGACTCTGTCCTTGGTAAATCCAAACAAGTGATACCACTGGGACTGGGACTGGGACTGGCTCTGGGTGCCTGGCTTCCTGGATCCCGAGTTCAGAGAGTTCCATCACCAAGGCAGTGTGATAGGTCACTTCCTTCACGAACTGAATGAGGTCACTGCGTTGGCAACCACTTTGTCCTAACAGTTGCTTCCAAGGGTCCCATGAGATGGAGGCTGCCCATACTTCCTGTGACACTTTCACAAGATAGAATGGTATATCAACCATAGGCACCCGGGAACAGCTCTCCACACAGGCCTGGTTTGGTCGATTTAATCTACATTAAGAAGAAAGAGGCTTTCAGACACATCCCTTCATTTTGACCAGGTTGTTTTACATGGAAGTTGACTTTTGCTCTCTCAGGTCTTTCATAGGTGTCTACATCTTCTTCAGGGATCATTTATGCACGGAACTTTGAGGTTCTCAGCAGGTGGAAGATCCCCTACATTCCTGTATTGTAAGACCAACAATATCCTTGTTCTTCTGTTAAGTTAGATTGAGGAAATATTGCATGGTTAAGGGTAATAACAGGTTCGATTTGGTTTAGGAATCATTCTGCAGGATGAATTATGGTATTGGGAACCTGCGATATTTACAAGAATATACTGGTGAAATATAAGTTTGAAAACAGAAATCTAGGTAATATTTGAAGTCCAGAAGGGCATTGGGTGGCCTGAACACCCTTCCTTTGAATCAGGAGTGATCAAATAGCCCTGCCGCTAATACTGCACTGCTTCTCCAATTTGAGGCTTACTGACTGTCAGGTATAGATTCTTTATGTGATTTGGAGACATGAGAAAACCCAAGCACCTATTGTCTCATGCCACAGCAAATGGTTATTGGGGGTCCAGCATGCTGCAGCTCAAAGCTCACTTCAGAGGAGCAAAGAACAAAGAGCCCCGAGAACAACTTGAGAAGAGATTATATACAATCTTTAGAGAGTGCAGGGACTTTATATACATCATAGCCTTCTTTAGCAAATATCATATATTGTGGGAAAATCAAATAACAACTCTAAAACATGATTAGCACATTCATTGGCGGGAACAGTTCGGGCAGGGGGTGATTGGTCAGCCCTGAGAAGGGGTATACATTTAAACTGATTGGTTGAAGCCCTGAGATGTATACGTGCTGAGATGCACGGTTTCTGGGAAGGGGTTGTTAAGTAACTAGGTTGTCAGGGAAGATTTCAACACATCTAATGGGCAGTTCCGGGAATTGTCTTCACTGACACAGGAATTTCAGGTTCTGAGCACAGCTTGTAAACTTTACAAAACCTGTTTCTTTACGTTTCAATTTCAATTTCTTTAATTCTTTCATTTCTCACTCCTTTTTCTGCCTACTTTTAATTTTAAAAGTAATGAATCATAATTATTGTGGGGTCTCACATTCTATTTCTGCCAGTGAAGTGTATTTCTGTCTGATTACCATGAGTTTTACCTGCCCAATCTGAGCCTGGAGAAAGGAAACTATGCGGTTAAGCAAACAAGGTCCCACAGTTATCAACACCATAAGCATGATCAGGGGTCCAGCTAAGGATGATAGGAGTGTAGTTAACCAGGGGGACTGGGTAAACCATGACTCAAACCACACTTCTTGAATCTCCCTTTCTTTCTGTTGCTCTTCAAGGCATTTTCTCAATTTATTCATGGATTATTTTACAACTCCAGTATGGTCAGCCTAAAAACAGCATTTTTCTCTCAGTACAGCACAGAGGCCCCCCTCCCTCATTAAATGGAGGTCTAATCCTCGCCTGTTCTGTAAAACAACTTTAGAGAGAGAGGTTAAGGTTTTCTGCAAAACTGTGATGGAGGTCTCTAACGTCTTCAAGTCTTGATTTATTGCTGTTTCTAATCAGGCCATTTGTTGTGACCCATGGATCATATCAGCTGTTCCTGTACCCACTCCTGCAGCAGCTCCTAGACCCAATAGGATGGCTAGAGTAAGGGACACTGGCTCCCGGCAAAATAGGGTTGTTTGTCCACCTAGTAGACCTTTAAAGGATTCTGCATCATG
This sequence comes from Callospermophilus lateralis, assembly GCF_048772815.1. Taxonomy (NCBI): domain Eukaryota; kingdom Metazoa; phylum Chordata; class Mammalia; order Rodentia; family Sciuridae; genus Callospermophilus; species Callospermophilus lateralis. Next base: position 14,577,005 of record NW_027514380.1, on the reverse strand, counting down.
ATAGAGCACCCTGGGGAGTATCTGCACCATTACACAATAATGTACAGAGCTGTCAAATACCTGAGCTGAAATGCAAGGAGTTCTGACTGTGTGGAGTTTAGTACCATAAAGGTTCCTTTAATTAGTTCCCAGGGGGAGGAGTCAGCTGTACTCTGGACTGGGGAAGTAGGCAAAGACAGAAACTGCGAAGTATGAGATGGTAGAGGGGTTTTGGTAGATCTAGGCATGGGAGGTTTAGGAGGCTTAATTCCTGACTTGAGGGGATTGGGCCCTATTGCTGTGGGATTTTCTTCCTTTTTAAGCCGGATGGTGAATCAGAGACCAAAGTCATAACCAGGGCCATTAATATAGAATCGCATTCCCCAAGTATTTTCCATAGGCCATGTTGTTCTGAGGTAGCCCCTTCCTTTGGAAGTGAAAGTTATATTGAGGGGGTAACATAGACTATTTTTTCCACAGCAAGTTTTTGACACCACTTGGATAGCGGCACATTTATTGGGATCAATCCAGATGTCATTTCATCCTACCTGAATCATACTGTCTGGGGAGTTTGGGTTTCACAATGTAGCTCCCGTGTGTTCACAACCCCAAGATCTACAATAAAAGTCACTGGGTCCTCCACAGGTTTGGGCCTGTTTGCGACTTCAGAAATCAGCTGGGCACACTTAATAAAACAAGACTGGTTAGTTTACACCTGAGCTGGGGAGATGACATCAATAATTCATGGGGTAAGTTGGTCTATTTGCCCTGATTTGGGTTTGAGTGGGATCTGTGTGGGGTCCACTATGTCAGGGAGATCCCAGTCAGAGAGGCCTATGGCAAGCTTACAAATGTCCGGGTGGAGAGATGGCCACCAAGTCCATAAGGGGGCTGTATGTGAAATAGACCACACTACTTGCCCAGTAGGATTTATAACTTGCCATTGTTGCTGAACAGGCTGATGGGGATTAGGACTGCTGGTGGTCAGGGGAAGAATCCATAGCCCTACCCACACCACGGACATGCAACTTGAGAGGGTTACCAGTCTGTTCCAGTTTCCAGCCAGAGTATGGACAGGGCTCAGGATTGAGATGGGAGGCATGGATCCAGCAAGTGATCCCATCCACTTTCACCACTGTAGGTGTTATAAGCAGCACCTGGTATGGTCCTTTCCAGCAGGGTTCCAGGGATGACACCCGATACTGTCTCATGTAGACGAAGTCTCCCACTTAATATCGATGTGGAGTTCCCTCGTCTCCAGGATGATAAGCAGTGGCCAACTGTTTCCACAGGTATCGCTGGGTGCTGGGTTTGTTCAAGGGCTTTAAGTCTGTCTAGCAAGGGGGTGTGAAAGGAATCATTAATCTCAGAGTTGGGGTTAGGTCCCTTAATGGAGGAGGGGCACTGTAGAGAATTTCATAAGGGGTGAGGTTACACAAAGAGCCGGAGGGGTATTTCTTGCACGAAAAAGTGCATGAGGTAGGAGCATACTCCAATTTTTTATGCTGGTCTCCAAGATTAATTTCGTTAAGTCTCTTTGATGGTTCTATTCATCGTTTCTACCTGTCCTGAGCTCTGGGATCTATAAGCACAATATAACTTCCAATTAATCCCCAGGGTCCTGGAAAATCCCTGACTTACCTGGGCCACGGATGCCGGTCCGTTATCAGTCCCTATTACCTTAGGCACGCCGAACCTTGGAAAACTGTCTTCTAGGATCTTTTTGACCACCATCTGAGCTGTTTCTTTCTTCATGGGGAAGGCTTCGACCCATCCTGAAAAAGTATCTACAAAGACTAGAAGATATTTAAGTCCATACCTTGCTGGCTTAATTTCAGAAAAGTCCACTTCCCAGAATTGTCCTGGTCTGGTTCCTCGTATGCGCTTCCCTGCAGGAATCTTGGATGGGAAAGTATTAACTAATTGGAAGACTTGAAAAGCTCTAGTCACCTGCTCAGCTATTTTTTTCCTCTTTGAGTCAGTCAATAATAAGTCCTTTCTTCGGTCCTTTAAGAGTGCCTATAACTTCTTTGAGCCTAAGTGGTTGAGCTGGTGTACGTCTTTGACATAAAGGTGGGCTTTTTGAAATTGTAAACTTAGCTCTGTAGGGTCCCAGAGTTCTGTATCTGTCTCCTCAGATGATAAGTTGCCTGAATGTTCCGGGGCGGCCAAGTCTCCTGATTTTTGTTCCCCCCGGTGTGGAAAAAGTTAACAGAGTCACTCCGTTTAGGGCTGCCAATTAAGCTTCCTCATCTGCCCTTCTGTTTCCAACTGCCACGCGGTTGTTTCTCTTCTGGTGCCCTGGACAGTCCACTATAGCTAGTTCCTTATGGCCCTGCACTGCTGAGCCAAGGTGGAGGATCTCATCTTTATTCTTTATTTCTTTCCCGGCAGAGGTTAATAGCCCCCATTGTTGGTAAATAGTCCCGTGCATATGAACAGTGGCAAATGCATAGTGGCTATCAGTTTATATGGTGGCCCTTTTGCCTGTTGCTAGTTCCAATGCTTTCATAAGGGCAATCAGTTCTGTTTTTTGGACTGATGTCCCTTCTGGGAGACCAGAGTATCAGATGAAATCAGTTTTGCTAACTGCTGCTGCTCCAGCCCGCCGCTTACCATCTTGGAGGAAGCTGCTGCCATCCGTAAACCATACGACTTCAGGGCGAGGCAGTGGCTGATCCTTCAAGTCTTGTTGTATACTGGTTTCCTTGCCAGTATGTGTTGACACTCATGAGTGACGGGTCCTGATGATTCTTCTGGCAGCAGTGTAGGTGGGTTGAGTGGAGCAGGGGGTCCCAGCGTTATTCTGTCTTTGTCAAGCAAGAGGCTCTGGTAGTGGTTTATTCTGGAGTTTGATTGCCACCTCTCTGGAGGCTAACAGATGATGCTCTCCAGGGCATGGGGGGCTATAATGGTTAGCTTCTGTCCCAACGTTAATTAATGAGCATCTTTTATTAGAAGGGCTGCCGCTGCTATAGCATTTAAGCAATGGGGCCACCCGCTAGCCAATGGATCCAGTTTTTTGGATAAATACACTACCGGCTTTTTCCAAGGTCCCAAAGACTGAGTGAGCACTCCCCGTGCTATTCCTTTCTTTTCCTCGATGTAGAGAGTGAAGGGTTTTCTACATCTGGGAGTGCTAAGGCCGGAGCAGATAGCAGCACCTTTTTTTGACATTATCAAAAGCTTGTTGGTGCTCAGGGGTCCATTGGAAGTGGGCATCCCCCTTTATCAGCGGGTATAAAGGGGCAGCCAGAGATGCGAACCCAGGAATCCATAACCTGCAAAAGCTGGCAGTCCCAATAAACTCTCTGAGTTTTCTCTTATTAGATGAGGGCAGTATCTGCACAACGGTTTTTTTTCTGGGCTCAGGGAGGCATCGTTTGCCACCCCTAAGAGAATAACCCAGGAAGATTACTTCTTGCTGACAAATTTGGGCCTTTTGGCAGAAGCCCTATATCCAAGGCGAGCAAGCTCGAATAATAGTGCTTGGGTCCCAGACTCATAGGTCTCCTTGGTGTCGGCTGCCAGTAGATCATCCACTATTGGAGTAGGGTGACTTCGGGGTGTGCAGTTTTGAAGTCATTGATGTCTCTGTGGAGGGCTTCATCAAAGATAGTGGGGGATTTTTTGAACCCCTGTGGCAGTCTAGTCCAGGTTAGTTGGCCAGATGTTCCAGGTTCTGGGTCTATCCACTCTAAAGCTAACAGCAACTGACAGTCCTTATGTAGCGAGCAGAAGTAAGCATCTTTTAAGTCCAGCACAGTGTACCATTTCTGCTCCGGATTCAGAGTGCTAAGCAAATTATATGGATTGGGTACTGTGGGGTGAATGTCCTGCACTCTGTTGTTGATCTCTCTTAGGTCTTGAACAGGACGGTAGTCCCCAGTTCCTGGCTTTCTTACTGGTACCAGGGGGTGTTCCAGGCTGATTGACAGGGCCTTAGGACCCCAAGACCCAGGTATTTATGAATATGGGGCCTTATCCCATCCTTAGCTTCTTTGCTTAGAGGATATTGTTTAACACTAATTGGAGATGCAGAGGCTTTTAATTCTACTACTATTGGAGGTTGTTGATGGCTAGACCTAACCCAGCAGTTTCTGCCCAGGCATTAGGATAATCTTTTATCCATTTCTGGGGTAGTTTGCCTGTTTGATCAGTCCTAGGGGGCGCGAAGAGTTGATGTTCATCTTCTACGGACATAGTCAAAGATGTTACTATGGGAGTTAATACTGAAGGCTTTAGAACCCCCACTTGGGAACAATTAGGGTTAAAGGTTATTCTAGTCCGGAGTTTGGTAAGCATATTCCTGCCCATCAATGGGGCCGGGCATTCTGGGATTACTAGGAAAGAGTGGTGGACTTTTCCCTTTCCGAGGTCCATATTCATCTTAGTTGTCCAAGCCCGATATCTACTGCCATTAGCCCCTTGAACTAGGGACCATTTAATTTATAGGGGGGCCAGTGAAGTCTTAAGGGCTGAGTATACTGCTTCTGTAATCACTTCAAAGTTCACTGTGTTCCCCTCAACTTCAAATGTTACTCTGAGCTGGGGGAGGGGATCTGAGCCCCGAATTTCCTAGGCCTCTTCTAGAGTCAGCACGGCGGGCTGGCATGGCTGCTTCTTTTGGGGGCACTCTTTGGCCCAGTGTTCTTTTATATTACAGTGGGCACATTGATTTGAGGCCAGCGGCAGCCTTTGGCGTGGGCCCAGGGATCCCTTTATGTATCCCTGCTTTTTAACTTCTGGCCTATTTGCTGCTGTGACCAGAACCTTAGGCAATGCTTTACTCTGCCATTTGCTTCTTTCCTCCTTCTTTTGTTCCCTTTCCTTCTCTCTCCTCTATTCCCTTTCCTCCTCAGTTTCTCTCTTATAATATACTTTCTCAGCTTCTCTGACTAAATCTCTTAAGGTCATATCTTATAATCTATCTAGACGTTGTAACTTTCTCTTAATATCTAGGGCAGTCTGCTCGATTAAGGCCATTGCAACAGATGGCTTTTGGTCTTCTGCCTGAGGATCAAAAGGAATATATTTCCTATAGGCTTCCATAATTCTCTCCAGAAACATAGAAGGAGACTCATTAGGCCCTTGGATAATCTCTCTTACCTTGGCCAAATTAGTCTGCCCTCTGGCGGCCGCTCAGATACCCACTATTAGAGAACGGTGATAAGTGGACAGATGCTACCTACATTCAAAGGTGTTGGGGTCCCAGTTGGGTCGGTTCATGGGCCCGTAGGGACAGAGAGGGAGCATCACAGGGGCTTCCGAGTTTTCTATTATCCATCTCCTGCGGGTTCCTTTACGTGGCCCAGCTTCCTTCAGGGGAGCAGGGGCTGCTGCTGCTGCGGGGAAGTCCCCTGGAGGGCTTGGGTCTGGCCCAATTGCCTCTAGCGGCAGAGAGGCTGAGTCAGCGGCGGGAGGATCATCTGGAACATGTTGTGGGTTGGGGAGCGAGGGTAGAGGATAAGGAGAGAGAGGAGTGCCCAGTCTTGTGACTCAGAATGGAGGGAAGAGGGGGAGGAACAGAATGTTGGAATGATAAGATCGTGGGGGAAGGGGTATATGGCTGTTGATCTGGGTGGCCACGTGGCCCCGGTGAAAGACAATATCTCTGACTTTTCGGATTAGAGGGAAGTGGAAGGATTCTTCTGGGGGCCATCCGACTCCTAGGATGGGCCATTCTGAAGCACAGAGAGTCTGCCAGGTCCGGCATTTTACTGAAAAAGAAAGATTCTTCTTACTTGAGCGGACATCAGTCCAACGATCAAGGTTAAGGGACAGAGGCATGGAAGTGCTTTGTCCCATAATGTCCCATAATGGGAGTTACTCAAACAGGGACAGTGAATACACAAACGTGACCCAGACAAAGACAAACAGTAAACGTTTAACATGAGTCCAAGACAAAGATAAGAACTGAGTAACTGGCAAAACCTGATGGGTTAGACAATAAAGACAGACAGTAAACTCAACATGAGTTCCTGACAATGAACAAAACTGAGTAGCCAGCAAAACCTGATGGGCTGGAAAACCGAATCCTGAAGCAAAAAATAACCGAGTTGAGGAAACTACTAATCCTCAATTTCCCGAGTCCTCTGGAGTTTCCCCCAGGGACGAGGCCTGTGGCTCTGTGACACATCTGTCAGCCACCGTCGCAGAGAGCTAATGTTCTTCACCGACAGCCATTTTACCAAGCCCTAACCTGAAACCCGAAACCAGAAAGAGGCACCTTACTTACTCTGAAAGGAGTCCGTTGGGGTCTTTTGTTCGTCACTGCTGGATTTCTCAGCTAGGGCCTCCAGATGAAAGGGTGGGCCGAACGTCGGAGGAAAAGACCACCAAGAGAATTTCTCATGAAACAGCAAATGGTTTATTGGGGGTCCAGCATGCTGGGGCTCAGAGCTCACTTCAGAGGAGCAAAGAACTAAGAGCCCCGAGAACAACATGAGCAGATTTTATATACATTCTTTAGAGAGGGCAGGGACTTAACATACATCATAGCTTCCTTTAGCAAATCACCGTATACTGTGGGAAAATCAAAAAACAACTCTAAAACATGATTTGCACATTCATTGGTGGGAACACTTCAGGCAGGGGGTGATTGGTCAGCCCTGAGAAGGGGTATACATTTAAAATGATTGGTTGAAGCCCTGAGATGTATATGTGCTGAGCTGCACGGTTTTTGGGAAGAGGTTGTTAAGTAACTAGGTGGTCAGGGAAGATTTCAACACACATCTAATGGGTAGTTCCGGGAATTGTCTTAACTGCCACAGGAATTTCAGGTTCTGAGTGCAGCCTGGAAACTTTACAGAACCTGGTTCTTTACGTTTCAATTTCAATTTCTTTTATTCTTTCAGAACCTTACAAAGGAAGGCGAGAGACTTCATCAACAATGACTGCAATTTTGGCCATTTTGGTTTTGGAAGCAGACATGGGATCTTTTTTTAGATCCATACGGTGCTGGTAATCAAAGCCACAGCCTCACACAGGGCCAAGAGGCTGATTAAGACACATCCCTTTCCAAAGCAATTACTTCTCTGAGGTCAGTTACAGAACTCAGTCTCTGAGGGGAATCACACCAGAGTTCAAGCCCAGGTGGACCCAGTCATCTCTTCCAAACTCCACACAAATGACCACAATTAAAACCAAAACATTCCCCTTAGGCCCTCATCTTCTTCCATATATACATTCATCATAACCTCTGGCTGGATGTTTCCATGAATGGCACAGCCTAAGAGAGTTTCCAAAATAAGGTCTCTTTCCCTTCATTTGCCTAACCTCAGGGTAGCCTGGACACCATTTCTGTGAACCAGGATTGATCAAATAGGTCTGCCATTAATACTGCTCTGCTTCTCCAATTTGAGGCCTACTGACTGTCAGGTATAGTTTCTTCATGTGATTTGGAGTCATGAGAAAACCCAATCATCTCTGCAGGGCTTGAAAGAACTCATTTGTCCCAAAGGATCCCTATTCTCACTTGATGGAGGTCAGGAACCTAAAAGAGGAAGGTGAGAGACTTCATACACCATGACTGATCTTTTTTGCATTTTGGTTTTGGATGCACACATTGGATTTTTCTTTAGATCCAACTGGTGCTGAGAATCTAAGCCACTACCTCACACAGGGCAAAGAGGCAGATTCAGACACATCCCTTTCCAAAGCATTTAAGCAAAGAGCCACAGGTGATGCCCATTTATTACCATTTGAAAACAGTTTTCTTCACTATTCACAAAGGGCTGGCCTGAGAAAAAGACCTTCCTGACATTCATGGCAACAGGCAAATAGGTTAGCAAAAGGCCCAAAGCAGGGTTTCTCCACTGAGACTTTCCTGGTCACACTGATATCTGAGTTTTCTGAGATGCTCGCATTCCCTTCAGCTATCCAGTACATGGCCATGTCACAGAGCTTAGAGGTCATACATATCGTGGACACAAAACCATGAGCCTATTCTGGAGAGTGGCCAGAATTCAGGAAGAAAACAGGAACTTGGGAAGATAGTAGGTGTTTCCCAAAAATAATGAAACCTGCAATCCATTCCTAAAATGGGCAGGATGAATGCTCGGAAGCTTTCTACTAGACAGGACACATCCATTGATGCATTCTTATTTCTAATGTTTTCAACCACGGACACAGTGAGATACACAGACATAGAAACACTCACCTTGTCAAACGACTTTCTAGAAACAGTCCACTCCAAACCAAACATACTGACTTTCCTACCTATTCTGAGAACATGAGACAAATCCACAAACTCACACCCACATTCACAAAGGAACCTCCTTCCCCCAAGTAAGTCTGTGACTTTCCAGAGTGTCCTCTGACTGGTGGACCATACTATGTTCCCCCAAAATGGCCTGTCCTGTCTCAGATCTGGTCTCCTTGTCCAACTCTGTGAAGTTGTCAGGAGCCTGGGCTGACCACACTACCTGCTTTCTCCGGAAAGGCCCGTCTTCAGAGCTCTACTTGCATTTGGCATCCTCAAATCATTAGGTATCAAGAAAAACAGACTCTGTCCTTGGTAAATCCAAACAAGTGAGCCAACTGGGACTGGGACTGGGACTGGCTCTGTGTGCCTGGCTTCCTGGATAACAAGTTCAGAGAGTTCCATCACCAAAGATGTGACATAGGTCAATTCCTTCAGGAACGGAATGAGGTCACTGCCTTGGCAACCACTTTGTCCTAACAGTGGCTTCCAAGGTTTCCTTGAGATGGAGGCTGCCCCTACTTCCTGTGACACTTTCACAAGTTAGAATGGTATATCAACCATAGGGACCGAGGAGAAGCTCTCCACACAGGGCTGGTTTGGTCCATCTTCTTTATATTAAGAGGAGAGAGGCTGATTCAGACACATCGTTTCATCCTGACCAGGTTGTTTGCCATGGAAGATGACTTTTGCTCTCTCAGGTCCTTTATATCTGCCTACATCTTCTCCTGGGATCATTTCTGCATCAACCTTTGAGGTTCTCAGCAATTGGAAGATCACCTACATGACTGTATTGTAAGACCAACTCTGTCTATGCTCTTCTGTAAAGTTAGATTGAGAGAACAGTGTATGGTTAGGGTTAATAACCTATTCTATTTGGGTTAGGCATCATTCTGCGGAAGGAATAATGGTATTGGGAACCTGCGATATTCACAAGAATATATCGGTGAAAAATAAGTATGAAACCAGAAAATCTAGGTACGATTTGAAGCCCTGAAGGGCATTGGGCCCTTTAGTGGGATACTTAGCTTTGAATTATGTTCTGCACAGATGTCTCAGATAAATCAATATGCAATGGCAAAGGACCTTGTACCTTAGATGATTGAATGTAGAAGAGAACATCCAGTCAAAAATGAATAGTCTGTAGGATTAGAAAGATAGTGGGTAGGTTTAGTAAAAAGAGTGAGTATATGATTTGGACCAAAAGTTCATTAGCAATATTGTTTCGTTTAGAGAGTGAACGTAAATATTAGCACATGTGAAAAGTCATTCACAATGATGAACTGGAGAAAATATGTAGGAAAGCAGATATCAATAGAGACATTAGAAAATCAGGCAAAGTATAAGGTGAGTGATAGGATTAGACATTTTCAACATGGTTGAAGTTGAATGTATAATCTTAGGAAGAAACAAATATCTAGACACCAATAGGATTGACATTTCAGAGCATTAAGCAATCTGGACATGGTTGATTTTATTATTCCATGCTCACTTTGCATTTTGCTTTGGTAAAAGGTTAATACAATAGGTACTTGTCACTTCCTGTTTTTCTGTATGCTTAACAAAACACTGTTGAAATCTTGAGAACTGTTTGCTAATTTTGTTCCTAGAATGTGCTGTGCCCAACTGCCAAACTGCAGAATGTACTCCCTCACCTGGTTGCACGCAAACAGCCCACTCGCCCTGACCCATCAAAAATTTCCTTCCATGCCCTCTCCAAGGAAAGTATATAAGCTCTCTTTAAGCTGTTCTCAGGGCTCTCTACTCTATTCATGTGAGCTCTTAGCCCCAGCATGCTGGACCCCCAATAAACCGTTTGCTGTAGCTGAGTGAAAATGGTATACTCTTCTGGAATTAAAAGATGCTTTCTTTTGCTTGACTCTGCATAAAGATAGTCAGTTGCTGTTTGCTTTCGACTGGGTAGACCCAGAAACTGGAACGTCTGGTCAACTAACTTGGACTAGACACCCACAGGGGTTCAAAAATTCCCCCGCTCTCTTTGATGCAGCCCTCCACAGAAATCTCAACAACTTCAGAACTACACACCCCGAAGTCACTCTGCTTCAATATGTGGATGTCCTGCTACTGGCTGCCAACACCAAGTAAAACTGTGAGTCTGGGACCCAAGCACAATTATCTGAAATTGCTGAACTTGGGTATAGAGCTTCGGCCAAAAAGGCCCAAATTTGCCAGCAAGAAGTAATCTTCCTGGGGTATTCCCTTAGGGGCGGTAAATGATGGCTCACTGAGCCCAGAAAACAAACTGTTGTGCAGATACCACCCCCATCTAACAGGGGACAACACAGAGAGTTTCTTGGGACTGCTGGCTTTTGCAGGTTATGGATACCTGGGTTTGTGTTCTTTGCTGCTCCTTTATACCCTCTGTTAAATGAGGATGCCCAATTCCAATGGACCCTTGAGCACCAGCAAGCTTTTAATAACATTTAAAACACTGACACTGAACTCCTCAACTTCACTGAGACCAGCCTGCAATTTCAGAAAGCCCTACACTACGTTAAAAATGTACATCAACTTACTCACCTTGGTTCAAAGAAACTGCAGGCATTCCTGAAGGATCAGGAACAGAGATTTCGACTAACTCACTCACAGTGAAAGGAAATAACTGAATGGGTAACAAAAGCCTGTTGGTTCTGTCAATTGGTTAATGCTTACACTTCCAAGCTTCCCGCAGGAAAGCACCTACAAGGAACCAGACCAGGACAATTCTGGAAAGTGGACCTCACTGAAATTAAGCCAGCAAGGTATGGACTTAAATATCTCTTAGTCTTTGTAGATACAATTTCAGGATGGATTGAATCCTTTCTCACAAAAAAAAAAAAAAAAAAAACAAACAAAAAAAAAACGGCTCAAACGGTGGTCAAGTAGATCCTAAGATATATTTCCAAGACACGGCCTGCCTAAGGTAATAGGGTCTTTTAATTGAACGATGTTCATGGCCCAGGTGAGTCAGAGCTTAGCCAGGACCCTGGGGATTAATTGGAAGTTACATTGTGCATATAGACCCCAGAGCTCAGGACAGGAAAAAAAATAAATAGAACCATTAAAGAGACCTGAACAAAATTAAGCTTAGAGACCGGCATAAAAGATTAGAATATGTTCCTGCCTTATGCACTGTTTCATGCAAGAAATACTTGCTTGACAGACTAAAAGCTCTTGAAAGAACTCAGCGATACCTGTGGAAACAGCTGGCCACTGCCTACCACCCTGGGGATGAGGGGACACCACATGGATATCAAGTAAGAGACTTCGTGTACATAAGACGACATCAGGTGTCATCCGTGGAACCCGGCTGAAAAGGACCATACCAGGTGCTACTTATAACACCTACAGTGGTATATGTAGACGGAATCACTTCCTGGATCCATGCCTCTCATCTCAAGCCTGAGCCCTGTCCAGACTCTGGCTGGATACTGGAAAAGAGTGGTAACCCTTTCAAATGGTGTATTCACCAGGTGGATAAGGCTATAGATTCTCCCCTTGGCCACGAGTATTCCTAATGCTCATCAGCCCGTACAGCAGCGATGGCTAATCACAAATCCAACTAGACAAGAAGTGTGGTCTATCTCGCATACAGCCCCCTTAGGGACCTGGTGGCCATCTCTCCACCCAGACATTTGTCAGCTGGCTATAGGTCGTTCCTATTGGGATATCCCTGAAGGAGAGGATCCCACTAAAATTTCATTAAATGACTTCTGTACCATAGATAATGGAAACAAACATTATGGATGTAGGGACACACGAGCCAGATGCAGGTTGGCTAGCCTTGATTACTATGTTTTCCCGGCAGATTATCTAAACCACAAACAGCCATGGCTGTGTGGCTCAAAAGCCAACTTCTTCTGTAAGTCATGGGGATGTGAGCATACAGGGGCTGCCTGGTGGAATCCAAACTCCTCATCAAATTCAGTACACAGCATTGGCCATATTACCAATTAGACAATCAAAACTGATGGCCCCCAGATGGGTCTCTAGATCCTCAAATTCTGTGTGATCTTTTTAACTTCTGCAAGTGCTCAAAAGGGTGAAAGGAGATTCCCCTATGTGGAGGCCAATTTCCTCCTTCTCTCACATCCTGAACTATGCTTCTCCAATAGATCCTCACCCTCTGCCTTCTGCTCCAGAATCTCTGCTGTCACTCCCACCTCAGCAACCTGATTTCTCCCCTCCAATTACTGGATCAAAACCCAAACCTCGGTTCTCAGACAATTGCCCCCTTACTGAGGTAGCAGGTAGTGAGGCACCCCTCCACCAACTCACTCCTCTCTTCTTCTGTCAGTGCCCGCACCGAGTCCCACCAGATCCTCTTACCAGCTATACCAAAGCTCAAATCAGCTGAGGAGAGCCCTCAGACCCCTATCAAAGATGTAATATAAATGGCTTTTAAAGTTGCTTTGTCATCACTGAAAACAGGTTACTAAGAATTTAAAGTCCCTCAGAGACTTTTTGGATACTCACTCCCATCTTCCCCTCTGCTCTACCTGTTCTACTGCTCACGAATTTGTTGCTAGGAAAATCCCAAACCCCTTTCTCATTATTCTTTTACATCTCTCCTTTCTCATACACAGATCCATGTAGCTGCTCTCACCCCCCCGCCTTCCCCGTCTTTCCCCTCTGTAAAAGGCCCACAAAAAAGTCTTAACTGACCTTCTCCAAAATTCTTCACCAAGGCTGACTTTAGGACTTTGAGCAAAAGAGTCCCTATAAAAGAGTTCAATGTAGACAAACTTCCTCTTTTCGTGTTGCCTGTTCTACTTGGCAACTGGCTGGAAAAATCAGCACTCCTAAGCTAGACACCCCCTTACTAATTTTTCACAAAATATGTGAACAAGGCCTCTGGCCTTGAGCTGGGGCTTCACAGGGATGGCTACATTTGTAAGATAAAGAAGTTACCAACTGGACCCCATGGTAACAGCTGGCAGGGAGAAAACAAAAAAGAGAAGAAAAAAGCTCTCCCTCTCCTAGGTGTCGTTAAAAAGTTAGCTTGCCCAGAACAGAGGAAAAAAAAAACAGAAAAAAAAACTGCTTTTTGTGGACTTCTGCAGACTGTGAACTTCTGAGCCCCTTCCATTACATGTTGGGTACAAAATTCTAAAACTACCTAAACTTGGGGTTCAAGGGATTAATTGATTACAACAGAAGCAATGCCCTCTATATTCGGTTGCAACCAAATAGGACTGTTTCTCTGTTTTCGGTGCTATCGTAGGTGCCTTGCCCTGTCCATACCTACAAGAGTATAATTCTATATAGTTAAACATTGTTTATGTTTTCATAAAATTGTCAACTGGTGTGATTAATTATGTAATGGTGCAGATGTTTCCCAGAGTGCTCTATCATGATGCAGGTTAATTAAGATCAAATAGCGGGGGGCATACAAGCCGGTTCTACCAGGAATCTGTATTCCTCACTTTGGCCATCCTATTAGGAATAGAAGTTGCTGCAGGGCTGGGCACAGGAACCACTGCCGTAGTCCATGGAACACAACAAATGACCCAATTAGAAGCAGCAGTAGACCAAAGCTTAAAGATATTAAACCTCCATCACAGCCTTACAGGAATCTTTAACATCTCTCTCTGAAGTTGTTTTACAGAAAAGGCGAGGGTTGGACCTCCTCTTCATGAGAAAAGGGGGCCATTGTGCTGTATTGAGGGAAGAATGTTGTTTTCATTCCGATCATACTGGTTGTAAAATTATCTATGAGTAAATTGAGAAGACACCTTAAAACGCATCAAAGAGAGAGAGAGGCCCAAAAAGGGTGGTTACAATCTTCGTTCACACAGTCCCCCTGGTAAACTACGCTTTTATCAGCTCTGGCTGGTCCATTAATAATCATCATATTATTGCTAACTGTAGACCCTGTTTGCTCCACCGTGTAGTTTCATTTCTTCAAGCTCAAATTGGACAAGTTAAATTTTGGTAATCAGACAACAATATACCCCACTAGCAGACATAAAATGTGACACCCCTCAATGATCACTTTTATGATTAAACGTAACCAGAAGAAGAAGTGAGGAATGAAAGATTAATAAAATAGGTATTTGTCACTTCCTGTTTTTCTGTATTCTTAACAAAACACTATTGAAATCTTGAGAACTGTTTGGTAATCTTGTTCCCAGAATGTGCTGTCCCCAAATGCCAAACTGCAGAATGTAATCCCTCACTCGGTTGCACACAAACCGTCCATTCACCCTGAACCACCAATAAACTTCCCTCCCTTCCCTCTCCAAGTTAAGTATGTAAGCTCTGCTTAAGATGTTCTAAGGGCTCTAGGCTCTATTCAAATGAGCTCTGAGCCCCAGCATGCTGTTGCATGAGACAGTCTCTTGGTTGTCTCTTCCTCCAATGCTAGAACGACTTTTACATTGGTACAATCATAAGTGTGACCTTTGCTTTTTGTGTCCAAAATATTACTTTGATAAAATGAATATATAGATCAGGAGACATGAGTATTTCTTTCACCATTTCTTGCAGCAATATTTTGAAGACATAAAATTAGTATTGGGTGTACAAATAGGTGTACTCTGTGTCTATGAATATAGAGATAATGCATGAGTAGATCATACTGTGAATAAATAATATAACTAGTTCCAACTTTAAATAATGGATCGAATTGATATATGAAAAAATACAGGAAATCTTATATTGATATACATACATTCATTCCAACGAGTTATACATCTAATAGTAATATTAGGGTTATGGTTTATCATGAAGAGTGTGTGAGTTTTGCTTCAAAAGTGATTATGGAAATCAAAAATAATGTGTTTGGGAAGAAGTCTCATGGAAAGACCAGTCAAGAAACATGGAGGAATACATGTGTTCTGAAGCAGGAAGTGCTTGAAAGCAAAACAAATGCGTATAAATTTACTAACTTCTGGATGAAATATATATACTATGATGTGCATAAATTGAAGAAATAGTAATGAACCAGTGTTGAATAAAAACTAACATCAAAATATACATCATGTCCCATAGGAATCTACTTGCATTAATGTTAAACTGGGTCAGTTACTGGAGAAATATTAGGATTTGTATGCAACATTCACTGAAGTTAGTTTTCAGAACTAGGAAAAAAAAATATGTATTTCAGGTGAATGAATATTTCTGAGAATAATCTTGTGAAAAGTTTACTATAAATCCACATACATGAACATGAATGAATGTAGGGAGTGAATAATAAGATGCATATATTTCATATTTTGAACAATCTGGAGAGTATATATATATATATATATATATATATATATATATATATATATATATATATATATAACACAAAGACATTAAAAAGTAGCAATATATATGCCAATCAAAATTCATCGTGAAATATATATCATCTACAGATCCAAAAATATTAATTTTACTGAACATGGATTTATGTATAATGTTATTCAACTAGGAAGCTCACTCACAGTTTGAATTTTCAGTTCCAAAAGGGTTTAGGAGGAGTGATCTCTTCTCGCACTTTGTATCTGCCAAGTTAGCAGATACGTCTCCTTCATGCAGTCTCCCACGACTATCTAAACCAGTTAACCCTGAGGTTTGGGACACAACTACACCCTCTATGGCTAAATGCAGTCCTATTAATATTGTCTTACATGACCCTTCAAGATATATTAGTCAACCACTATATCTACTCACAACCACAGCCCTCCTCGGATTAGAACCCATCATCCAGGATTTATTACGAAAGGGGTATCTTAGGCCTACACAATCTCCATTCAACACCCCCATTCTGGAAGTTAAGAATTCCTCACAGGAATGTACGTGTGATACCAGGTAAGATTCTATATGTGCATATGAAAATACATGTGCTGAATAGCCTACAGAGAAAGGGAAACAGAAATTCACATATTTGTTAACTTTCCAAACACATGGAGAACTATTTCAACAGAAAATTGACAAGATTTATAACTCCTACCCTCTATCATGCAAAAGGCAAGACCAAATATACACCGTGCCTCATCTGAACTGCTTGTATTTCTATTCTATTTGGGTTATTTTTCTCCATCATATTAGGATTTGTAGTCAGAGTCTAATAGGGTATGGGTTAGTGTCAGGGATTCAGTATTTCAAATGAAAAATTTGAAAATGAATCCAATGTGTATGTAAATATGTGCTACACAAAAATCTTCCCACTCTCATCCAGAACAATGCCTTGAGAATACCTTTGCCCTAAGTAAGACACAATTAGAAGAGAAGAGTTAGAAAATCTGTGAATACATATCTGGAATGGAATATGCTCAGGAGTTCAAAACCTTGGATGTGGTAGAGGAGTTTCCAAAAGTAAAGGACAGGGTAAACACTCCACAAACATGGAGGTCTACTGGCCTAGAGACTTCTTGAGAATCTGCCTGTGAGGTTGGGCACTTGAAATATATGTTGTTGTCAGGAGCTTTAGCTTCCTTTCTAGTGAGACCATCAAAGCTGTGTCTGAATCTATGAGACCTGGAAAACATGGTTTCTTCTTTTTCAATGAACATGAGTCAGCAGTGCTGAATTCTCTCTTTTTAGGTAAACTGTGGCCACTGGGGGCTAAATGTCTCCCCATGTGGACTGTGAAACCATATGATCATCCTCCATTTTCGTGGTGTTTCTTGCTGTTGCACTGGGAGTTTTGTATTTGCTTCACGATATGCAAGGTTTTCAACTGGGACACAGTGCGGGAGGGAGTTCTGTAACGTGTGGTGGGTCAGGGTCTGCAGGAGAATAAAAGAACAAGACTTGTATCCCACATAGCTTGCCTCCTTGACTATAGCAACCTGATTCTGAACAATGTCCTGAAACTTCTCCATATATCAAGATGCCTTTACATATACGGGTCTGCTGGCTTCACCATGTCAGTCACAAGCCATTTGGAAGCCAATGGCAGATCCACATGGCCACCCCACAGATGTTTATCACACACCTGCCCACTATTGCTCTAGGCCCACTACTCAGCAGGATGCAACTTTCTGGCATCTCTGTTAAACACCATTTTTATGAAAACCAGTCAATCAAGGCACTGTCTGGTATACTCATTGTTGGGAAAAGTATAAACGGCAGCCATAACCCAGAGAAAATTCCCACCATGGCGCCTAAGGACTTCTTCTTCCTACCTTCTTCTTTTCTGCAGTGGCACGAAAAGTTCCCGCCCGTGTGAACTCTCCCGCCTCCTCCAATTTCAAATCTCGCTGGCAGAGAACCTTAGCCCCAATGAGAACAAATTCCTGGGCTCAGGAGGTGATATCTGAAAGAACTTGCCAATAAATGGGTTGCCTGCCATTTATCTAAGCCCTTCCATCTCCCCCTTAGTTATATATAAGCACACAGCTTTTTGCAATAAAATTGGAATTTTCTGGTGAAGTGTCTTTGCGTGGGGAGTTCTTTCATTCTGATGCCCCGTGAGAGGATACCGGTGAGCTCTTTCCAACAAGAGCCCTGTCCCCCGCTCCACCGAGACACTCTGCCCTAGTCCGCTCTTTTCAGACGCCGGCTTTCTGCACTCACCACTGATCTGATGTAGGTAATCCTCCCCTGACCCCGGCTCGCCAACTCCCTTCAGGCTGCCACTGGTTTTTTGACCGTGATCTTCCTGCACACTCCAGACGCCCGGTAGGGGAGAGGGAATTCCTCCCACTAAGACCTTTACTAGTTGCAGTGGACCCTCTGGTGTTCCGTTTCTTTTTGGGGCATGAGGCTTCTGAGTTTACACGAGAGGCTCAATGGATTTTCCTGCTCCACTGCCGCTGTTGCTGACGGCTAGAGTTGCTGTATCCTGTGGGGCTGCTGTGTCTGGCTGAAGCTGCCTCTCTGCTCTGGGAAAAGTGAACTCCCTGCCTGGAACTGCATTCTGCCAGAGCCAGAGTTTTGTTTTCATTACTGACTTCTTCTGCTTCAGTCGAAAACTTTCCTGACGTCAGGTTGCCCTTGGCTCCAATTCCTTTTGGTTTCACAGATTGCACTTCATTGGTGATGACCAGGTAGTGCCCTCTGTATTTCCTCGTGATGGCTGGTCATTTTGGGAACGCCCACCTGACCCCCGTTTGCCCTGAGCTTCCTGGAAGCCGTTCCACCCCGGGTTTTCTCTTTGTCTTTCTCGCTTACTCCTATTCTCATCCTCTCTCTCTCTCTCTCTCTCTCTCTCTCTCTCTCTCTCTCTCTCTCTCTCTCCCATCTCTCCCTGTGACTATAGACACCTCTTCGTCTGCACCTGAAGACTCACCTCTCAAATGTTTAATAAAAAATCTGGCCACACTCTCCCTCACACCAGACATCAAGCCCAAACTTTTAATCAATTTCTGTACCCATGATTGGCCTACATATCCACTGGATAATGGCAATCATTGGCCACCAGAAGGCTCCTTAGATCCAAACCTCTTCTGGGACCTTTTTAACTACTGCCAGCATCTGAAAAAGTGGAGTGAGATTCCCTGCATTGAAGGTTTTAGCCTTCACACACAGCTCCCTGCTCTCTGCTCTTTTTGACCTCCCTCTCAGGTCCTCTTTGCTTGAAAACCCCTCTCTTCCCCTACTTCTAATCCTGACTTCACAGATTCTTCCTCATTGGACCAAGCAGATGAACCCCCACCTTATCCCCCAGCCCCATCTGCCCCTTCTCTCGCGCTATACCTTCCTCTTCCTCTGCCTAATTCCATGGATCCTCCGCCTTCCATTTCATCCCCCTCCCCTCCGCCCTCTTCTGCCTGCTCCACCTCCTCCTCCTCCACAGAGACACTCCCTTCCTCTCCCTCTCCTTCCTGTCCGCCGCCTGCCTCTTTCAGTCCTCCTGTTACCAGGTCTAAGGGACTCCTTCCCACCCCCAAGACAATCGCACCCCTTCGTGAGGTAGCTGGTCCCGAGGGTGTCATCAGAGTCCACGTTCCCTTTTCCATGTCGGACATTACTCAGCTAGAGAGGAAGTTAGGCTCTTTCACCACTGAACCCACCACTTACATTCGGGAGTTTCAATGGGTCCTGCAAGTATGTAGCCTCACTCAACATGACATCTACATGCTCTTGGCCAATACACTTCTCCCCAAGGAAAGGCAATGGTTCTGGGAGCTAGCCCAAGCCCATGCTGATAAAAATCATAGGACCAATCCTACCCACCCCACAGGCCCTCATGCTGTCCAAGAGCAGGATCCCCTATGAGATTACAACACCTGTGAAGGCTTACAGTTTTGTGACCTTTTTACATCCTGTCTCTTGGCGGGGCTAAAAAAGGCCACCCGCAAGGCTGTTAACTTTCAAAAGGTGCAGGAGGTTATTCAAAGGAAGGAGGAAACACCTTCAGATTTCCTGGATAGACTAACCAAGGCCCTTCAACAGTACACAAAACTCCACCCAGAAACCCCAGATGGCTGTCATGTCTTAATGACATACTCTCACTATTAAAAGTCACCATTCACATATCACCCCACACCTCTCCTACCTCTCATTTTCTCATGATGTTCCTAGGGGCAGATACATCTCCTTCATGCAGTCTCCCACGACTATCTAAACCAGTTAACCCTGAGGTTTGGGACACAACTACACCCTCTATGGCTAAATGTAGTCCTATTCATATTGTCTTACACGACCCTTCAAGATATATTAGTCAACCACAATATCTACTCACAACCACAGCCCTCCTCGGATTAGAACCCATCATCCAGGATTTATTACGAAAGGGGTATCTTAGGCCTACACAATCTCCATTCAACACCCCCATTCTGGAAGTTAAGAAACTTAACGGGTCCTACAGGCTGGTTCAAGACCTTCACCTTGTCAAATCCTCTGTGGTCCCCATCCACCGGCTAGTGCCCAACCCTTACACCTGCCTCTCTCAGATCCATGCCACTACTACCCACTTCTCGGGCGTAGATTTAAAAGATGCATTCTTTTCTCTTCCCTTGTCATCAGAATCTCAGGATATCTTTGCTTTTACGTGGACTGACCCTCACACCCGCCATTCTCGTCAGCTTACCTGGACTGTCCTCCCACAGGGATTCAGGGATAGGCCCCATCTCTTTGGCCAAGTCCTTGCCCAGGACCTCACATCCTTTCACCCGACCTGTCCTGACTCTACTCTCCTTCAATATGTCGATGACCTTCTTCTATGTAGTTCCTCTTGAAAACACTCTCAAACCCACACTGCCCAGCTCCTTAATTTCCTAGCATACAAGGGATATAGGGTGTCTCCCCACAAGGCCCATGTTTTCCAGTTTTTTTCTCATCTATCTTTTTTTTTGCCTTACACCTAGGAAAAAGGAAATAACACTGGAGAGGAGGAAACTCCTCTCTGATCTTCCAGTGCCCCATACGAAAGCCGAAATACTATCATTCCTAGGACTAGCATTTATTTTAGGGCCTGGATCCCAAATTATTCTCTTCTAGCCAAAAACCTGTGTGACCTAGCAAAGGGACCCCCTAATGAATCTCTTGCCTCCTCCCCTAACTACCACTTCTGCAGGCTTCAGCAACTCCTCTTAAAGGCACCTGCCTTTCACCTTCCTGATCTTTCAAGACCATTTCATCTATATGTCCATGAAAAAGGGGAGCAAGCATTTGGGGTCTTAGGTCAAAACTATGGGCCTACATTTGCACCTCTGGCATATATGTCCAATAAAGTAGACCCTACCATCTGTGGGTGGGCCCCGTGCTTAAGAGCTCTGGCTGCTGGACAAATTTTACACAAAGAAGCCTCTCAGCTGACTTTTGGGGCCCCTTGAACTATTCACTCCCCACATCACTTGAAGGATCTTTTAGCTTATAAGGGCCTTCAAACCCTTCCTCCACCCAGAGTTCTGTCGCTCCTCACTTCATTTCTGGAAAACCCTAATATTACTTTCCTCCCCTGCTCTGCACTGAACCCTGCCTCACTGCTCCCAATGACTCCCACGTCTAACACAACAATTCATAATTGCTTGCAAACCTTAGATGATTTCCTCCCCTGTCATTCTTCCATTTCTGAGGGACCACTCACCAAGCCTGACCTTATCTGGTTAACTGACGGCAGTTTCTTTAGGCAGAATGTCACTCATTACTTTGGATACACTGTAGTTTCAGCCACTGAGATTATAGAGGCCAAAGCTCTACCTTCAGGAACTACCAACCAGCAGACTGAACTTATAGCAGCCACTCGTGCCTGCCTTCTAGCACAAGGCAAATCCCTCACCCTTTATACTGACTCAAAATATGTCTTCCATATCTTATTTTCCCATGCTGCAATATAAAAGGAGCGAGGACTACTTACCACCAAAGGTAATGCAATCACTAATTCGGCTCTTATAACCAATCTGATAGAGGCCTCCCACTTACCCACCCAGTTGGGAGTTGTCCATTGTAGGTCCCATCAGAAGGATGGCTCTCTTATCACTGAGAGCAATGCCATAGCTGACCAGACAGCACGAATGGCTGCCACCACTTCCAATTATTGCCCCCCCTGGGGGACATATAATGACCACTTTAGACATCTCATCTGAAGTCACTACTTCTTCCAGTAAGAATAAGGATCTTTTCAAGTTCCTTCATACTCTATTCCATTCCAATTCTCAGTCTTTGACCCTCTTTTTACAGAGCTTTTTCTCCCTCATGCACTCTGACAAAGCCATGCTACAGAATACAGTCTCTACTTGTCAGATCTGTCAGCGGGCCAACCCTCATACTTTTTTAAGGCCCAAACCTTTCCCTTCCCACCAAGCCCGGGGACACATTCCCCCTGCTGACTGGCAGGTAGACTTCACCAACATGCCCAAAGTATGGCAGACTAAATACCTCCTTGTCTTTGTGGACACTTTCTCTGGTTGAGTTCAGGCATTTCCCATTTCCAATAAAAAGGCTTCCACTGTAGCTTCAATCTTTCTGACAGACATCATCCCCAGGTTTGGAATGCCCACTTTCCTACAATCTGACAATGGCCCTGAGTTTATTTCTAGGATCACACAAAAGGTCTCTCAAGCCCTCTCCTTCAAGTGGCATTTTCACTGTCCATATCACCTTCAGGCTTCAGGGAAAGTGGAAAGGGTAAATCGTACTCTAAAGGAAGTCCTTACCAAATTGACAATGGAATTAAACTTAGACCGGGTCAAACTCCTTCCCTTGGATTTGTTTCGAATCAGAGCTCTACCTAAGAAACCATCTTTACTGTCTCCCTTTGAGATAAGGTATTCAAAACCTCTTATCCCCCCTGGGTTGGTCATTTCACAACGACCTCTCACCCGAGATTTGTCTTTGCCTCTCTTGTTTTATCTTCGCTCAGAACTCTGGAAATATCAGGACTGGCTTCTTCTGGACCAAGTCTCCGCTCCAAACACTCCTCCCTTAACAGCTGGGAGTCTAGTCTATTATAATACCCCAGAGGAGAACGGGCCTCTTGCCCCAAAATGGGAAGGCCCCTATCCTGTCATTCTCTGTACCCACAACTCCACCAAACTCTCCTTATCAGACAACTGTCTCACCCCTTGGATTCACATATCTAGGTTGAAGCCATATCACCAAGAGGCCCCACCTGCTCACGACAGGACCACCCCAGAGGAACTCCAAGAATCACCTCCTGACCTCCCCTTTACTCCTGCTCTCCACACCCATCTCACCCATTTAAGTTGCGGCTAACACGGTGTTCCCCGCAGAACAATTCCTCTTAAAGAAGGCACAATGAGCTCTCCCAAAACCCTAGTCTTCTCTAACTGCTTGTTTTTTGTGCTCTGCTTATTTTCTGTGTTCTATCAGGACTGGTCTTTATCCTCCTCTGCTACCATGTATTTTTTCACTCTTCGGGAATGATACTCAGAACATGGCATGCAGAATGTCCACGCAGTGGATGCAACTGCTTGCTTCATCCACAACTGCACATCTATTTCCCTAAAATTGTCACCTTCAAGAATCTTCATCCCTGGTAGCTGCAACTGGCCTTTCATTTGCTTCCTTTTTCATCAAACCAAAGACTATGGTCATTGGTGGCCTGAGATATATAATGGGTGCCCCTATAAGTCATGCAGGTTCCATGATGAACGTGGTAGCTATTCTTACCACTCACTTGGTTACCATGAAGGGTGGACTTCTATTTACCTAAAGTGTCATAAAGGCTCTTCATCCGATAACAATGGATGGTATACTTTAGATATACCTGACCCCAAGGCCAAACGTTGGGACTATGTTGAGTTTGCTGTCTATGCTCGGACAACCTCAGCCAGACCCACAATGTGGATGACTGTTGGCCGCACCCTGATTACGCCACCTAAGGCAACCATCCAGGTAATCGAACACATTAAGGAGTCAGAATCAAAACTTCGAGATCTTATCCATAGCTCATTCAAAGAGGATTCAGAGCCTTCAACCCCCTCAGTTCCCCCTCCCACATGGCTCAATTTGCTACACCAAACTCTTTGATTATTAAACTCCACCCCTCTTTCTGTGCCTCCTTCTCAGTTCTTTCTCTGTGCTTCACTTAGTCATCCACTTCTAGCAGCGGTCCCATTAGCGGCAGGAAATATTTCAGCAAAAACCTACAATTTCTCTAAGAAAGGAAAACCCCTTCATGTGACACGTATCCCACTATGGGAAAGTTATTCCACCAATACTTTATTTCCTTTCATCTGTTTCCACCTGACAATAATGAATTCTTTACCCATTTGTTCCTTGAGCTTTAGCACCCTATCGAGCCCTGATTTATGAAACCTGGATATTTCCTCTGGTGTAATGGGTCTTTAAGTACCTCAACGATCAATGTCTCTGGCACCTGTTTCTTGGTTACTGTAGTTCCTCAGCTGTCTTTTTATACTCCCACCGAATTCCGACATGTGGCCCTACCTTCCTGCACCCTTAGGGCAGTCTTTCTCCCGGTTCTGGTAGGCCTCACATTAACAACCTCAGTGGCGAGTCTCAAACTCTCTGCTGAAGCTATAGGTCATGCTCTATGGGCATCCAATGACCTGCAACAAAAACTGCAGGAAGCCCTTGATACCACTGCTCAGTTTCTGGGCTCCTTGCAGTGGCGGTTACTTCATTGGCACAACTGGCTTTACAGAACCGAAGGGCAATTGATCTTCTCATTGCAGAAAAAGGGGGAACATGCCTGTTCCTCAGAGAGGAATGTTGCAATTATGTTAATGAATCTGGGCTAATAGAAAAAAGATGTTGTTAAATTGCAGGAATTATCGACCCAATTGCTCAAACCTACCTCCTCCAATCCCATAACGGGGTTCTTCCAATCCTTTCTTGCCATGTACTTACTACCAATCTTGGGGCCCCTTATTGAGATGCTCCTTTTTTGTGCTCTTTTGCCCTGCATAATGAAGTGCCTTCAAACCCAACTGCAAAAAAATTTCTAATCAAACATTCAACCAGCTTTTGCTTAGGCACTACCATCCTCTGATGACTGATGAACCCCCAACGTCTCCAAGAGAACAGTTCACTCAGTGCTGAAGCTCACTACCCGGCATGATGGAATGCGATGGACATCAGAGAGCGAGAGACAATGAGCTCGGAGAATCTCTTAATCTGCCATCCTGGATTAATGAGTCTTTATGTCCTTCTAAGTCTCCTCATGGCCCTTGGCCTCTTCTCTGTCAGTCCCCCAACATGGTACTTCTGCCAAAAATTGACCTTTGCTTTAATTTTTATCTTAATTCTGTTTTTATTCGCTCTGATCTTCTTCAGGTGCTGGTGACGCCATGTCCAGGCAACGCTTCCAGTATTTCCCAGAGTCTCTGTAACAGGACCAGTGACTGATACCAACAAACTCCTCCATCAAGGACTGGTTCCATGCCATCGACAACTTGTGGCTTCAGGGAACTTTCATAGACTTCACCCCTATGGAAGTAGCTGTCTGTAGCCACTGGGTTTTCTTTCTGGCTGCCATGATATCCCCAGACCTGCCGCCAGAGAATTCCTCCACTTCCCATTCTAGGCCCCACAGCGCCCCCAAACAGCAAGAAGCAGCCGGATCTGACCAACGACGCCACACTTCCTAAGAAAACAAAAAGGGAGGAATGTTGGGAAAAGTATAAATGGCAGCCATTCCCCAGAGTAAAAACCCCAACATGGTGCCTAAGTTCTTCTTCTTCCTACCTTCCTATTTTCTGCAATGATGCAAAAAGTTCCCGCCCGTGTGAACTCTCCCGTAGGCGGCAATTTCAAATCTCTCTGGCAGGGAACCTTAGCCCCAATGAGAACTAATTCCTTGGCTCCGGAGCTGATATCTGAAAGAACTTGCCAATAAACGGGTGGCCTGCCATTTATCTAAGCCCTACCATCACCCCTTTAGTTCTACATAAGCACACAGCTTTTTGCAATAAAATTGGAATTCTCCTAGCGAAGTGTCTTTGTGTGGGGAATTCTTTCACTCATGATCAGCAACAGGATATCCAAAGGTTCTCCAGTGCCACCTGGTCTGGGAATTTCAGAAATTTGATGGTATTTATTTAGCCATTTTTGAAGGATGAAGTTGGAGTTACTGTGGGTTTCAATTCATGCAGGAAACATTATATGGTGAGGAAGCTCACTTCAATGAAATCTCTGGAGAACACTCACAGGCAAGCTTCCCAAAGAGTGGCCAAAAGTTCACATGAAGCCAGGATCACTGAGGTCTACAATGTGAGGTCCATGTGTGTTTAGACTCTCAACTTTGGCTGCCAAGTCTTTAAGAATAAAATCATGTGATATCCTGGCTGAGATTCCCAGTGCCCTGTGGAAAGCCACCCTGGACCTCGATCTCAGTTTCCAAGGGCGATTCTGATGCATGGCCTTCTAAAATCCCAACACATTTCATGGCAGTACTTATCTGAGGTCAGTTCCAGAACTCAGTCTCTAAGAGGAATCACACCAGAGTTCAAACAACCTGGTCAGTCATCTCTTACATCCGCAGTCATCTCTTACAACCGCAACAAAAATGACCACAATGAAAACCAAAACACACCCACATGGCCCTCATCTTCTTACATATAGACACTCATCATAACTTCTGGCTGGAGTTTTCCATGAGGGGTGCAGCCCAAGATGGTGTGAAAAATAAGCTCCCTTGCCCCTCATTTGCCTAAAGTCCGGGTGGCATGGAAACCCTTCTTGTGAACCAGGAGTGATCAAATAGGCCTGCTGTTAATACTGCTCTGCATCTCCAATTTGAGGCGTACTGAATGTCAGGTATAGATTCTTTATATGATTGGGAGTCATGAGACAAACCAAAAACCTCTGGGCTAGCCTCCGCAGGGCTCTGAAGAACTCATTTTACCCAAAGGATGCCTATTCTCACTTGATGGGCGTCAGGAACCTTAGAAATGAAGTCAAGAGACTTCATTCACAATGACTGCTCTTTTGGTAATTTTGGTTTTGGATGCACACATGGGATCTGTCTTTGGATTAATCAGGTGCTGAGAATCTAAGCCACAGCCTCACACAGGGCCAAGAGGCTGATTCAGACACATCCTTTTCCAAAGCAATTAAGCAAAGAGCCACAGGTGATGCCCATTCATTTCCATTTGAAAACTGTTTTCTTCAGGGTTCACAAAGGTGTGGCCTGAGGCAAAGACCTTCCTGACATTCAGGGCAACAGAACAATAGGTAAGAAAAAGGTCCAAAGCAGGGTTTCTCCACTGAGACTTTCCTGGTCACACTCATATCTGAGTTTTCAAAGATGTTCGCTATTCCCTTAAGCTATCCAGTACGTGGACATGTCACAGAGCTTGGAGGTGGTACATATTTTGTACAAAAACCATGAGTCTATTCTGGAGAGTGGCGAGAATTCAGGAAGAAAACAGGAACTTTGGAAGATAGCAGGTGTTGCCCATTTATAAGGCAAGCGGCAGTCCATTCATAAATTGGGCAGGATGAATGCTGGGAAGCTTTCTACTATACAGGACACATCAATTGTTGCATTCTCTTTTCTAATGTCTACAACCACGGACACAGTAGCATACACAGACATAGAAACACTCGCCTTGTCAAACATCTTACTAGAAGCAGTCCACTACAAATAAAAAAAAAAAACACGCCTTTCCTACCTATTCTCAGATCATGAGACAAAACCACAAAATCACACCCACACCCACGAAGGCACATCCTTCCCCCATTAAACTCTGTGACTATCCAGAGTGTCCTCTGACTGGTGGGCCACAGTATGTTCCCCTGAAAAAGCCTGTCTTGTCTTAGATCTGCTCTTCTTTCCCAACTCTGTGAAGTATTCAGGAGCCAGTGGTCAACCACTACCTGCTTTCTCAGGAAAGGCCCCTATTCAGAGCTCTCCTGGTGTTTTACCATCCTCATATCTTAAGGTACCAAGAAAGACTAACACTCTCCTTTGTAAATCCAAACAAGTTAAACCACTGGGACTGAGACTTGACTGGCTCCGGGTGCCTGGCTTCCTGGATCCCAAGTTCAGAGAGTTCCATCACCAAGAAGTGAGGTAGGTCAATGCTTCAGGAACTAAATGAGGTCACTGCCTTGACAACCATTTTGTCCTAACAGTTGCTTTCAAGAGTCCCATTATATGGAGGCTGCCCCTACTTCCTGTGACATTTTCACAAGTTAGAATTGTATATAAACCATGGGCACCCGGGAACAGCTCTCCACCTAGGACTGGTTTGGACCATCTTCTCTACATTAAGAAGAGAGAGGCTGATTCATACACATCGCTTCATGCTGACCAGGTTGTTTGCCATAGAAGATGACTTTTCTTTCTCAAGTTTTCATAGCTGCCTACATCTTCTCAAGGGATCCTTTCTGCATGGACCTTTGACGTTCTCAACAGGTGGAAGATCTCCTACATTCATGTATTGTAATACCAACTCTGTCCCTGCTCTTCTGTAAAGTTAGATTGAGGGAACAGTGTATGGTTAGGGTTAATAACATGTTCAATTTGGGTTAGGAATCTTTCTGCACGACGAATAATGGTATTGGGAAACTATAATATTTACAAGAATATATCGGTAAAATATAAGTATAAAAACAGAAATCCAGGGAAGATATGAATCCCAGAAGGGCATTGCACCCTTAATTGGTATGCTTAGCTTTGAATTATGTTCTGCACAAATGTCTCAGATAAATCGATATACAATGGCATAGGACCTTGTACCTTTGATGATTGAATGTCGAAGAGAAGATCCACTCAAAATGGGATAGTAGGTAGAATTAGGAAGATGGTCGATAGGTTGAGAAAGAAGAGTGAGTATAGGATTTAGACCAAAACTTTTTAAGCAATAGGGTTTCAGTTAGAGAGTGAATGTAAATGTCAGCACACATGAAGTGTCAGTCACAATGATGAACAGGGGAAATATGTAGGAAAGCAGATATAAATAGAGACATTACTAAATCAGGTAAAGTATAAAATGAGTGATAGGATTAGACATTTTCAACAGGCATGAGGTTGAATATATAATCTTATGAAGAAACAAATATGTAGTCACCAATAGGATTGATATTTGAGAGCATTAGGCAACCTGGACATGGAAGTTTTTAGTAATCCATGCTCACTTTCCATTTAGGCTTTGGTACAATCTTAAGGGTGACTTTTTTTTTTGTCTAGAATATTACTGTGATAAAATGTATATCTAGATCTGGTGACATGAGTATTTCTTCCACCATTTCTTTTGGGAATATTTTGAAGATGAATAAATTAGTATCTAAGGTAAAATAGGTGTACCACTTGTCTATGAATAGAGAGATAATGCATTAATAGACCATACAGTTAATAAATAATATAACTGCTTCCACTTTAAATAATGGATTGAATTGATAACTGAAAATATATAAGAAATCATATTTTGATATAGAATCATTCATAACAACTAGTTATACGTCTAATTGTAATATTAGGGTTATGACATTTCATTAAGAATGTGTGAGTTTTGCTTCAAAATGATTATGAAAATCAAAAATAATGTGTTTGGAAAGAAGTCTCATGAAAAGACCAGTCAAGAAACATGGAGGAATACATGTTTTCTGAAGCAGGAAGTGATTGAAAGTGAAATAAATGCCTATAAATTTGTGAACTTGTGGATGAAATATATATACTGTAATGTGCATAAACTTAAGAAATAGTAATGTACCAGTGTTGAATTAAAACGAACTCCAAAACACATATCATGTCCCATAAGAATCTACTTGCATTGATGTTAAACTGGGTCAGTTACTGTAGAAATATTAGGAGTTATATGCACCATTCACTGAAGTTAGTTTTCAGTACTAGGAAACAAATATGTATTTCAGGTGAATGAATATTTCTGAGTATAATCTTGTTAAAAGTTGATTATAAATCCACATACATGAACAGAAGTTATTCACTCCAAACCCAACAAACCGCCATTTCTACCTATTCTCAGAACATGAGACAAAACCGCAAACTCACACGCACACCCTCAAAGTCACCTACTTCCTGCAACTAGGTCTATGACAATCTGGAGTGTCCTCTGACTGGTGGGCACACTATGTTCCCCTGAAATGACCAATTCTGTCTCAGAACTGATCTCCTTGTCCAACTCTGTGAAGTTGTCAAGAGTCAGCGGTGAGTCATTACCTGCTTTCTCAGGAAAGACCCCTCTTCAGAGCTTTTCTCACATTTGGCCATCCTCACATCAGTAGGTACCAAGAAAGAGTGAATATGCCCATGGTAAATCCAAACAAGTGAGACCACTGGGACTGGGACTGGGACTGGGACTGGCTATGGGTGCCTGGCTTCCTGGATCCCATGTTCAGAGAGTTCCATCACCAAGGAAGTGTGGTGAGGTCATTTCCTTCAGAAACTGAATGAGGCCACTACCTTGGCAACCACTTTGTCCTAATAGTTGCTTCCAATGGTCCCATGAGATGGAGGCTGCCCATACTTCCTGTGACACTTTTACAAGTGAGAATGCAATATCAACCATAGGCACCCAGGAACAGCTCTCCACACAGGCCTGGTTTTGTCCATCTTCTCTACATTAAGAAAAGTGGGGCTTATTCAGATACTACCCTTTATCCTGACCAGGTTTTTGCCATGAAAGATGACTTTTGCTCACTCAGGTCCTTCATATCTGCCTACATCTTCTTCGGGGATCATTTCTTCATGGACCTTTGAGGTTCTCAGCTGGAGGAAGACCACCTACATTCCTGTATTTTAAGACCAACTCTGTCCCTGCTCTTCTGTAAAGTTAGATTGAGGGAACTGTGTATGGTTAGGGTTAATAACATTTTTGATTTGGGTTAAGAGTCATTCTGCTGGATGAATTATAATATTGATAACCCTTAAGATTTATAAGAATATAGAGGTGAAATATATGTATGAAAACAGAAATCTAAGTAAGATTTGAAGCCCAGAAGGGCATTGGACCCTTGATTGGGATACTTTACTTTGAATTACATTCTACTAAGATATCTCAGATAAATCGATATACAATGGCATAGGACCTTGTACCTTGGATGACTGAATGTCGAAGAGAACATCTAGTCAAAAAGGGATAGTAGGTAGGAATAGGAAGATAGTTGGAAGTTTTAGGAAGAAGAGTGTGTATAGGATTTGGAATAAAAGTTCTTTAACAATTGGGTTTTTTTTAGAGAGTGAATGTCAATGTCAGCACATGTGAAGTGTCAGTAACAATGGTGAACTTGGAAAAATATGTAGGAAAGCAGATATCATTAGAGAGATTAGGAAATCAGGCAAAGTATAAAGTGAATCATTGGACTAGACATTTTCAACAGCGTTGAGTTTGAATATATAATCTTAGGAAGCAACAAATATGTAGTCACCAATATGATTGACATTTGAGAGCATTAGGCAACCTGGACATGGATGTTTTTAGTAATCCATGTTCACTTTCCATTTAGGCTTTGGTACCATCATATTGTGTCTTTTGAATTTTTTGCCCAGAATATTTCTGTGATAAAATGTATATGTAGATCATATATTTCATATTTTGAATAGTTTGGAGAGTGTATATATATATATATATATATATATATATATATATATATATATATATATATATATATATATATACAAAAAAAAAACCACAGAGACATTAACAATTAGCAATATATATTCCAATCGAAATTCATCATGAAATATATATCATCCACATATGAAAAAAATATTTATTTTACTGAACATGAATTTATGTATAATCTTGATCTCTTAGGAAGCTCACACATAGGGTGAATTTTCACTTCCAACAGTGTTTCTGGGGAGTGATCTCTTCTCACAATTTGTATTTGCCAAGTCAGCCACCTCACAAAAATGTACGTGTTATACCAGGTAGGATTCTATATGTGCATATAAAAATACATGTGCTGAAGAGGCTACAGAGAAAGGGAGACAGAAATTCACATATTTGTTAACTTTACAAAAAATGGAGAACTATTTCAATTAAAAATTTACTAGATTTTTTACAGCTGCCCTTTATCCTGCAAAAGGCAAGTCCAACTATACACCATGCCTCTTCTGAAATTTTGAATTTCTATTCTGTTTTGTTGTCTTCCTTATCATATTAAAATTAGTAGTCAGAGTCTAGTAGGGTATGGATTAGTGTCAGGGATGCAGTATTTCGAAAGGAAAATAGGAAAATGAATCCAATGTGTATGCAAATATGTGCTACACAACAATCTTCCCACTCTCATCCAGAATAATGCCTTGACATTACTTTTGCGCCAAATAACACACAAATAGAGGAGAAGAGTAAAAAAATCTGTTAATATATATCTGGAATGGAAAATGCTCAGGGTTTCACAACATTGGATGTTTTAGAATAATTTCCAAAAGCAAGGGACAGGGTAAACATTCCACAAACATGGAGCTCTTTCGGCCTAAAGACTTCTTGAGGAACTGCCTCTGAGGTTTGGCACTTGAAATATATATTGTTGTCAGGAGCTTTAGATTCTTTTCTAATGAGACCATCAGAGCTGCGTCTGCATCTATGAGACCTGGAGGACATAGTTTCTTCTTTTCCAATGAACATGAGGCAGCAGTGCTGAATTCGCTCTTTGTTGGTAAAATGTGGCCAGTGTGGGTTAAGTGTCTCCCCGTGTGGACAGTGAAGCCATTTTTTAATCCTCCACTTTTCGTGGATTTTCTTCCTGCTGCACTGGGAATTTCATATTTGCTTCACAAAATACAAGGAGTTCAACTGGGACACAGTGCTGGAGGGGGTTCTGTCACGTTTGTTGGGTCAGGGTCTGCAGGGGAATGCATCAACCAGGCTAATATCTCACAGAGCTTGCCCCCTTATACATAGCAACATGATTCTGAACATTGCCCTGAAATCTCTCCATATAACAAGATGCATTTACAAATAAGTATCTGTTGGCTACACCATGTCAGTCACAAGCCATTTGGAAGGTAATGGCAGATCCACATGGCCCCACCACAGATGTATTATCACAGACCTGCACACCACTGCTCTAGGCCCACTAATCAGCAGGCTCCAACTTACTGGCAAATCTGTTCTACACCATTTTCATGAAACCCAGTAAATCAAGGCACTGTCTTGTACACTCATGATCAGCAACAGGACATCCAAAGGTTCTCCAGTGCCATCTGGTCTTGGGAATTTCAAAAATTTCATGGAATTTATCTAGCCGTTTTTCAAGGAAGATTTTGAAGGCACTCTGGGTTACAATTCATTCAGGAACCATTAAATGGTGGGGAAGCTCAAATCAATGAAAACTCTGAAGAACTCTCACAGGCAAGGCTTCCCAAAAAGTGGCCAATAGGTCACATGAAGCCAGGCCTATTTCAGTCTACAATGTGAGGTTCATGTGTGTTTTGACTGTCAACTATGGCTGCCATGTCTTTCAAAATAAAATCATGTGATATCCTGGCTGAGATTCCCAGTGCTCTGTGGAAAGCCACCCTGTTCCTAGATCTCAGTTTTCTTTCCAAGGGCGACTCTCATGCATTGCCTCCTAAAATCCTAACACAATTAATGGCAATATTTCTCTGATGTCAGTTCCAGAACTCACTCTGTAAGGGGAATCACACCAGAGTTCAAGCCTGGTTTGGTCCATCTTCTATACATTAAGAAGAGAAATGTTGATTCAGACACATCCCTTCATCTGACCAAGTTGTTTGCCATGGAATATGACTTTTGCTTTCACAGGTCCTTCATAGCTGCCTTTATCTTCTCCAGGGATCATTTCTTTATTGACCTTTGAGGTTCTCAGCAGGTGGAGGATCCCCTACATTCCTGTATTGTAAGACCAACTCTGTCCCTGCTCTTTCGTAAAGTTAGATTGAGGGAACAGTGTATGGTTAGGGTTAATATCATGTTCCATTTGGGTTAGGAATCATTCTACGGGATGAATCATGGTATTGGGAACCTGCAATATTCATAGGAATATAAGTGTAATATAAGTATGAATACAGAAATATAGGTAAAATTTGAAGCCCAGAAGGTCTTTGGGCCCTTGACTGGGATACTTAGCTTTGAATTATATTCTGCACAGATGTCTCAGATTAATCAATATACAATGGTAGCATTCCTTGTACCTTGGATGATTGGATGTCGAAGAGAACACCCACTCAAAAAGGGATAGTTGGTAGGATTAGGAATTAGTCAGAAGAGTGAATATAGGATTTGGTCCAAAAAATCTTTAGCAATAGGGTTTTGGGTACAGAGTGAATTTAAATGTGAGCACATGTGAAGAGTCAGTCACAATGATGGACTGGGGAAAATATGAAGGAAAGCAGATAATAATAGAGACATTAAGAAATCAGGCAAAGTATAAACTGAGTGATAGGATTAGACATTTTCAACAGGCTTGATGTTGAATATATAATCTTAGGAAGAAACAAATATGTAGTCACCAATCGGGTTGACATTTGAGAGCACTAGGCAACCTGGACATGGATGTTTTTCGTGATCCATGCTCACTTTCCATTTAGGCTTTGGTACAAACTTAAGTGTGATCTTTGTAATTGTGTCCAGAATATTACTTTGATAAAATGTATATGTACATCAGGTGATATGAGTATTTCTTCCACCATTTCTGGGAGCAATATTTTGAAGATGTATAAATAAGTATTGGGGGTATAAATAGGTGTACCCTGTGTCTATGAATATAGACATAATGCATGAATAGACCATACTGTGAACAAATAATATAACTTTTTCCAACTTTAAATAATGGATTGAATTGATATCTGAAAATATACAGAAAATCCATATTGATGTACAATCCTTCATTCCAACCAGTTATACATCGAATGGTAATATTAGGGTTATGGTTGATCATGAAGTGTGTGTGAGTTTTGCTTCAAAGGTGATTATGGAAATAGAAAATAATGCGTTTTGAATGAAGTCTCATGAAAAGACTGTGAATCAGGCGGTATAGCGATACCATACTTCAAACTATACAACAGAGCAATAGTAACAAAATCAGCATGGTACTGTACCAAAACAGGTGGGTGGACAAATGGTACAGAATAGATGACACAGAAACCAATCCACTAAACTACAACTATCTTATATTTGATAAAGGGGCTGAAAGCACACAATGGAGAAATGATAGCAGCTTCAACAAATGTTGCTGGAAAACCTGGAAATCCATATGCAACAAAATGAAACTGAATCCCTTTCTCTTGCCATGAACAAAAGTTAACTCTTTTGGATCAAGGAGCTTGATATCAAATCAGAGACACAGTGTCTGACACAAGAAAATGTTGGCTATGATCTACATACTGTGGGCTCGGGCTTCAAATTTCTTAATATGACACCCATAGCACAATAGTTAATAACTAGATTAAACAAATGGGACTTACTCAAACTAAAAAGTTTTTTCTCAGCAAAAGAAACAATAAGAGAAGTAAATAGGTAGCCTACATCTTGGGAACAAATCTTTACTCCTCACACTTCAGATCGAGCCCTAATATCCAGAGTATACAAAGAACTCAAAAAAATTAGACAATTTGATAACAAATAACCCAATCAACAAATGGGTCAAGGACCTGAAGAGACACTTCTCAGAGGAGGACATACAATCAATCAACATGTACATGAAAAAATGCTCACCATCTCTAGCAGTCAGAGAAATGCAAATCAAAACCACCCTAAGATATCATCTTGCTCCAGTAAGATTGGCAGCCATTATGAAGTCAAACAACAACAAGTGCTGGTGAGGATGTGGGGAAAAGGGTCCGTTTGTACATTGCTGGTGGGAGTGCAAATTGGTGCAGCAAATTTGGAAAGCAGTATGGAGATTTCTTAGAAAGCTGGGATTTTAACCACCATTTGACCCAGCTGTTAACCTTCTCGGTCTATTCCCTAAACACCGAAAAAGAGCATGCTACAGGGACACGGCTACATCGATGTTCATAGCAGCACAATTCACAATAGCAAGACTGTGGAACCATCCTAGATGCCCTTCAATAGACGAATAGATAAATAAAATGTGGCTTTTATACAAAATGGAGTATTACTCTTCATTAAAAAATGACAAAATCATAGAATTTGCAGGGAAATGGATGGCATTAGAGCAGGTTATGCTAAGTGAAGCTAGCCAGTCCCTGAAAAACAAATGCCAAATGTCTTCTTTGATATAAGGAGAGTAACTAATAACAGAGTAGGGACAAAGAGCCTGAGAAGATTAACACTAACCAGGGATGAGAGGTGGGAGGGAAAGGAAGAGAGAAGGGAAATTGCATGGAAATGGAAGGAGACCCTCAGGGTTATACAAAATTGCATACAAGAAGAAGTGAGGGGAAAGAGGAAAAAAACAAGGGAGAAAAATTAATAACAGTAGAGAGGGTAGAGAGAGAAGAGGGGAGGGGAGGGAAGAAGAGGGGGATAGTAGAGGAGAGGAAAGGCTGCAGAATACAACAGACACTAGTATGGCAATATGTAAATCAATGGATGGGTAACTGATGTTTTTCTGCAATCTGTATGCAGGGTAAAAATGGGAGTTTATAATCCACTTGAATCAAAGTGTGAAATATGATATATCAAAAATTATGTAATATTTTGAACAACCAACAATAAAAATTTTTTTAAAAATAGAAACCTGGAGGAATACATGTGTTCTGAAGCAGGAAGTAATTGAAAGTGAAACAAATGTCTACAAATTTGTGAACTTGTGGATAAAATATAGATCTTATGATGTGCATAAACTGAAGAAATAGTAATGTACTAGTGTTGCATAAAAATGAACGTCAAAATACACAACTTGTCACATAGGAATCTACTTGCATTAATGTTAAACTGGGTCAGATACTGTAGAAATATTAGGATTTGTGTGCACCATTCACTAAAGTTAGTTTTCAGTACTAGGAAACAAATATGTATTTCACGTGGATGAATATTTCTGAGAATAATCTTGTGAAAAGTTTATTATAAATCCACATACATGAACATGAATGAATGTAGGGAGTGTATAATAAGGCATATATATTTCATATTTCCAAGAATCTGGAGAGTGTGTGTATATACACACACACACACACACACACACACACACACACACACACACACAAAACACACACAGAAACATTAAAAAGTAGCAATACATATGGCAATCGAAATTCATCATGAAATATATATCTTTCACAGATACAAAACTATTTATTTTACTGAACTTGTATTTATGTATAATGTTGTTCAACTAGGAAGCAAACCCATAGATTGAATTTTCTGTTAAAACAGTGTTTAGGAGGAGTGATCTCTTTTCACGATTTGTATCTGCCAAGTCAGCCACCTCATAAGAATGTATGTGTGATATCATGTAGGATTCTATATGTGAACCTAAAATATACATGTGCTGAATAGGCTTCAGAAAAAGGGAGACAAGAATTCACAAATTTGTTAACTTTAAAAACACATGGAGAACTATTTCAATTAAAAATTGACTAGATTTATAACACCAACACTTTATCAGGCAAAAGGCAAGTCCAACTATACACCATGCCTACTCTGAACTGCTTCTATTTCTATTCTCTTTGGGTTCTTTTTCTCCATCATATTAGGATTAGTAGTTAGAGTCTAGTCTGGTTTTTGTTAGTGTCATGGATTCAGTATTTTGAATGGAAAATTAGATAATGAATCCAATGTGTATGCAAATATGTGCTGCACAAAAATTTTTCCACTCTCATCCAGCACAATACCTTGAAATTATCTTTGCCCCAAGTAAGACACAATTAGAGGAGAAGAGTTAGAAAATCTGTGAATACATATCTGTACTGGAAAATGCTCAAGAGTTCACAACCTTGGAGGTGGTAGAGTAGTTTCCAAAAGTAAGGGACACGGGTTGATAGACCCAACTTGATCTTTTATTAAAATTGGGAGCCATCTTCCCACAAAGCCATAAAAAGTTAATTTTGGCTTTACTATAAATAACTGCAAATTCTGAACCTGCTTGGAATGCCTGCCCGTGCCTTGAATTCACCCATGCTTGACTCTCTGACCAGATAGCAGCCCTCGCTGAAACTTTAGTGACACATCATAAATTTTGGCCTTCCCTGGCCAGACAACGACCCTCTCTGAGGCTCCATTTGTCCTCATAATTTCTGATATTGGGGCCACCAAAAAATAAATAAATAAATAAATAAATAAACTACCATTTGTGTGATGCTTGTCAAAGTTCTCTTATCTGTAACCCCCATTTTGTGTAACTTTCTGGGCTATATAGCTGTGCTGTAGGAAAGGCGGGGTTGCTGTCTTGTTCTTGCCGTTTTGGGATGGAGAGGCAGCCCAGCTGGTTGACATAATAAGCTTGCCTCAATTTGATCTTAGTTGGAGTCAGTGTTCTTTTTTTGCGTCCTCATCTAACCTTTTTGAGTTCCCCAGCAAGATGACCCTGCCGACCAGATCACAAGACCAGACTGCTGGAAATTCTGAATCTGGTCTTCCCTCCAGGGCTCGGGGCTGGAGAGCCCCTCTAGGGGGTGCACATCTTGAGATGTTCCAAGGTCATGGAGTGAGTGTTCGGTCCCAGGAGCACTGCGGTGAACCACCGCACTAAAACTATTAGCAATCACCTGGTGGAGGAGGCCTCAATAATTAAGTGGCACCTTTATAACATCTGATATCCGTTTAAGGGAGATCTGTTCTGATGACATAGAGGTGTCCTGGGGAGGGTCATATGTACTCGTTTTCGGGACAGTAATGAGAATCATTCTGTCCTCTTTTCTGTTCTGTAGGGAATTCATCTGGAATGGTAGAGAGGTGATGACTGGCATCTACATGGTCCTACTTCGGAGCTTTAGCAAGACGTTGCATTGCTCCTATGTTTTTCTGTTTCAAGTCCGGGTTTCTGTATTTTGTGTTTTGTTCTGTGTTCTATATGTTTTTCTTGTTTGTTTTGTGTGTTTTGTTCTGTGATTTCTGTGGTAAAAACATAAGTATATTGGACGTGAAAATGGGTAACAAAGAAAGTAAGCCTGATATTTCTTCGGACTCTGTTTTAAGGAACTGCGATGAACTTTACCCCCCTTTGTTAAGCAGGATGAGAGAAGCTCCTAGCTGGCTGCCTGGAGTATACCCACTGCAGAGGGCAATGCCTGCTGGGGACCTAAGAACTGAGTATCTCCCAGGTTAACAAGTGAAACTCCATTAAAACCCCTTGTCCCTCCAGATCAAGAGAGTCACAACTTCTGGGCAGGTTCCCCTGTGTTTCTTCTTTGTTACCAAAGCAATAAACCTCCCTTTTTCTTTTTTTAAAAACCTTGTCCTCATTATTAAATTGGCATTAATTGGCTTCAAGGTCAGGAGCTAAACTTTAAGTTACAAATTTTGATAAATCCCTCCCCCGCCACCCCCCCATCCCGGAACATTTTTAGAGCTGACTACTGAAATGTTACTAGATGGAACATGCTTGGGGTGGAACCGAACCAGAGGAGATAATCTTGTAAGCAAAAGGAGGGACTGAGGGACTCCCAGCAGCTGCTGAAGCCCTGTTGCTTCAGGGAATTCCCTCCTTCCTTCCCTGCACTGTAAGGATTATGCCACCTCTGTCTTGTTAAAAAAGAGAAAAAGAAAAAGGGGACACTAAATGCATTAAAGTCACCATGGAGACCCTTGATTTTATATTTCAGGTTGCCCCTCTGTTAAAACATCTGCCCCCCCCCTTGTGGACATCTATGGTGCCACTGGTGTAGGAGATTTTCTTCTTATCTCCTCTGGTTTAAAGGATTCTGTCTGACAGCCATAGTCTGTACCTTCTTTCTATCTGTCTTGTGTCTTTGTTTCTGGCCCTTTAAGACCTGTGCAATAATGTGTTGATATTATAAATTGTTTCTTGGGAATGATCTTAGCTGAATGTGTGTCTAAATGATGATGTTTTCTTGTAACAATCTGGTATCTGAATGGGTTTTTGAAGCATTGCAAAATCTTGCAGTTAAAAGTCGGGTTTAGGTAATTGTTTAGTATATGATTTCAGATAATTCATGCCAGAGAACTTAAGTACTTAGGATGGAAAACTAAAGAACTCTACTTCCAAGTTGGCAAGTAACTTCCCAATCATTCAGTCTTTTTTTTCACCAATTTTGAATTGGGTAGCCTGGGAAAGTGTCACTGTGTGTTCGAGAGCATTAATCTGGACAAGGTTTGTAAATCATAGTATTATATCTGTTGACAAAACAAGATGTAAAAATATAAAATTTTGTGAATTATATCTTAAACTTGTACCATAATTTTCAACATCCTAACCTGACAATAATGGTTAAAATGCCTTAGGCCTGAGGTGTCTTCTCAGAAAAGCAGTTTTTTCCTGCTCCTTCCAGACCTCAGCCATGACTTATTTTGAAAGGCAAACGAAAGAAGCCTGCAAGCTTAGTAGGAGTCTGATCTGAGGCCTAAGAGAAAAAAAGGTAAATTGTATGGTATTTACTAATTACTGGCCAGTCATTTTTTCTAGGACTCTTATTTTTTTCCTTAGATACTTTATTTTTTTTGAGCTCATGATTTTGATCATACAGACCTAGGTTAATGTTTTTCTGATCAGTACTATCTTTGACCAACTGTGGACTTTTTGAAACATTGCAATGGAGATTTCACCTGCGAAAAGCTACAAGGCCTTTACTATTATTATGTGTGCTCAATTTTGTTATGTGTTGTATGTCTATATATACATATGTCCGTACATTTTATATATGATACACAAATTAACATATATAAGGAGCACTCATTAAAAAAGCACTCATAAAAACAAATTTTAAAAAGTGGATCTAAAGATCTTCAATTCACGTGATTTAAATGGTTCAATTAAATTTGATAAACAGATAAAAATAAATGTCTTTAAATTTAATCTTTCAAGTTATTCTAGGTATTCAAAAATCTAATAAAATATTAATATCTACAAAATGTCTAATATGCCTTGGTTCTAGGACTTTTCCTTCAACATAAAAATGGTTTACACTCTTCAATACATGTATCTAATATTTTGATAAATAAGTAAAGTAAATTTGATATGGGATTACTCATTCATGAGTACTTTTGTTAGATATATGATTGACTTACTAACTCTGTATAAGTTTGACTAAAGTCTGTAAAAGATTGTAAAAATCAATCATGTGTTAAAGAGACAAAAATTTCTTAAAACATAAGTTTACCCATAACATTGTGTTTATTAAGTTTTATTTTTTCTTGTGCAAGCAACCATAGAAATTAAACAACTGATTAAATTAGAACTGTTATTTTAGAGCACTGTACTGCCATTTCTTTAAAAGCTAAACTTGGTTAATATAGAAACATCAATGTAATTGTGATGCTACTAATGTGCTCATATCTTACAGGTATGCAAGTCTGTAAGGTAAAAATTTTAAAAGAGCATTATATCAAGCTGGTGTTCTGAAGTTTTATGATAAAAAATATATTGGGGATTTATTCACCTGTTATCAATAAGATATGTAAAGTTTTATCTTACTTTTTACATTGGGGAACAATTTAAATGTACTTTATGTTAATGAGAGCCTAATCTATGTAAAGCTTAAAAACTTTCAGCATTTCTTTAATTCATACTTTTAAAGTGATATTATATGGTGTTAGCTAATGTTCATGTGACCTCAAACAATTTATGTAAACTTTTTAAAATAATATTTAAAAAATAAAGATCAGCTTTAGAACTAAAACACTTAAAATTTTTAAAGAGCCCTGCCTTACCTGAGATAAGGTTGTGTGTCCCATCTTATTTCATGTGAGAATGACTACAAAAGCAGTAGGTCAGATTTTATTTCTTTAAAGTTATGTTAAAAGTTCTTTTTTAATGTCAAGATTCCTAGGATCTCAAACAGGGGATATAATGTATGACTCAGCCAAAAAATTCAGGGTAGCTATTACACGAACTAAGTATTTTTACTGTTGTTAAAAAAATTTATTTTGTAATTTTCTTATATGTGATCTAAAGATTCCCTGTTAGTGTTTTAAAGAAGTGTTGCTTTAAGAACAAAACATGGGTTAATTTCAGAGAGTAAGCTATCACCTACAAGACAGACAGAATAATACAGATCGCAATTAATAAAAAGATAAATAGTTACAAAGTTATAGACATTAAAGCCTAGTGCTCTTAATATAAGGCTGTTAAAATTTATTTGATGGATGTTTAAGATTAGGATTTTAAATTAAAATTAAATGAAAAGGGCCAAGGAAACCAATATTTGGCTCTTGCCCTCTGAGTCAGTCTGAATCTAGGGAACAGGGGACTTCTCTAAAGAGTTTTGCAACTCTGGGCCATATAAACTCCCCATCAGGGAGATTAATGAGACCACTGGAGAACAGAAAGCCAATCAGTGCATTTGCTATGAAGAGGAGAGTCATCAGAGAAGGAAGAAATCCCTGATGCTTCCGAGGGAAGCCACATGGTCAAGCAAGACCTGAACCCACCTAGCGCAAATAGCTCTAGCAGAACTGAGAGAGTGCTCTCAAGTTTACCCAGTTTATGACTCCCATAAAAGTTCACCTGACTGTTAACAATAGATAGAAACAAAAGTCAGTTTGAATGCTTCATCTTAAACACTTAGCAAAGACAGTGAAAACCAAAATACAGCCATTCCTGGGCATTTTGAATAATAACAATAATAATAATAATAATAATAATAATAATAATAATAATAATAATATTTTAAGGTACACACTTTGTGTTAGCCTCCCAAAATAAGTAAGACTGGAGGCTACAAAGAAGGATTCTCTGACAGGAATTCCTGATACTTATTAAAAGAGACTATCAAGAAGAGCTGCCAGAGGCAGAAATTTTCAGTTTAAGGCCTAAAGATATTCCTAAACTACACAGGTAAGCTTGGTGTTTGCTAGTACAATTATCCAGTCCTGAGTATCAAAATTAAAGGTTTCTCTATTAGACACAGAGGTCATACTGGTAAAAGGATTTTGCAAGATCAGATGACACTAAATTATTAAACTATATCTTATGGGGAGGGACAACTCTAATACTAAAAGTTAAATATTAAATTGACAGTCTTGATAACTGGGGATATTAAAGACTGGTGAGGGAACTTCTATACAGTGACATGCTCCAGCTGCTGCAACACTTATTCAGTACTCATGGTTTTTGTTTCTCTCATAGAAGAACCCATCCCCAGATGACTTTACAACCTGTTTTTCCCCAACCAGACTTCAAACCGAACTGACTTCTAAAAGGCAACTCATGTCCCTCAACTACTTCTAAAAGGCAACTCATGTCTCTCACACCATGCCTACTCACGTCATCCTCTCTCAGCTCAGAAGAAGCCAAAATGGATGACGCCTCTCTTCTTACAACAATGGAGCCAAATATAAATAGACTATCAATATAAGTAATTAATTAAGTCAGGTAAAATCAGGGAGACTGGTTTTTGGTGAGTTCTAAAAATT
This sequence comes from Callospermophilus lateralis, assembly GCF_048772815.1. Taxonomy (NCBI): domain Eukaryota; kingdom Metazoa; phylum Chordata; class Mammalia; order Rodentia; family Sciuridae; genus Callospermophilus; species Callospermophilus lateralis. The sequence continues at coordinate 14,534,090 of NW_027514380.1, read as the reverse complement.
TGGAGACTTTTACCTGAGGGATTAAAATTTCCTCAGTGCTCTACCCCTAATCTATCAAAGATTTGAAAGGGACACAGAGAAAAGGGGGGAATGATAGACCAACCTGATCTTTTATTAAAATTGGGAGCCATCTTGCCACAAAGCCATGAAAAGAAAATTTTGGCTTTACCATAAATTTCTGAAAATTCTGAACCTGCTTGGAATGCCTGCCAGTGCTTTGAACTGAGCCATGTCTGGCTCTCCGACCTGATAGCAGCCCTCTCTGAAACTTTAGTGACATATCATAAATATTTGCCTTCCCTGGCCAGACAACAACCCTCTCTGAGGCTCTCATGGTCCTCATAAATTCTGATGTAGGGACAGCAAAAAATATATATATAAACTACCATTAGTGTGATGCTTGTCAGAGTTCTGTTATCTGTAATGCCCATTTTGTGTAAATTTATGGTCCATGAAGCTGGGCTGTAGGAAAGCTGGGGTTGCTGTCTTGTTCCCGCCATTTTGGGAGGGAGAGGCAGCATGGCCAGTGGAAATAATAAGCTTGATTTAATTTAATTTTTATTGGTGTCAGTGGTCTGCTCTTTTGCCCAGATCTAACAGGAAAACACTCCAAAAACATGGAGCTCTGCAGGCCTAAAGACTTCTTGAGACTCTTCCTCTGGGATGGGCACTTGAAATATATGTTGTTGTAAGGACCTTTAGCTTCCTTTCTAGTGGGACAATCAAAGCTGGGTCTGCATCTATGTAACCTGGAGGACAGGGTTTCTTATATTCTAATGAACGTGAGGCAGCAGTGCTGAATTTTCTCTTTGTAGGTAAACTGTGGCCACTGGGTCCTAAGTGTCTCCCCGTGTGGACTGTGAAGACATTTTGTCATCCTCCACTTTTAGTGGTGTTTCTTGCTGCTGCACTGCGATTTTGGTATTTGCTTCACGAAATACAATGAGTTCAACTGGGACCCAGTGCTGGAGGGAGTTCTGTCACGCGTGGTGGGTCAGAGTCTGCAGGAGAATGCACCAACCAGGCTTATATCCCACAGAGCTTGCCCCCTTGTCCATAGCAATCTGACTCTGAAATTTGCCCTGAAACCTCTCCATATAAAAAGATGCCTTTACATTGAAGGGCCTGCTGGCTGCACCATGTCACTCACAAGCCATTTGGAAGGCAATGGCAAATCCTCATGGCCACACCACAGATGTATTATCACACACCTGCCCACCACTGCAATAGGCCCACTACTCTGCAGGCTCCAACTTACTGGCATCTTTGTTCTACACCATTTTCATGAAACCCAGACAATCTAGGAATTCTTTGGTACACTCATGATCAGCAACAAGACATCCAAAGGCTCTCCAGTGCCACCTGGTTAAGGGAATATTAAAAATTTCATGGTATTTAACTAGCAATTTTTCATGGATGAAGTTGGAGGCACTATGGGTTTCAGTTAATTCAGGAACCATAAAATGGTGAAGAAGGTCATTTCAATGAAATCTGTGGAGTACTCTCACAGGCAAGTCTTCAAATAGAGTGGCCAAAAGCTCATATGCATACAGGCCCATTGAGGTCTACAATGTGACGTCCATGGGTGTTTTGACTCTCAACTATGGATGCCTAATCTTTCAGAAAAAAAACCATGTGATATCCTGGCTGAGATTCTCAGGCTCTGTGGAAAACCACCCTGGTCCTTGATCTCAGTATCCAAGGGGGAATCCCATGCGTGGCCTCCTAAAATATGAACACAATTCATGGCAATATTTCTCTGAGATCAGTTCCAGAACTCAGACTCTAAAGGAATGACACCAGAGTTCAAGCCCAGGTAGACCCAGTCATCACTTCCAACCGCCACACAAATCACCACAATTAAAACCAAAACACTCCCACAAAGCCCTCATCTTTTTCCATATAGACACTCATCATAACCTGTGGCTGGAGTTTTCCATGAGGGACTCATCCCAAGACAGTGTACAAAATAACCTTCCTAGCCCCTCATTTGCCTAAAGTCAGGGTTGCCTGGACACCCTTCCTGAGAACCAGGAGTGACCATAGGCCTGACGTAAATACTACTCTGCTTCTCCAATTTGAGGCCTACTGACTGTCAGGTTTAGATTTTTTATCTGAACTGGAGTCATGAAAAAACCCAAGCACCTAAAGACTAGCCACTGCAGAGTTTTGAAGAACTCATTTGACACAAAGAATCCCTATTCTCACTAGATGGATGTCAGGAACCTTATAGAGGAAGGCGAGAGACTTCATCCACAAAGACTGCTTTTGGGGCCTTGTTGGTTTTGGAAGAACACATGGAATATTTCTTTAGATCCATCAGGTGCTTAGAATATAAGCCACAGCCTCACACATGGCCAAGAGGCTGATTAACAAACATCCCTCTCCAAAGCAATTAAGCAAAGAGCTACAGGTGATGCCCATTAATTTCCATTTGAAAACTGTTTTCTTCAGGCGTCCCAAAGGGGTGGCCTGAGGCAAAGACCTTCCTGACATTCAGGGCAACAGAACAATAGGTAAGCAAATGGCCCAAAGCAGGCTTTCTCCACTTAGACTTTTTTGGTCACACTGATATCTGAGTTTTCTGATATTCCCCCAATCCCTTAAACTATCCAGTACATGGCCATATCACAGAGTTTGGAGATGGTACATATATTGGACACAAAACCATGAGCCTATTCTGGAGAGTGGCCCAAATTCAGGAAGAAAACAGGAACTTAGGAAGATAGTAGGTGTTACCCATCCATAAGGCAAGCCAAAGTCCATTCATTAATTGGGCAGGATGAATGCTGTGAAGCTTTCTACTAGACAGGACACATCCATTGATGCATTCTCTTCTCTAATGTCTACAACCACGAACACAGTGGGACACACAGACATAGAAACATTCAACTTGTCAAACGACTTACTAGAAACAGTCCCCTCCAAACCAAACAAACCGCCTTTCCTCCCTATTCTCGGAACATGAGACAAAACCATAAACTCCCACCCACACCCACAAAGTCATGTCCTTCCCCCAAGTAGGTCTGTGACTACCTGGAGTATCCTCTGACTGGTGGGCCTTAGTATGTTTTCCGGAAATGGCCTGTCCTGTCTCAGATCTGGTCTCCTTGGTCAACTCTGTGAAGTTGTCAGGTGCCAGTGGTGAGCCACTACCTGCTTTCTGAAGAAAGGGCCCTCTTCAGAGCTCTTCTGGAATTTGGCCATCCTCACATCAGTAGGTACCAAGAAAGACTGACACTGTCCTTGGTAAATCCAAACAAGTGTGCCTACTGGAACTGGGACTGAGAGTGGCTCTGAGTGCCTGGCTTACTGGACCCCAAGTTCAGAGAGTTCTTTTCCCAAGGAAGTGAGGTAGGTGACTTCCTTCAGAAACTGAATGAGGTCACTGTCTTGGCAACCACTTTGTCCTAACAGTTGCTTCCATAGGTCCCATGAGATGGAGGCTGCCCCTACTTCCTGTGACACTTTCACAAGTTCAAATAGTGTATCCACCCTACTCACCTGGGAATAGCTCTCCACACAGGCCTGGTTTGTTCCATCCTCTCTACATTAAGATCAGAGAGGCTTATTCAGACAAAACCCTTCATCCTGCCCACGTTGTTTGCCATGGAAGATGACTTTTTCTCTCTTAGGTCCTTCATAGCTGCCTACATCTTCTCCAGGGATAATTTCTGCATGGACTTTTGAGGTTCCCAGCAGGTGGAAGATTCCCTACATTCCTGTATTGTAAGACCAACTCTGTCCCTGCTCTTCTGTAAAGTTATATTGAGTAAACAGTGTATGGTTAGGGTTAATAACATGTTTGATTTATGTTAGTAATCATTCTGCAGGATGAATAATGGTATTGGGAACCTGCCTTGTTAATAATAATATAGAGGTGAAATATAAGTATGAAAACAGAAATCTAGGTAAAATCTGAAGCCCAGAAGTGCATTTGGCCCTTGATTGGGATACTTAGCTTTGAATTATATTCTGCACAGGTGTCTCAGATAATTCAACATACAGCGTCATAGGACCTTGTATCTTGGATGATTGAATGTCGAAGAGAACATCCAGTCAAAAAGGGATAGTCAGTAGGATTAGGAAGATAATTGGTAGGTTTAGAAGGAAGAGTTAGTATAGGATTGATACCAAAAGGTTTTTAGCAATAGGGTTTCGGGTAGAGAGTGAATGTATATGTCAGCCCATGTGAAGAGTCAATCACAATGATGAACTGGGATAAATATGTAGGAAAGCAGAAATCAATAGAGACATTAGGAATTCAGCCAAAGTATAAAGTGAGTGATAGAATTAGATATTTTGAACAGGGTTGAGGTTGAATAGAAAATCTTAGGAAGAAACAAATATGTAGTCACCAATATGATTGATATTTGAGAGCATTAGGCAACCTGGACATGGATGTTTTTAGTAATCCATACTCACTTTCCTTTTAGGCTTTGGTGAAAGGTGAATAAAATATGTACTTGTCACTTCCTGTTTTTCTGTATACTTAACAAAACACTGTTGAAATCTTGAGAACTGTTTGCCAATCCTGTTCCCAGAATGTGTTGTCCCCTACTGCCAAACTGCAGAATTTACTCTCTCACCCATTTGCTCGCAAACCGACCAGTCGCCCGGACCCATCAATAAACTTCCCTCCCTGTCCTCTCCATGGAAAGAATATAAGCTCTGCTTAAGCTGTTTCAGGGCTCTCTGCTCTATTCAAGTGAGGTCTGAGCCCCAGCATGCTGGACTCCCAATTAACCCTTTACTATTGCATGAGACAGTCTCTTGGTGGTCTCTTCCTCCAATGCTTGCCAGAACTTCACATCTGAAACACCCAGCAAGATCGATCAGTGGTGTACGAAAGACTCCCAACGAGCTCCTATCAGGATAATTAAGGTACCTCTTTCGTGTTTCAGGTTTCAGGATAGGGCTTTGCAAAATGGCTATCGGTGATGAGCGTGAGCTCTCTCAGATGCTGGCTGGCAGACATGCCACAGAGCCACAGGTCACGTTCCTGGGGGATGCCCCAGAGGATTCAGAAAATAGAGGAACAATAGTATCCTCGACTCAGTGATTTTTTTGTTTCGGATTCGGTTTTGCCAGCACATCAGGTTTTGCTGGCTAATCAGTCCTGGTCTCAGTATTGGACGTCCATTGCCTGTCTTGATTGTCTTGTTTTGTCTGTGTTGTGTGTCATTGCTTTCACTGTTTGTATATCTTTCATTATGGGACAGAGCACTTCAATGCCTCTGTCCCTGACTCTTGTTCAGTGGACCAAAGTCCGCTTAAGGGCTCAGAATCTTTCTATTTCAGTATAACGCCTGAACTGGCAGAATCTCCATGCCTCAAAATGACCCACCTTTGGAGTCGGATGGCCCCTGAAGGAACTTTCTACTCCCCACTAATTCAAAAAGTCAGAAATATTGTCTTTCAACTGGGGCCACATAGCCATCCAGATCAACAGCCATATATCTTAACTATGCAGGACCTCTGCAAATCTCCTCCTCCATTTGTGAAGGCTTTCCTTGTCCCTGCCCCCGCTCCTCCACCTTCCCCCATGATTCTATCTCTCAAACCCTCTGCTCCTCCTCCTCCACCCTTTGTTCTTCCTGAGTCTCAAGACTCAACTAGACTCTCGCCCCCCTCCTTATCCCCTACCCTCTTCCCCCAACACCCAACACCCTCTAAGTGATTCCCTTGCTGCTGACTCAGCCTCTCCGCCATTGGAGGAAGATAGGCCGGCCCAGCGCCCTCCAGATTACTACCCGGCAGCACACAAAGCCACTCCTTCCATGGACAAAGCTGGCCCCGGTAAAAGAACTCAAAGTACTTGCCGGCGTTGTCACACCTGCCTACTTGGGATGACTGCCAACAACTCCTACAGACTCTCTTCATGACAGAGGAACGAGAGGAAAACCACCTGGAAGGTAAAAAATATATATCCTTGTACAAGATGGGTGACCGACACATCTTCCCACATAATCAAAGCCGGCTTCCCATTGAACCAACCCAACTGGGACACCAACACGTTTGAAGGTAGGGAGCATCTGTCCACTTATTGACGGGCTCTAATAGCGGGTCTCCAAGCAGCCGCTAAGGTGACCAACTAATTGGGCCAAGGTTAGAGAGATTATTCAAGGGCCTGATAAATCTCCCTCTATGTTTCTAGAGAGAATTATGGAGGCATATAGGAGATATACTCCTTTCGATCCTCAGGCAGAGGATCAAAAGCCATCTGTCATGATGGCCTTCATTGGGCAAGCTGCCCTGGATATTAAAAAAAAGGTACAATGCGTAGATGGATTACAAGATATGACTTTGAGAGATTTAGTCAGAGAATCCTAAAAAGTAAACTATAAGAGATAAACTGAGGAAGAGAAGGAACAAAGGAGGAAGAAAGAAAGGGAGCAAAGAGAGGATGCGAGAAGCAAAAGATAGACTAATGCATTGACTAAGGTCCTGGTCACAACAAAAAATAGGACAGAAATTAAGAAACAAGAATACAGGAAGGGATACCTGGGCCGACGCCAAAAGCCACCCCTGGCCTCAGATTAATGTGCCTACTCAAAAGAAAAAGGACACTAGGCCAAAAAGAGCCCTAGAAAGAGACAGCCACAACAGCCAGACATTCTGACTCTGGAGGATGACTAAGAAAGTCGGGGCTCAGATCCTCTTCCCGAGCTCAGGGTAATGTTTGAAGTGGAGGGGACCCCAGTACACTTTGAAGTGGATACAGGGGCAGTATACTCAGCCCTTAAAGCCCCATTGGTCTCTCCATCAAATAAAAGGTCTCTATTTCAAGGGGCTAATATCAGTAAATATCGGGCATAGACAACTAAGAGGATCATGGACCTGGGGAAAGGAAAAAAATCCATCACTCCTTCCTAGTAATCCCAAGATGCCCGGCCCAATTAATGGGCCGAGATCTGCTCACCAAGCTCTGGGCCAGAATAACTTTTAACCCTGAAGGCCCCCAAGTGAAAATTATAAATCCTTCAGTAAAAACTCCTATAGTCACAGCTTTAACTGTCAGTAGAAGATGAACATCAACTCTTCACACCCCACAAGACTGATCAAATAGGAAAGTTACCCCAGAATTGTATAACATATTACCCAGATGCCTGGACAAAAACTGCTGGCTTAGGCCTACCCTTTAAAAAACCTCCAATAACAGTGGAGTTAAAAACCGCAGCCTCTCCAATCAATGTCAAAAAATATACTCTGGGAAAAAAACTAAAGATGGGATAAGGCCCCATATTCAGAAATATCTGGTCTTAGGCCCTGTTAATCAGCCTGCAACACTCCCCTGCTACCATTAAAAAGTGCCAGGAACCGGGGACTATCACCCCATTAAAGACCTACGAGAGATCAACAACAGAGTGCAGGACATTCACCCCATGGTACCTAATCTGTGCAATCTGCCTAGCACTCTGAACCCTGAACAGAAATGGTATACTGTTCTGTACTTAAAAGATGCTTTATTTTGCTTGCCTCTGCATAAAGATAGTCAGTTGCTGTTAGTTTTCGAGTGGGTAGACCCAGAAACCGGAACATCTGGTCAACTAACTTGGACTAGACTCGAACAGGGGTTCAAAAACTCCCCCACTCTCCATGATTAAGCTCTCCACAGAGATCTCAACAACTTCAGACTCCACACCCTGCTTCAACATGTGGATGGCCTGCTACTGGCAGCCAACACAAGGAAAACTGTGAATCTGGGACCCAAGCACTATTATCTGAGCTTGCTAAACTGGCGTATAGAGCTTCTGCCAAAAAGGCCCAAATTTGCCAGCATGAAGTAATCTTCCTGGGCTATTCACTTAGGGGCGGTAAAGGATGGCTCACTGAGCAAAGAAAACAAACTGTTGTGCAGATACCACACAGATCTAACAGCAGACAACTCAGAGAGTTTTTTGGGACTGCTGGCTTTTGCAGGTTATGGATACATGGGTTTGCATCATTAGCTGCTCCTTTATACCCGGTGCTAAAGGGAGATGCCCATTTCCAATGAACCCCTGAGAACCAGGAAGCTTTTGGTAACACGTAAGGACTCTGACACTGAATGCCTCAACTTCACTGAGCTCAGCCTGCAATTTCAGAACGCCCTACACTAAGTTAAAAATGTATATCAACTCACTCACCTTGGTTCAAAGAAATTGCAGGCATTCCTGAAGGATCAAGAACAGAGTTTTCCACTAACCGATTCACAGAGAAAGGGAAGAACTGAATGGGTAACAAAAGCCTGTCGGGTCTGTCAATTGGTTAATGCTTACACTTCCAAGCTTCTTGCAGGAAAGCACCTATGAGGAACCAGACCAGGACAATTCTGGGAATTGGGAAGTTGACTTTACTGAAATTAAGCCAGCAATGTGTGGACTTAAATATCTCCTAGTCTTTGTAGATACATTTTCAGGATGGATTGAAGCCTCCCCAACAAAAAAAAAAAAAAAAAAGAAAAGAAAAGAAAAAAAAAAAGGCGCAAATGGTGGTCAAAAAGATGCTGAAAGATATTTTTCCAAGATTCTGCCTGCCTAAGGTAATATGGGTTTGATAATGGCCCAGGTAAGTCAGGGGTTAGCCAGAATCCTGGGGATTTATTGGAATTTACATTGTGCTTATAGACCCCAGATCTCAGGACAGGTAAAAAAATAAAAAGAACCACTAAAGTGACCTTAACGAAATTAAGCTTAAAAACTGGCATAAAAGATTGGACTATGCTCCTGCCTTATGCACTGTTTCATGCAAGAAATACTCCCTCTGTTTCTTTGTCTAACCTCACCCCCTATGAAATTCTCCATGGTGCCCCTGCTCCAGTAAGGGACCTAACCCCAACTCTAAGACCTAACGATCCCTTCCACACCCCCTTTCTTGACAGACTTAAAGCTCTTGAAAGAACTCAGCGATACTTGTTGAAACAGCTGGCCCCTTCCTACCAACCAGGGTATGATGGGACTCCACATCAATATCAAGTAAGAGACCTCATCTACTAAAGACGACATCAGGTGTCATGCCTGAAACCCCGGTGGAAAGGACCATACCAGGTGCTACTTATAACACCTACAGTGGCAAAGGTAGAAGGAATCACTTCCTGGATCAATGCCTCTCATCTCAAGCCTGCGCCATGTCCCCACTCATGCTGGAAGCTGGAAAAGACTGGTAACCCTTTCAAACTGTATGTTCGCCATGTGGATAAGGCTATAGACTCTCCCCTTTGCCACCAGTAGTCCTAACCATCATCAGCCCGTTCAGCAGTGATGGCTGATCACAAATCCTACTAGACAACAAGTATGGTCTACCTCGAATACAGCCCCTTGAGGGACCTGGTGGCCATCCCTCCACCCAGACATTTGTCAGCTGCCTATAGGTCTTTCATATTGGGATAGCCCTGATGAACAGGATTCCACTAAAATTCCATTAAATCCCTTTCGTACAATAGGTAATGGAAACCAACATTATGGATGTAGGGACACGTGAGCCAGATGCAGTTTGGCTAGCCTAGATTACTATGTTTGCCCGGTGGAATATCAAATCCACAAACAGCCATGGCTGTGTGGGGAAAAGCCGACTTCTTCTGTAAGTCATGGCGATGTGAGCATACAGGGGCTGCCTGCTGGAACCCAAACTCCTCATCAAATTCAGTACACAGCATTGGCCATATTACCAATTAGACAACCAAAATCCATGTCCCCCAGAGGGGTCTCTAGATCCTCAAATTCTGCATGGACTTTTTAACTTCGGCAAGTGCTCAAAAGGGTTGAAGGAAATTCCCCTATGTGCAGGCCTTTTTCCTCCTTTGCTCACATCCTGAACTATGCTTCTCTAATAGATCCTCACCCTCAGATTTCTGCTCCAGACTCTCTGCTGTCACTTCCACCTCAGGAATTTGATTTCTCCCCTCCAATTACTAGATCAAAAACCCAAACCTCTACCCTTTCTCAGACCATTGCCCCCTTGCTGAGGTAGCAGGTACTTAGGTACCCCTAAACCCACACACTTCTCTATTCTCCTATCAGTGGCTGCAATGGGTCCCAACAGGTCCTCTTACCAGCTAACCCAAAGCTCAAACCAGCTGAGAAGAGCGCTCAGACCCCTATCCAAGATGTAATGAAAATTGCCGTTAAAGTTGCATTGTCAACACTGAATACAGGTTACTAAGAATTTAAAATCCCTCACAGGCTTTTTGAGATACTCACACCCATCTTCCCCTCTGCTCTACTTGCTCTACTGCTCAAGTTGTTTTTTTGCTAGCAAAATCCCAAACCCCTTTCCCATTATTCTTTTAATCTCTCCTTCCTGATTCTCAGATCCACGGAGCTGCTCTCACCCCCTGCCTTCCATTCTTTCCCCTCTGTACCAAGACCACAGAAAATTCTTAAGTGACCTACTCCAGAAGTCTTCACCATGACTGACTTTAGGACTTTCAGCAAAAGAATCCCTATGAAAGAGTTCATTGTAGATAAACTTCCTCTTTTCTTGTTGCCCTATTCTAGTTGCCACTGGTTGGAAAAATCAGCACTCCTAAGCTAGACACCCCTTACTAGTTTTTCACAAAATATGTGAACAAGGCCTCTGGCCTTGAGCTGGAGCTTCACAGAGATTGCAACATTTCTAAGATAAAGAAGTTACCAACTGGGCTCCATTTTAACAGCTGGCAGGGAGAAAAAAAAAGAGAAGACAAAAGCTCTCCCCCTCCCAGGTGTCCTTAAAAAGTTAACTTGCCAAGAATAGAAGAAATAAAACAGAAACAAAAAACTGCTTTTTGTGAACTTCTGCAGACTGTGATCTTCTGAGCCCATTCCCTTACATGTTGGGTACAAAATTCTGAAACAACCTAAACTTGGGGTTCAGAGGATTAATTGATTACAACAGAAGCAATGCTCTCTACATCCTTTTGCAACCAAATAGGACTGCTTCCTAGCTTCGGTGCTATCTTAGGTGCCTTTCCTTGTCTGTCCCTACAACAGTATAATTCTATATACTTAATTATTGTTTATGTGTTCATAAAATGGTCAACAGATGTGATTAATTATGTAATGGTGCAGATGTTTCCCAGAGTGCTCTATCATGACACAGGATCATTTAAAGTTCAAATAGGGGGGCATAAAACCCGGTTCCACTGGGAACCTGTATCCCTCACTTTAGCCATCCTATTTGGAATAGGAGTTGCTGCAGGGGTGGGCACAGGAACCACTGCCCTAGTCCATGGGACACAACAAATGACTCAATGAGAAGCAGCAATAGACCAAAGCTTAAAGATATTAAAAACCTCAATCCCAGCTTTACAGGAATCTTTAACCTCTCTCTCCGAAGTAGTTTCACAGAACAGGTGACGGTTGGACCTCCTCTTCATGAGAGAGGGGGCCTTTGTGCTGCAATGAGGGAAAAATGTATTTTTTTAATGCCGACAATACTGGAGTTGTAAAAGAATCTATGAGTAAATTAAGAAAACGCCTTGAAGAGCGTCAACGAGAGACAGAGGCTGAAAAAGCGTGGTTTGAGTCTTGGTTCACACAGTCCCTGGAGTTAACTACGCTTTTATCTGCCTTGGCCAGTCCATTAATAATCCTCATATTATTGCTAACTTTAGGGCCCTGTTTACTCAACCATGTAGTTTTCTTTCTCCAAGCTCAAATTGGACAAGTTAAACTTATGGTAATCAGACAACAATATACCTCACTAGCAGACATAAAATGTGACACCCCCCAATGATCACATTTTTGATTAAAAGTAACCAGAACAAGAAGTGGGGAATGAAAGGTTTATTAAATAGTTACTTGTCACTTCCTGTTTTTCTGTATGCTTAACAAAACACTGTTGAAATCTTGAGAACTGTTTGCTAATCTTGTTCCCAGAATGTTTTGTCCCCAACTGCCAAACTGCAGAATGTACTCCCTCACACATTTGCAAGCAAACCGCCCACTCACCCTGACCCATCAATAAACTTCACACCCTGCCTTCTCCAAAGAAAGTATATAAGCTCTGCTTAAGCTGTTCTCAGGGCTCTCTGCTAAATTCAAGTGAGCTCTGAGCTGCAGCATGCTGGACCCCCAATATACACTTTGCTGATGCATGAGACAGTCTCTTGGTGGTCTCTTCCTAAAATGCTCGCTCCACCATTCCATTGGTACAATCATTAGTGTGACCTTTGCTTTTTGTGTCCAGAATATTACTGTGATAAAATGTATATGTAGGTCAGGTGACATGAGTATTTCTTCCACCATTTCTGGGAGGAATACTTTGAAGACCTATAAATTAGTATTGGGGTTATAAAGACGTGTACCCTGTGCCTATGAATATAGAGATAATGCATGAATAGACAATGCTGTGTTTAAATAATATAATGGGTTCCACTTTAAATAATGGATTGAATTGATATCTGAAAATATATAAATCATTTATTGTTATACAATCATTAATTCCAACCAGTTATACATCTAATGGTAATATTAGGCTTATGGTTCATTATCTAGGGTGTGTGAGATTTCCTTCAAAAGTAATTATGGAAATCAAAAATAATGTGTTTGAAAAGAATTCTCATGAAAAGACCAGTCAAGAAACATGGAGAAATATATGTGTTCTGAAGTAGAAAGTGATTGAAAGTGAAACAAATGCCAATAAAATTGCAAATTTTGGATGAAATATATATCCAATGATGTGCATAAACTAAAGAAATAGTAATGTACAAGTGTTGAAAAAAATGAACTTCAAAATACACATTATGTCCCATAGGAGTCTACTTGCATTGATGTTAAACTGAGTCAGTTACTGTAGAAATATTAGGATTTGTATACACCATTCACTTAAGTTAGTTTTCAGTGTTGGAAACAAATAGGTATTCCAGGTGGATGAATATTTCTGAAAATAATTATGTGAAAAGATAATTATAAATCCACATACATGAATATGAATGAATTTAGGAAATGTATAATAAGACTCATATATTTCATATTTTGAAAAATCTGGAGAGTGTATATATATATATATATATATATATATATATATATATAGATAGATATAGATATAGATATTAAAAATTAGCACTATATGCCAATTTAAATTCACCATGAAATATATATCATGCACAGATCAAAAACATTCATTTTACTGATCATGGATTTATATATAATGTTGTTCAGCTAGGAAGCTCACCCATAAGGTGAATATACAGGTCCAACAGCGTTTAGGAGGAGTGATCTCTTCTCACAATTTGGATCTGACAATTCAGGTACCACACAATAGTGTACATGTGGTACCAGGTAGGATTATACATGTGCTTAAAAAAATACATGTGCTGAATACGCTACAGCGAACGGGAGACAGGAATTCATATATTTGTTAACTTTAAAAACACATTGAGAACTATTTCAACAAAAAATGAGTAGATTTATAACTCCTACCCTATATAATGCAAAAGGCAAGTCCAACTATACACCGTGCCCCTTCTGTACTGCTTGTATTTCAATTCTGTTTGGGTTATTTTTCTCCATCATATTAGGATTAGTAGACAGAGTTTAGTAGGGTATGGGGTAGTGTCAGTGATTCAGTATTTCAAATGGAAAATTGGAAAATGAATCCAATGTGTATGCAAATATGTGCTACACAAAAATCCTCCCACTCTCATCCAGAACAATTACTTGACATTACCTTCGCCCCAATTAAGACACAATTAGAGAAGAAGAGTTATAAAATTTGTGAATACATATCTGGAATGGAAATTGCTCAGGAGTTCACAACTTTGGAGGGGGAAGAGGAGTTTCCAAAAGTAAGGAACAGGATAAAACTGCACAATCATGGAGCTCTGTTGGCCTAAAGACTTCTTGAGAAACTTCCTCTGAGGTTGGACACTTGAAATATATGTTGTTGTCAGGAGCTTTATCTTCCTTTGTAGTGAGACCATCAAAGCTGGGTCTGCATATATGTGACTTGGAGGACATGGTCTCTTATATTCCAATGAACATTAGCCAGCAGTGCTGAATTCTCTCTTTATAGATATCTGTGGCCACTGGGGGCTAAGTGTCTCTCCGTGTGGACTGTGAAGCTATTTGGTCATCCTTCACTTTTTGCGGTGTTTCTTGCTGCTGCACTGGGAGTTTGGTATTTGCTTCTCGAAATACAAAAATTTCAACTGGGACACAGTGCTGGAGGGAGTTCTGTCATGTGTCGTGTGTCAGGGTCTACAGGAGAATGCACCAAATAGGCTTCTATCCCACATAGGTTGCCCCCTTGACCATAGCAACCTGATTCTGAACATTACCCTGAAATTTCTCCATATAACAAGATGCCTTTACATACAAGGTTCTTCTGGCTGCACCATGTCAGTCACAACCCATTTGGAAGTAAATGGCAGATCCACATGGCCCCAACACAGATATTTTATCACACACATGCACAACACTGTTATATGACCACTAATCAGGAGGCTCCAACGTACTGATATCTCTGTTCTACACCATTATCATGAAACCCAGTCAATCAAGGCACTGTCTTGTACACTCAAATTAGCAACAGGAAATCCAAGGTTCTCCAGTGCCACCTGGTCAAGTGAATTTCAAGAATGTCATGGTATTTATGTAGCCATTTTTCAAGGATGAAGTTGGAGGCACTGTGGGTTTCAATCATTCAGGAACCATTAAAGGTTGAGGAAGATCATTTCAATGAAAGCTCTGGAGAAATTTCACAGGCAAGGCTTCCCAAAGAGTGGGCAAAAGGTTACATGAAGCCAGGCCCATAGAGGTCTACAATGTGAGGTCCATGTGTGTTTTGACTCTCAACTATGGATACCAAGGCTTTCAGAATAAAATCATATGGTATCATGGCTGAGATTCCCTGTGCTCTGTGGAAAGCTACCCTTGGTCTAGATCTCAGTTTCCAAGGGCGACTCTCATGCGTGGCCTCCAAAAATGCCAACACAAATCATGGCAATTCTTCTCTCAGGTCAGTTCCACAATGCAAAGGGGAATCACATCAGAGTTTAAACCCTGGTGGACCCAGTCATCTTTTCCAACCACCACACTAATGACCACAATTAAAACCAAAACACTTCCACATAGCCCTCATATTCTTCCATATAGATACTCATCATAACCTCTGGCTGGAGGTTTCCATGAGGGGCACATCCAAAGACAGTGTCCAAAATATGTTCTCTTGCCCCTCATTTGCCTAAAGTCATTGTGGCCGGGACACCTTTCCTGTGAACCAGGAGTGATAAAATAGGCCTGCTCTTAATACTGCTCTGATTCTCCAATTTGAGGCCTACTGACAGTCAGGTATAGATTCTTTATGTGATTTGGAGTCATGAGGAAACCCAAGCACCTCTGCAGGGCTTTGAAATACTAATTTTACCCAAAGGATTCCTATTCTCACTTGATGGATGTCAGGAAACTAATAGAGAAAGGCAAGAAGCTTCATCCACCATAACTGATCTTTTTGCCATTTTGGTTTTGGATGCACACATGGCATCTTTTTTAGATCCATCTCGTTTTGAGAATCTAAGCCACAACCTCACACAGGGCCAAGATGCTGATTCAGACACATCCATTTCCATAGCAATTAAGCAAAGAGCCACAGGTGATGCCCATTCATTTCCATTTGAAAACTATTTTCTTCAGGCTTCACAAAGTGTGACCTGAGGCAAAGACTTTTCTGACATTCAGGGCAACATAAAAATAGGTAAGTAAAAGGCCCAAAGCAGGGTTTCTCCACTGAGACTTTTCTTTTTCTTCTTTTTTTTTAAAGTTCTTTATTATTTTTTTTAATTTTATTTTTTTATTGGTTATTCAAAACATTACAAAGATTGCAGAATCACTCACACTGATGTCTGAGTTTTCTGAGATGCTCACATTTCCTTCAGCTATTCAGTACATGGCCATTTCACAGAGCTTGGAGGTGGTACATATCTTGGACACAAAACCATGAGCCTATTCTGGAGAGTTGAGAGAATTCAGGAAGAAAACTGGAACTTAGGAATATAATAGGTGTTGCACATCAATAAGGCTGCCCACTCTCTATTCATACATTGGGCAGGATGAATGCTGGGAGCTTTCTACTAGACACAACACATCCATTGATGCATTCTCTTTTCTATTGTCTACAACCACTGACAGAGTAGGATACACAGACATAGAAACACTCGCCTTGCCAAACGACATACAAGAAACAGTCTACCCCAAACCAAATAAACCGAGTTTCCTACCTATTCTCAGAACATGAGACAAAACCACATACTCACACCCACACTCAAAAAGGCACCTCCTTCCCCCAAGTAGGTCTGTGACTATGTGGAGTGTCCTCTGACTGGTGAGCCATACTTCGTTCCCCCGAAATGGCCTGTACGGTCTCAGATCTTGTCTCCTTTTTCAACTCGGTGAAGTTGCCAGGAGCCAGTGGTGAGCAACTACCTACTTTCCCAGGAAAGGACCCTCTTCATATCTATCCTGTCATTTGACCATCCTCACATCAGTAGGTACCAAGAAAGACTGACTATGTCCATGGTAAATCCAAACAATTGAGCCCACTGGGACTGAGACTGGGACTGGCTCTGGGTTCCTGGCTTCCTGGATACCAAGTTCAGAGAGTTCCATCAACAAGGAAGTTAAGTAGGTCAATTCTTTCAGGAACTGAGCGAGGTCACTGCAGTGACAACCACTTTGTCCTAACAGTTGCTTCAGTTGCTTCCAAATGTCCCATGATATGGAGGCTGCCCCTACTTCCTGTGACACTTTCACAAGTTAGAATGGTATGTAAACCATAGGCACCCAGGAACAGCTCTCCACACAGGCCTGGTTTGGTCAATCTTCTCTACATTAAGAAGAGAGAGGCTGATTCAGACACATCCCTTCATTCTGACCAGGGTTTTTGCATTGGAAGATGACTTTTGCTCTCTTATTTCCTCAATAGCTGCCTACATCTTATCCAGGGATCATTTCTGCATGGACCTTTTAGGTTCTCAGCACGTGGAAGATCCCCTACATTCCTGTATTGTAAGACGAACTCTGTACCTGCTCTTCTGTAAAGTGAGATTGAGAAAAGAGTGTATGGTTACGGTTAATAACAGGTTCTATATGGGTTTGGAATCATTGTGCAAGATGATTAATGGTATTGGGAACCTGCAATATTTTCAAGAATATACAGGGGAAATATAAGTTTGAAAACAGAAATCCAGGTAAGATTTGAAGCCCAGAAAGGCATTAGGCCTTTGAGAGGGATACTTAGCTTTGAATTATATTCTGCACAGATGTCTCAGATGAATCGATATACAATTGCATAGGACCTTGTACCTTGGATGATTGAATGTCAAAGAGAACATCCAGTCAAAAAGTGATAGTCGGTAGGATTAAGATGAAAGTCGGTAGGTTTAGAAAGAAGAGTGAGTATAAGAGTGGGACCAAAAGTTCTTTAGCAATAGGCTTTCGGGTAGAGAGTGAATGTAAATGTCAGCACATGTGAAGAGTCAGTCACAATAATGAACTGGGATAATATGTAGGGAAGCAGATATCAATAGAGTCATTAGGAAATCAGGCAAAGTATAATTTGTGTGGTAGGATTAGACATTTTCAACAGGATTGAGGTTGAATATATAATCTTAGGAAGAAACAAATATGTATTCACCAATAAGATTGAAATTAGAGAACATTAGGCAACCTGGACATGGATGTTTCTAGTAACACATGCTCACTTTCATTTAGGCTTTGGTACAATCATAAGTGTGACATTTTCATTTTTTGTCCAGAATATTACTGTGATAAAATGTATATGTAGATCAGGTGACATGAGTATTTCTTCCAACATTTCTGGGAGCTACATTTTGAAGATGAATAAATTAGTATTGGGGATACAAATAGATGTACCCTTTGTCTATAAATATAGAAATAATGCATGAATAGACCATACTGTGAATAAATAATATAAGTGGTTCAAACTTTAAATAATGGATTGAATTGATATCAGAAAATATACAGGGAATCTTATATTGATATACAATCATTCATTCCAATCAGTTACACATATAATGGTAAAATTAGGGTTATGGTATATCATGAAGAATGTGTGAGTTTTGCTTCAAAATGATTATGAAAACCGAAATGAATGTGTTTGGAAATAAGTGTCATGAAAAGACCATTCAGGAAACTAGGAGTAATACATGTGTTCTTATGCAGGAAATGATTGAAAAGGAATCAAATGCGTATAAATTTGTGAACTTGTGGATGAAATATATATCCTATGATGTGAATAAACTGAAGAAATTGTAATGTACCAGTGTTGAATAAAATGAACTTCAAAATACACATCATGTCCCATAGATTTCTACTTGCATTGATGTTAAACTGTGTCAGTCACTGTAGAAATATTAGGATTGTATGCACCATTCACTTAAGTTAGTTTTCAGTACTAGAAAACAAATATGTATTTCAGGTGGATGAATATTTCTGAGAATAATCTTCTGAAAAGTTGATTATAAATCCACATACATGAACATAAATGAATTTAGGGAGTGTATATAAGACACATGTATTTCATATTTTGAAAAATCTCGAGTGTATATATATATACAAAACACACACAGACAATAAAAAGTAGCAATATATATGCCAAACAAAATTCATCATGAAATATATATCATCCATAGATGCAAAAATATTTATTTTACTGAACATGGATTTATGTAAAATGTTGTTCTACTAGAAAGCTCACCCATAGATTGAATTTTGAGTTCCAACAGCGTTTATGGGGAGTGATCTCTTCTCACAATTTGTGTCTGCCAAGTCAGCCTCCTCAAAAGAATGTACGTGTGATTCCAAGTAGGATTCTATATGTGCAGATAAAAATACATGTGCTGAATTGGCTACAGAGAAATGGAGACAGGAATTCACATATTTATTAACTTTAAAAACACATGGAGAATGATTTCAATTAAAAATTAACTAGATTTATAACACCTACCCTATGTCATGCAAAAGGCAAGTCCAAATATACACCATGCCTCCTCTGAACTGCTTGTATTTCTATTCTGTTTGGGTTATTTTTCTCCATCATATTAGGATTAGTTGTCAGAGTGTAGTAGGGTATGGGTTAGTGTCAGTTGTCCAGGCCGGCCGGACACATCAACGTGGGCAAGGAACTTAGTTGGGGAGGAATGAAGGGACAAGAGACACGAGAGATTACAGCAAGACTGGAGTTCTGATCATGCTGCAAACTTTTATTGTTCTCACATGGGAATTTATATGCTGTGGATGGGAAAGCTCTCTTATCGGCAGTTGCTGGATGTCTTCAGAAAGTGAGATAACCTCAGGATGTTGCAGGAAGACAGATGGCCGCAGGATGTCTCAGGGAGATAGATGGCTGTGGGATGTCTCCCAGGCAGGATATCTCCCAGGGGGCTGTTTCTTTTCAGTGTCAGGCTATTTTTTGAAGGAGAACTTCCTTCTAGCCCCTGACCTCTCCCCCTTTCTTATATAAAATATTTGACCATACCTTACCGGCCAGTGTTTTAGGGGGTGATAGAGGCTCTGTTTCTCTAGCAGGCCTTAGAATATCTCCTGATTCGAGAGAGCATGTTTACTAGGAGATTTCGTGGTGGCCTTGGCATATTTTTGGAGGAGACGGCTTTGAAAGGGAAGCATGCTGACCGCCATGCACCAGAGCGTGTCACTTAGAGGTCTTCTGTTTTGGTATCCGTGGATCCATCCTCCTGCAGTCCATCCTGCATCCTCCGTTATTATGGCCTAACGTCCTCACTCCATGGGTGCATCCTCCCCCAAGTGAAGGGGCCCATGGAGGACGAACCCTTATGGCAATGGCAGAAGATGGTTGGTCAGAGCTGTTACTTATAGTTTAATGTAAGAAAGAGGGATCTGTGGGGATGTAAACTTAAGAAATAAGCCTGTGAGAAGGGTAGAACATCCTTTTAAATGTTGGCAGCATGGTCTTACATCTCCAGGTGATGATAGTGGACCTGTATGGGCTTAGAGGCCAAAATATTAATCTGTTCTATAATAAATTGTACAAGCCTGTTTATAATGCAGGGTCCTATGGACACCATTAAAAGTAAACCCAACAAAGGGCCTAATAGGGGAAGAAGGTAGGGTAGAAATCCATTAAACCCAGTCCAGAGGGGATTTTCAAAAAGTTCCCTTCGTCTCTTTTCTAGATCTTCTTGAAGCTGCTTAATTTTAGTGCGTACTATGGCTGATTTATTGGCATTAAAGCAGCATCGTGCCCCTAAGGCCAAGCAAATACCTCCCTGGTTAGCTGTCAGTAAATCTAAGCCTTCTCTGTTTTGAAGGAACACTTCTGCTAGGGAGTCTACTAGGTCCTGAAAATCTTTAATGGTTCCTGATAGAGTTTTTACATCATTTATAAGTTGTTGAGACAGGCGACGCTAAGAGTGTATAGCCATGCCTAAGCCAGCTGTACCTGTGTTCACAGCAGCTGTTATTCCAAGGCTGGCAAAGAGTGGTAAGGCCTGTATTGCCCGCCTGTGTCTTTTGACTAAGGTGTCTAGACTAGGAATGCATAGAGTTTTGTCTCCTGGGACAATAGTTATATCAGGGAGTAATAAGGCAGGAACACAGCCAATGGTCCAATTCGATGGAAGCCTCGGGAAGGCCGAGTTTCCTCCACACATAAAAACTGTGCCATTGGAGGGACAAAGAGATGGGGTGGGTGAGGAATAGTTTTGTACTGTTGAGCAATTTCCAAAGGAAGTAACTCCAACACCAATATCATAGGTATTATTTTGCATCACGCCTAAAAGACATATTGTAAAAGTGCCTATAGTCTGTACTTTAAAAGGAAATCTGGGTTGGTTGTATTATCATCGTCTATGATAGAATTAATAGGAACTGCCATAGGCATGATTGCCCCTGTTGTCATGGAGAGCCAGCAATCACCAGCAAAGGTGGGGTTGGAATTATTAAGCAAGAAGAAGGTAGTTTCCAAAATATCTAATGTATTGTTATCTAAACCTGGGAGCTGGCATTTTGGCTATATTAAGAGATGATATGTGAGCTCAGGGATTTGGGGTTTCAAAAGTTTGATTATCTGAGGATGCTTGACAGCATAAGGGAATCCTCCACCATCAGTGACCCCTGTAGGTGCCTTAATGGGGCAGCAGGGGGGTTTACCAACAGGGCCTAGGCACCCAGCTGTCTGTAGCTTGGTGTATTTGCCTTCTCCTCCCCGGTCAAAAAGAACAGGGGTATAATGAATAGTGGTCCCTCCTGCTGCATGAGTTTTAGTTAGGGAGGCTTCAAAAAATTGTTCTCCCTGCTTGTTGACACAAATTGAGGCCGACACATAACAAGTGGCATGCATCGCTTGGGTATGCGTTCAAGTTGCAGAACAATTTTAGAGAGCATTACTTGTACTAGGGGGAATAATATTTGGCTTGTTAACACATACCAATTTAGGCTGATGAACTCCTCTGAGTTTATGGTCAACCTCGGCCCAGTGGTAAGCCACCTTAGTCACGCAGTCAGCAGTCTGGGTCAAACTAGTGGGAGCCTGAGTCCAAGATCCTCCCTTGCATTCACAGGGAGGGCCAAAAAGGTACTCCATGATGTTGGAAGGTGGAGGGCCAAAGCCTCTGTGTACAATCCTGTTCAGCAGAAGTGCCTTAAGTAGGATCCTCACACAGATTGTTGGCTGCATTTGAAAAAGAGGAAAATTTGTCCTCAGGGGGAGGGCCTCCATCCCCGTGTTGAGGTAAGCCATTAACCTGTTTAACCAGGCATTCTGGTAACCATCTTGGGGCTGCTTGCTCTTGGTCCAAAACACAAGCTGAGCCTCGTCCACAGATGAGGACAGGACCTGGGCCTTTCCATTTATTTGTAAGGGGATTGTGCCACATAACAGGTGGGCGAACAGAATTGGACGAGGATTGCCAGTGTCAGTCTGCAGCCGAATGGCCTTCATTGTCTAGGGAAAGAAAAATAAGGGCAAATAATGCATGACTAAGGTGATGCCTGTGAGTGGTAAATACAAGTGCAGAAGCATTAATGCGGGTTAGCCAAGTCTTTAGGTAAGGTGGGCACGTTCCACAATGCCTGAGGCTTGTATGGAATTCCAGTAGTATGACAAATTTGCGAGGTAGCACAAAACTGTTTAAACTTGGCACTGGTATATGCAGGACAATTATTTTTTTTAATATGTATTGGTTTACCCATTACGGAAAACACTGAAACAAGATGAGAAAGGACATCGTTAATAGCCTCTCCAGAATGTGGTGATGCAAAAATAAGGCCGCTGAAGGTATCTACAGAAACGTGTATATATTTGGTTTTTCCAAATTCAGAAAAATGAGTAACATCCATTTGCCAAAACTGATTGGACAGTAATCTTCGGGGGTTAACTCCCAAGTGTTGAATGGGGAG
The DNA here is from genome assembly GCF_048772815.1 of Callospermophilus lateralis. Classification (NCBI taxonomy): domain Eukaryota; kingdom Metazoa; phylum Chordata; class Mammalia; order Rodentia; family Sciuridae; genus Callospermophilus; species Callospermophilus lateralis. The sequence goes on along the minus strand of NW_027514380.1, from coordinate 14,511,732 downwards.
GGAGACAGGGCAACCAGGGCATGCTTTTACTATTTCTCGTGCCTGTTGCCTGGTAATTTTACATAGTTATCGAAGGTTCTGGGAATTTAGATAGTGAAGATTGTGTAAATCCGTGGCCTTTTCAATGGAGCCAACAAAAATTGAAAAGATGAAACGAGTTGCTGCATCAGCTTTGGCATTACCTTGTGTTAGAGGGCTGGGAAGATCAGAGTGTGCCCTGATGTGTCCTAAGAAAAATGGGTGTTGTCTGGCCTGAATTAGCTGCTGAAGCTGGTGAAACCGATGGGCCACATTGGAAGAAGCCTTAATGGTGGGTGAAATCTGAAGCAGGGGCACAGAATGAGCAATGTAGGCACTGTATGTATAAATATTAACAGGATTATCAAAAAATGTTTTAAAAACTTGTGTTATGGCAAACAATTCCACAAACTGTGCTGAATGATAGACAGTATCAAAGGTGTTAGGCTGGTTATTGACAACAAAGACTGCTCGGCCATTACTGGAACCGTCTGTAAAGACAGTAAGGGCTTGAGGAATGGGAGCCTTTTGAGTAATTCTGGCAAAAATAAATGGATGTAACTGGACACAATGTAAAAGGGGGTCATTGGGGAGGTGGTTATCAATTGTTCCCAAAAAGCCTAATAAGGCAATACGCCATTCTTTCTCTGTCTGTAGTAAAAATTGGGTTTGGTCTTTAGTATATTAAATTAAAATATTATCATGGTCTTTGCCAAAATGTTGAAGAGATAGCAAACGACATTTAAAAATAATAGAAGCTACCTGAGCAAGAAAAACAGTAATAACCTTGGAGAATGTGGTGGGTAAATGGACGCAAAGCAAAGGCAGCCTTTATTTCTAAAATGTGTATTTCACTGCCGAAATATTCCTGTGGGTGTATGAGGAGTGTGTAAAATAACCAGAACCAGAGGAAGGTTATAAGAATGTTCTGTAAAAAACTGTTTGGCAATGGCTTCTGTGACTTGGTTTAATACCTGTCATGCCTCGGGAGTAAGCTTTTGAGGGGAGGAGGGGTGGGAATCACCTCTCAAAATATCATTAAGGGACAAAAGTAAACAAGTGGGTAATTTTAAATATATTTTTAGCCATTGAATATTCCCCAGTAATTTTTGAAAATCATGAAGGGTGTGAAGATGGTCCACCCATAGTTGTATCTTAGGAATTTGGATCTGATTATCTTGAAGTTTAAGGCCCAAATAGGTATAACAGTCCTGTGTTTTAACCTTATTAGGAGCTATCTGTAGTCCCAAGGTAGTGAGGATTTTGTAAAGGTCCAAGTAACAATTATTAAGGTCATGGTTATTAGGTGCAGCAATTACAAATTATCCATATAATGTAAAATATAAATTTGTGGTTATAGCTCTCTCACAGGGTCTACTGCTTGAGCAATGTATTTTTGGCAAAGACTAGGGCTGTTGGCCATACCTTGGGGAAGAACCTTCCATTGAAATCTCTGCATAGAGCCCTGAAAATTAATGCGAGGGAGACTAAAGGCAAAATAGTGTCTATCCTCAGGATGTAAAGGAATGGTAAAAACACAATCTTTTAAGTCAATAATCATTTTACAATAGTTTTTGGGAATAGCCACTGCTGTGGGAATGCCTGGCTGTAGTGCTCTTATTCGGCACATAGCTTTATTAATGGCACACAAATATTGTAAAAGGCACCACTTGCCTAATTTTTACTTGATAACAAAAATTGGAGTATTCGATGGTGAGGTTGAGGGCTCTACATGGCCGGCTGCCAGCTGTTCCTGCACTAACATGGAGGCAGCCTCCAAATTTTCTTGTGTAAGGGACCATTGATCCACCCACACAAGAGTCTGAGTCTCTCAAATAATTTTATCTCCATGGGGTACAGGAGAGTCAGAGACCGACACTAAAAATCCGAATACCCAAGTCCATATGTATTTCTTTTTTGTATGGGTTTTATTGGCTCAACCAGTCCTTGTCTCAGTCTCCCAAGGCCTGTACCAGGGACAAAATTTATACGAAGCATTTGATGAGTCACCATGGAATTGGGACTGGCATGAATAACTTCCATTTGACTCAAAATATCTCGGGCCCATAGGTTAACAGGGAGGTCAGGAACAACGAAAGGAGTGACAATTCCCTTATTACCCTCTTTATCAGTCCATCTAAGAGCCGTAGAGCTGACCAGAGGATTTTTTGACTGTCCTATCCCTTTTAGGTCAGTCAAGGATGGGGTGAGGGTCCAAGCTGATGACCAATATTTTTGAGAAATAATTGTGGCATCAGCTCCAGTATCTAGAATTCCTTGGAATTCCTTTCCTTCAATAAGTAAGGAAATGGTGGGTCTATTGTGAGAAACGGGTTGAACCCAATTTACATCAGAGCAGCCCAAAGAGGCAGTCCCCCGCGGTAGGTTTGGGCAGTGGAAGTGCCTCCTGGATTCAAGGGAAGGAGTATTAATTGTGCAAGACTTGTTCCTGCTGGGATGGCCAAAACTCCATTAATAGCTGTGGCCAGTATTTTTTTTCTCCAGTGAAGTCATTATTATTAATGCCATGGAAGACATGAACACCATGTAAGTTAGTAGAGGCTCTTCCAAAAATAAGGTCACAGATATGAGATGGAGGGGGACCCATAATTCCAGTGGGTATTATCTGGGGCCCTTGCATTGAGTCTAATATTGTTTCGGTGGTGGCACAGAGGTCCAATCCTGTGCTGCCTGGAGTGGCTAGTTGGAGGGAAGCAATTGTGGAGAAGAATTTTGAGGTAGGTTGGGAGTTTGGGAGGGAACAAGTCTTATTGCCCCTGGTTTTGTCCTGGGGGATGTCGTGGCCCGGGGCTGGCCCCGCAGGGAGTTTCCCAAGAAGCAGGAAAGAATAGGCTGTCTGAGGGCATTTGTCTTAGATCTACACTCACTGGCCCAGTGATGACCTTTACCACATCTAGGGCAAAGGGTAGCTTGGGGCGGTATAGCCCCAGTTGAAGGAGATGCTATTCTTAGGCTTTGTTTGCCTGTCGGACACTTCCGTGCAAAATGGCCAGGTTGTTTACAACTAAAGCAAGTACGTGAGCCAGGATTGTGAAAGGTCTTGGTAAAGGTGGCACCTAGGGCAAGACCCATGGCATGGGCTGCACCTACCCCTGCATAGAGTCTAATAAAGTCAGAAAGTTTCCCTTTATCCTTATGTGGCTGAAGAACATCCTGACATGCCGGGTTGGCGTTTTCAAAGGCAAGATGTTTTACAAAAGAGCTTTTGCTTTCGCTTGGTCCAAGCAAGCATTCCACAGCTAGGTTAAGCTGGGGAACAAAGTCGCTATAAGGCTCGTCGGGCCCTTGTCGAATTTTTGCCAGGGAAGTGGTAGCCGAGGCTTTGAGGGAGGTGTCTCCAAGCATGTAAGCCAGACATCTGAATCTGCATCAAAAGTCCAGCAGGAAAATGTGCCTGTTCAGTTTTAGTGTCAAATGGCTCATTGCCCACTAGCTTAACATAAGTCCCGGACTTAGAGGAGGCCTTAGTTAAAATTTTTTGAGCAGTTTCCCGACAGTGCTCTTTGAAATCTGCATTCCATAACAGAAAGTCTCTGGCACTGAGGGTAGCTTGGTCTAAAAATGTCCAATCATTGGGAGTAAGTCATTGTGTGCTGTGGCTTTCTAATAAAGCCAACGTGTAGGGTGCAATGGGGCCATAGTGAGCACAAGCCTTTTTAAGTTTTTCAGGAAAATGCAGGCTTAATTTTTTGTAGACTCTGGGTTCCTGCCTGCCTAGGGCTGAACTCCTCATCCTCTGAGTCCTGATCTCCTCATTCCATTTCCCCGCTTCCTCCTCTTGATCCTTGTCTAAGTCTTTGACCTCAGCCTGGGCAGGCTTATCTATCTGACTGATGGTGACTGGGAAGGCGAGCACAGGTCGATGGAGTGGCTTCACCTTTGTATTAGACCACTGTAGGCCAGTTACTTTGACTCCATACCTAAGGCTAATGAACAGAGCTCAGAGTGAAGGGATCTTAATTCTTTTAAAGGTTGGATCTGTTCCTGTCTATGTTGGAAGGATGCTCACAAAGGAGCCAGTTTAGGCAAGGGAAGTGGGGAAAAAATATCTGGGGGGGGGGCATTTGTACCCTGAAGGGCCAGAGCACAAAAGGCAGGAGGGATATAGGAGGGAGGTGGATGTGTAAGTCCTATAGGCTGTGGCAGGGTCTTGAGAGGTGCAGGGTCTTCTGAATGGTAGCGAGCTGCTTCCTTCTCCAAGGTAGCCTCCTCTACAGGGGTGAATGATTCTCCGGAATTTAAAACTGGATAAAGGCAGTTGGTAACCATTGGAGCCTTATTCATTAGGGTGGTATTTTGAGGGGGACCAGGAAGGTTCCCATGGTCCTGGGGAGCCTGAGAAGGGTCTATGTCTATACTAACTGATGGGCATGCTGAGGGGATACGAGAAGTATTTGCATAGCCTCTTCCCCAACCTTGACAAGTTTAAAGGTACCATTGTCAAATGGTGAACTTTTAAGAATTTCATTAATTAAGTTTCAGTAAGAAAAGGTGGGAACAGGCACTGTTTCTGGGCCAAAGGATTCATAATAATCTTTTAAACAGTCTCCTACTCCAAGCCATCTTTTACCATCAATGGTCCTTTCAAGAGGAAACCATGGACACTGCTCTCTTATGTGTGAAAAGAAAAAAATTTAAGTCTTTTTTCTAAACACGCGTCCCCATGTCTGGAAGGACTCCTTGTAGCCTGACAAAAACAAATCATGTGACGAAACTGCTTGTCCCATAGTGGGTCAATCACCGTGCGTCATCTCCACCCTCCTCCTGGATCTGTCTCTCGGTGGTGTCTTCTGCGGTTATTGCAAGCTCCGCTTGACCAAATCTTCCAGGAGGACGGGAACCCCCTCAATCAAAAGCTCAAGCCCCAGTTGGTGGGCGCCAGATGTCCCAGCCGGCAGGACACATCAACGTGGGCAGCGAACCTAGATAGGGAGGAATGAAGGGACAAGAGACAGGAGAGATGACAGCAAGACAGGAGTTCTGATCAAGCTGCAAACTTTTATTGTTCACACAGGGGTATTTGTATGCTGGATGTGGGAAATCTCTCTTATCGGCAGTTCCTAGATGTCTTCACAAGGTGAGATAACCTCAGGAAGTTTCAGAAAGACAGATGGCCGCAGGATGTCTCAGGGAGACAGATGGCTACAGGATGTCTCCCAGACAGGATGTCTCCTGGTGGCTGTTTCTTGTAAGTGTCAGGCTATTCTTTGAAGGAGAATAGAATTCCTTCTACCTCTGACAGTCAGGGATTCAGTATTTTGAAGAGAAAATTGGAAAATGAATCCAATGTGTATGCAAATATTTGCTACCCAAAAGTCTTCCCACTCTCATTCAGAACAATGCCTTGACATTTCCTTCACCCCAATTAAGACACAATAAGAGGAGAAGAGTAAGAAAATCTGTGAATACACATCTGGAATGGAAAATTCTCAGTAGTTAACAACCTTGGAGGTGGTAGAGGTGTTTCGAAAAGAAAGGTACATGGTAAAAACTCCACAAACATGGAGCTCTGTTGGCCTAAAGACTTCTTGAGAAACTGCCTCTGAGGTTGGGCACTTGAAATATATGTTGTTGTCAGGAGTTTTAACTTCCTTTGTAGTGAGACCATCATATCTGGGTCTGCATCTGTGTGACCTCGAGCACATGGTTTCTTATTTTCCAATAAACATGAGGCAGCAGGGCTGAATTCTCTCTTTATAGGTAATTTGTTGCCATTTGGGAGCAAAGTGTCTCCCAGTGTAGACTTTGAAGCCATTTGGTCTTCCTCTACTTTTCATGGTGTTTCTTGCAGCTGCACTGGGAGTTTGGTATTTGATTCACGAAATACGAAGAGGTCAACTAGGACAGAGTGCTGGAGGGGTTCTGTCACGTGTGTTGGTTAAGGGTCTGCAGGAGAGTGCACCAACCAGGTTTCTATCCCACATAGCTTGCCCCCTTGACAATAGCAATCTGATTCTAAACATTGCCCTGAAACCTCTCGTATAACAAAATGCCTTTACATTCAAGGGTATGGGGGCTGCACCATGTCAGTCACAAACAATTTTGAAGCCAATGGCAGATCCACATGACCCCATCACAGATGTTTTAACAAACACCTACACTCCACTGCTCTAGGCCGACTACTCATCGGGCTCCAAATTACTGGCATCTCTGTTCTACATGATTTTCATCAAACCCAGTCAATCAAGGCATTTTCTGGTAGAATCATGATCATCTATAAGACATCCAAAGGTTCTCCACTGACACCTGTTCATGGCAATTTCAAAAATTTAATGGTATTTATCCAGCCTTTTTTCAAGGATGAAGTTTGAGGCACTGTGGGGTTTAATTCATTCAGGAACCATTAAATGGAGACGAAGCTCATTTCAATGAAATCTCTGGAGAATTCTAACAGGCAGTGCTTCCCAACGACAGGCTAAAAGGTCACATTAAGCCAGGCGTTTGAGGTCTACAATGTGTGATCCTTTTGTGTTTTGACTTGCAACTATGGCTGCCAATTCTTTAAGAATAAAATCATGTGATATCCTTCCTGAGATTCCCAGTGCTCTGTGGAAAGCCACCCTGGGCATTGATCTCAGTTTCCAAGGGCGACTCTCATGCGTGGCCTCCTAAAATCCCAACACAATACATGGCAATACTTCTTTGAGGTCAGTTCCATAACTCAGTTTCTAAGGGGAATCACACCAGTGTTCAAGCCCAGGTGGACCAAGTCATCTCTTCCAACGGCCACAAAAATGACCACAATTAAAACCAAAACACTCCCACATGGCCCTCATCTTCTTCCATATAGACACTAATCATAACCTCAGGCTGTAGGTTTCCATGAGGGCCAAAGCCAAAGACAGTATCCAAAATAAGGTCCCTTTCCCCCATTTGCCTAAAGTCAGTGTGGCAGGGACACCCTTCCTGTGAACCAGAAGTGATCAAAGAGGCCTGCCCTTAATACTGCTCTGATTCTCCATTTTGTGGCCTAATTACTGTGGGGTTTAGATTCCTTATGTTAATTGGGGTCATGAGAAAACCCAAGCACCTATGGCCTAGCCTCTGTAGTGATTTGAAGAACTCATTTGACCCAAATGATTCCTATTCTCAAAGATGGAGGTCAGGAACCTTACAGAGGAAGGTGAGAGACTTCATCCACAATGACTGCTCTTTTGGGTATTTTGGTTTTGGATGCACACATGGGATTTTTTTAGATCCATTGGGTGCTGAGAATCTAAGCCACAACCTCACACAGGGCCAAGAAGCTGATTCAGACACATCCCTTTCCAAAGCAATTAAGCAAAGAGCCAAAGGTGATGCCCATTCATTTCCATTTGAAAACTCTTCAGTCTTCACAAATGGGTGGCCTGAGGCAAAGACTTTCCTGACATTCAGGGCAATAGTACAATAGGTAAGCAAAAGGCCCAAAGCAGGGTTTCTCCACTGAGACTTTCCTGATCACACTGATATCTGAGTTTTCTGAGATGCTCACCATTGCCTTCAGCTATCCAGTACATGGCCATGTCACAGAGCTTAAAGGTGGTACATATCTTGGACACAAAACCATGAGCCTATTCTGGAGTTTAGCCAAAATTCAGAAAGAAAATAGGATCTTAGGAAGATATTAGGAGTGGCCGATCCATATGGCAAGCCGCAGACCATTCATAATAGGACAGGATGAATGCTGGTAAGATTTCTACTAGATAGGACATATGTATTGATGCGCTCTCTTTTCTAATGTCTACAACCACGGACAGAGTGGGATACACAGACATAGAAACACTCGCCTTGTCAAAAGACTTACTAGAAACAATTCACACCAAACCAAACAAAACGACTCTCCTACCTATTCTCAGAACATGAGACAAAACCACAAACCCACACCCACACCCACACCCACACAGACCCCCAAGTAGGTCTGTGAAAATATGGAGTGTCCTTTGACTGGTGGGCCATAACATATTGCCCCATAATGGGCTGTCCTGTCTCAGATCTGGTCTCCGTGTCCAACTCTGTGAAGCTGTTAGGAGCCAGCGGTGAGCCACTACCTTCTTTTTCAGGAAAGGCCCCTCCTCAGACCTTCCTGGCATTAGGCCATCCTCACATCAGTAGGTACCAAGAAAGACTGTCTCTGTCCTTGGAAAATCAAAACAAGTTTGACCACTGGGACATGAACTGGGACTGGCTCTGGGTGCCTGACTTCCTGTATCCCAAGTTCAGAGAGTTCCATCACCAAGGAAGTGAGGTGAGGTCACTTCTTTCAGGAACTAAATGAGGTCACTGCCTTGGCAACAACTTTGTCCTAAAAGTTGCTTCTAAGGGTCCCATGAGATGGAGGATGCACCTATTCGCTCTGACATTTTCACAAGTTAGAATGGTATATCAACCATAGGCACCCGGGAACAGCTCTCCACACAGGCCTGGTTTGGTCCATCTTCTCTACATTAAGATGAAAGAGGCTGATTCAGACACATCCCTTCGTCCTGACCAGGTTGTTTACCATGGAAGTTGACTTTTCCTCCCTCAGGTCCTTCATAGCTGCCTACATCTTCTCCATGGATCATTTCTGCATGGACCTTCGAGGTTCTCAGCAGGTGGAAGTTTCCCTACACTCCTGTATTGTAAGACCAACTCTGTCCTTGCTTTTCTGTAAAGTTATATTGAGGGAACAGTGTATGGTTAGGGTAATAACAGGTTCGATTTGGGTTAGGAATCATTCTGCACAATGAATATTGGTATTGGGAACCTGCGATATTTATTAAATTATATTGGTAAAATATATGTATGAAAACAGAAATCTAGGATTTGAAGCCCAGAAGGGCATTGGGCCCTTGATTGGGATACGTAGTGTTGAATTAGGTTCTGCACAGATGTCTCAGATAAATCCATTTACAATGGCATAGGACCTTCTACATTGGATGATTGAATGAGGAAGAGAACATCCAGTCAAAAAGGGATAGTCGGTAGGATTAGGTAGATAGTCGGTAGGTTTAGGAAGAAGAGTGAGTACAGGATTTGGACGGAAATTTCTTTTTTTTTTATTGGTTGTTCAAAACCCTACAAATCTCTTGACATATCATATTTCATACATTAGCATACATTAGCTTCAAGTGAGTTATGAACTCCCTTTTTTACCCCAAGTACAGTTTGCAGAATCACATGGGTTACACATCCACATTTTTCATAATACCATACTAGTAACTGTTGTATTCTGCTACCTTTCCTATCCTCTACTATCCCCCCTCCCCTCCCCTCCCATCTTCTCTCTCTACCCCTTCTACTGTAATTCATTACTCACCTTGTTTGTTTTCCCATTCCACTTACAAACTCTTATATGTAATTTAGTATAACAATGAGGATCTCCCTCCATTTCCATGCAATTCCCCTTTTCTCTCCCTTTCCCTCCCACCTCATGTCTCTGTTTAATTTTAATCATATCTTCCTGCTCTTCCTCCCTGCTTTATTCTTAGTTGCTCTCATTATATCAAAGAAGACATTTGGTATTTGTTTTTTAGGGATTGGCTAGCTTCACTAAGCATAATCTGCTCAAGTGCCATCCATTTCCCTGCAAATTCCAAGATTTTGTCATTTTTTAGTGCTGCGTAATACTCCATGGTGTATAGATGCCACATTTTTTTAATCCATTCATCCATTGAAGGGCATCTGGGTTGGTTCCACAATCTAGCTATTGTAAATTGTGCTACTATGAACATCGATGTGGCAGTATCCCTGTAATACGCTCTTTTAAGGTCTTCAGGGAATAGTCCGAGAAGGGCAATAGCTGGGTCAAATGGTGGTTCCATTCCCAGCTTTCCCAGGAATCTCCATACTGCTTTCCAAATTGGCCGCACCAATTTGCAGCCCCACCAGCAATGTACAAGAGAACCCTTTTCCCCACATCCTCGCCAGCACTTGTTGTTGTTTGACTTCCTAATGGCTGCCAATCTTACTGGAGTGAGATGGTATCTTAGGGTGGTTTTGATTTGCATTTCTCTGACTGCTAGAGATGATGAGCATTTTTTCATGTACTTGTTGATTGATTGTATGTCCTCCTCTGAAAAGTTTCTGTTCAGGTCATTGGCCCATTTGTTGATTGGGTTATTTGTTATCTTATTGTCTAATTTTTTGAGTTCTTTGCATATTCTGGATATTAGGGCTCTATCTGACGTGTGAGGAGTAAATATTTGTTCCCATGATGTAGGCTCCCTATTTACTTCTCTTATTGTTTCTTTTGCTGTGAAAAAACTTTTTAGTTTAAGTAAGTCCTATTTGTTGATTCCTCCTATTAACTCCTGTGCTATGGGTGTCCTATTAAGGAATTTGGAGCCCGACCCCCTATATGTAGATCGTAGCCAACTTTTTCTTCTGTCAGACGCAGAGTCTCTGATTTGATATCAAGGTCTTTGATCCATTTTGAGTTAACTTTTGTGCATGGTGAGAGGAGGGGGTTCAGTTTCATTTTGTTGCATATGGATTTCCAGTTTTCCCAACACCATTTGTTGAAGATGCTATCCTTCCTCCATTGCATGCTTTTAGCCCCTTTATCAAATATAAGATAGTTGTAACTTTGTGGATTGGTCTCTGTGTCCTCTATTCTGTACCATTGGTCCACCCGCCTGTTTTGGTACCAGTACCATGCTGTCTTTGTTACTATTGCTCTGTAATATAGTTTGAAATCCGGTATCGCTATACCGCCTGATTCGCACTTCCTGCTTAGAATTGCTTTTGCTATTCTGGGTCTTTTATTTTTCCATATGAATTTTATGATTGCTTTAGCTATTTCTACAAGCAATGCCTTTGGGATTTTGATTGGCATTGCATTAAACCTATATAGAACTTTTGGTAATATCGCCATTTTGATGATGTTAGTTCTGCCTATCCATGAACAGGGTATATTTTTCCATCTTCTAAGATCTTCTTCTACTTCTCTCTTTAGGGTTCTGTAGTTTTCATTGTATAAATCTTTCACTTCTTTTCTTAGGTTGATTCCCAAGTATTTTATTTTTTTTGAGGATATTGTGAATGGAGTGGTTTTCCTCATTTCCATTTCAGAAGTTTTGTTGCTGATATACAAGAATGCCTTTGATTTATGCGTGTTGATTTTATATCCTGCTACTTTGCTGAATTCATTTATTAGTTCTAGTAGTTTTTTTGTAGACCCTTTTGGGTCTTCTAGGTATAAAATCATGTCATCCACAAATTATGATAATTTAAGTTCTTCTTTTCCAATTTTTATGCCTTTAATTTCTTTTGTCTGTCTAATTGCTCTGGCCAGTGTTTCGAGAACTATATTGAATAGAAGTGGTGATAGAGAACATCCCTGTCTTGTTCCAGATTTTAGAGGGAATGCCTTCAATTTTTCTCCATTCAGAATGATGCTAGCCTGAGGCTTAGCAGAGATAGCTTTTACAATGTCAAGGTAATTAGCTGTTATCCCTAGTTTTTCTAATGTTTTGAACATAAAGGGATGCTGTACTTTGTCGAATGCTTTTTCTGCATCTATCGAGATGATCATATGGTTCTTATATTTAAGTCTATTGATGTGGTGAATAACATTTATTGATTTCCATATATTGAACCATCCTTGCATCCCAGGGATGAATCCTACTTGATCATGGTGCACAATTTTTTTTGATGTGCCTTTGTATCCGATTTGCCAGAATTTTATTGAGGATTTTTGCATCTAGGTTCATCAGGGTTATTGGTCTGAAGTTTTCTTTCTTTGAGGTGTCTTTGTCTAGTTTCAGAATCAACGTGATGTTGGCCTCATAGAATGAATTTGGAAGAGCTCCCTCTTTTTCTATTTCCTGAAATAACTTGAAAAGTATTGCATTAATTCTTCTTTAAAAGTTTTGTAAAACTCTGCTGTATACCCATCCGGTCCCTGGCTTTTCTTTGTGGGTAGTCTCTTGATTGCTTCTTCAATTTCATCCATTGATATTGGTCTGTTCAAATTGTGTGTATCCTCCTGACTCAGTCTGGGCAAATCATATGTCTTAAGAAATTTATTGATGTCTTCACTATCTTCTATTTTATTGGAATATAGGTTTTCAAAATAATTTCTAATTGTCTTCTGAATTTCTGTAGCATCTGCTGTGATATTGCATTTTTCATCCCATATGTTAGTAATTTGAGTTCTCTCTCTTCTTCTCTTCCTTAGCATGGCTAAGGGTCTGTCAATCTTGTTTATTTTTTCGAAGAACCAACTTTTAGTTTTGTTGATTTTTTCAATAGTTTCTTTTGTTTCAATTTCGTTGATTTTCGTTCTGATTTTAATTATTTCTTGCCTTCTGCTGCATTTGCTGTTGTTTTGTTCTTCCTTTTCTAGGGCTTTGAGATGAAGTGTGAGCTCATTTATTTGTTGGTTTTTCTTTTTTTTGAGGAATGACCTCCAGGCGATGATGGTTAGGGTAATAACAGGTTCGATTTGGGTTAGGAATCATTCTGCGCGATGAATAATGGTATTGGGAACCTGCAATATTTATTAAATTATATTGGTAAAATATATGTATGAAAAGAGAAATCTAGGATTCGAAGCCCAGAAGGGCATTGGGCCCTTGATTGGGATACGTAGTGTTGAATTAGGTTCTGCACAGATGTCTCAGATAAATCCATTTACAATGGCATAGGACCTTCTACATTGGATGATTGAATGAGGAAGAGAACATCCAGTCAAAAAGGGATAGTCGGTAGCATTAGGAAGAAGAGTGAGTACAGGATTTGGACGGAAATTTCTTTAGCAATAGGGTTTCAGTTAGAGAGTGAATGTAAATGTCAGCACATATGAAAATTCAGTCACAATGATGAACTTTGAAAAATATGTAGAAAAGCAGATAATAATAGAGACTTTACAAAATCAGGCAAAGTATAAAGTGAGTGATAGGATTAAACATTTTGAACACTGTTGAGTTTTAATATATAATCTTAAGAAGAAACAAATATGCATTGACCATTAGGATTGACATTTGAGAGCATTAGGAAACCTGGACATGGATGCTTTAAGTAATCCATGTTCACGTTCATTTTAGGCTTTGGTACAATCATAAGTGTGACCTTTGCATTTTTTGTCCAGAATATTACTGTCATAGAATGTATATGTGGATCAGGTCACATGAGCATTTCTTCAAGCATTTCTGGGAGTAAGGTTTTCAAGACCTATAAATTAATATTGGGGGTACAAAGAGGTGTACCCTGTGTCCATGAATATAGACATAATGCATGAATAGACCACATTTTGAATAAATAATTTAACTGTTCCCACTTTAAATAATGGATTGAATTAATATATGAAATATTATAAGAAATCTTGTATTGATATAATATCATTCATTCCAACCAGTAATACATCTAAATGTAATATTAGGGTTATGGATTATCATGAAAGGTGTGTGAGTATTGCTTCAAAAGTGATCCTAGAAATCAAAAATAATGTGTTTGGAAAGAAGTCTCAGAAAAAGACCAGTCAAGAAACATGGAGGAATACATGTGATCTGAAGAAGAAAATGATTGAAAGTGAAACAAATGCCTATAAACTGGCGAACTTGTGGATGAAATATATATCCCATTATGTGAATAAATTGAAGAAATAGTAATGAACCAGTGTTGAATAAAGTGAACATCCAAATACACATCATGTCCCATAGGAATCTACTTGCATTGATGTTAAACTAGGTCAGTTACTGTAGAAATATTAGGAATTGTATGCACCATTCACTAAAGTTAGTTTTCAGTACTAAGAAACAAATATGTATATCAGGAGAATGAATATTTTGAGAAAACTCTTGAGAAAATTTGATTATAAATCCACATACTTGAATATGAATGAGTTAAGGGAGTGTATAATAAGACACATATTTCATATTTTGAAAAATCTGGAGAATATATATATATATATATATATATATATATATATATATATATATACACATACACACACACAAACACACACAGACATTAAAAATAGCATAATACATGCTATATGAAATTCACCATGAAATTTATATCATCCAGAGATCCAAAAATATTTATTTTATTTAACATGGATTTATGTATAATGCTGTTCAACTAGGAAGCTCATGCATAGATTGAATTTTAAGTTCTAAAGCGTTTAGGAGGAGTGATCTCTTAAAATTTGTATCTGCCAAGTCAGCCACTTCACAAGAATGTACGTGTGGTATCAGGTAAGATTCGATAATTGCATGTAAAAACACATGTGCTGAATAGGCTACAGAGACAGGGAAACAGGAATTCACATATTTGTTAACTTTAAAACACATGAAGAAATATTTTAACAAATAATTGACTAGATTGCTAACTCCTACCCTAAATAATGCAAAAGGCAATTCCACTATACACCATGCCTTCTCTGAACTGCTTGTATTTCTATTTTTTTGGTTTATTTTTCTCCATCTTATTAGGATTAGTTGTCAGAGTCTAGTAGGGTAAGTGTTAGTGTGAGGTATTCAGTATTTTGAAAGGAAAATTGGAAAATGAATCCAATGTGTATGTAAATATGTGGTACACAAAAATCTTCCCACTCTCATCCAGAACAATGCCTTGACATTACAATCGCCCAGAGTAAGACACAATTAGAAGAGAAGAGTTAGAAAATCTGTGAATAAATATCTGGAATGGAATATGCTCAGGAGTTCACAACCTTGGAGGAGGTAGAGGAGATTCCAAAAGTAAGGGACAATGTAATCATTCCAAAAACATGGAGCTCTGCTGGCCTAAAGACTTCTTGAGAAACTGCCTCTGAGGTTGGGCACTTGAAATATATGTTGTTGTCGGGAGCTTCAGCTTCGTTTGTAGTAAGACCATCAAATCAGGGTCTTCATGTATGTGACCTGGAGGACATGATTTCTTATTTTCCACTGAAAATGAGTCAGCAGTGCTGAATACTCTCTTTGTAGGTAAACTGTGGACACGAGGGGCTAAGTGTATCCACATGGGCCTGTAAAGCTATATGGTCATTCTCCACTTTTTGTGGTGTTTCTTGCTGCTGCACTGGGATTTTGGTATTTGCTTCACGAAATACAAAGAATTCAACTGTTACTCTGTGCGTGAGGGGGTTCTGTCACGTGTGGTGGGTCAGGGTCTGCAGGAGAATGCACCAACCAGGCTTATATCCCACATAGTTGCCCCCTTGACTATAGCAACCTGATTCTAAATATTTCCCTAAAACCTCTGCATATAACAAGATGCCTTTACATTGAAGGGACTGCTGGCTGCACCACATCAGTCATAAGCCATTTGGAAGCCAAAGGCAGATCCACATGACCACACCGCAGATGTTTTATCACACACCTACCCACCACTGCTCTAGGCCCACTCCTCAGCAGGCTCCAACTTCCTGGCATCACTGTTCTGCACAATCTTTATGAAAACCAGTCAATCAAGGCACTGACTGTTATTCTTATGATCGGCCACAGGATATCCAAAGAATCTCCAGTGCCAACTTGTCATGGGAATTTTAAAAATTTCATGATATATTGACCTAGCCATTTTTCAAAGATAAAGTTGGAGGCATTCTGGAACTATTAAATGGTGAGGAAGCTCATTTCAATGAAATATCTGGAGATCTCTCACAGGAAAGGCTTCCCAAAGAGTGGTCAAAAGGTCACATAAATCCAGGAACATTGAGGTCTACAATGTGAGGTCCATGTGTTTTTTGACTCTCAACAATGGTTGCCAAGTTTTTCAAAATAAAATCATGTGATATCCTGGCTGAGATTTCCAGTGCTCTGTGAATAACTACCCTGGGCCTAGATCTCAGTTTCCAAGGGCGACTCTCATGCGTGGCCTCCTAAAATTCCAACACTATTCATGGCAATACTTCTCTGAGTTCAGTACGAGAACTCAGTCTTTATGCGGAATCCCACCAAAGTTCAAGACAAGGTGGACCAGGTAATCTCTACTAACCGCCACAAAAATGACTACAATTAAAACCAAAACACTCCCACATGGCCCTCATTTTCTTCCATACAGACACTCATCCTAACCTCTGGCTGGAGGTTTCCGTGAGGGGTGCAGCCCAAGACAGTGACCAAAATAAGCTTCCTTGCCCCTCATTTGCCTAAAGTCAGGGTGGCCTGGACACCATTTCTGTGAACTAAGAGTGATCAAATAGGCCTGCCGTTTATTTTGCTCTGCTTCTTAAATTTGAGGCCTACTGATGGTGGGATTTAGATTCTTCATGTGAATTGGAGTCATGAGAAAACCCAATCACCTATGGGCTAGAATCTGCAGGGCTTTGAAGAACTTATTTGACCCAAAGGAGCCCTATTCTCACTTAATGGAGGTCAGGAACCTTACCAAGGAAGGAGAGAGACTTCGTCCACAATGATTGCTCTTTTGGACATTTTGCTTTTGGATGCATACATGGGATCTCTCTTTAGATCCATCAGGTGCAGAGAATCTAAGCCACAAAATTACACAAGGCCAAGAGGCTGATTAAGACATATCCCTTTCCAAAGCAATTAAGCAAAGAGCCACAGTTGATGCCCCTTCATTTGCAGTTGAAAACTTTTCTTCAGGCTTCAAAAAGCTTGGCCTGAGGCAAAGACTTTCCTGACATTCAGGGCAACAGAACAATAGGTAAGGAAAAGGCCCAAAGCATGGTTTCAGTAGTAGGAAACAAGTATGTATTTCAGGTGGATGAATATTTCTGAGAATTATCTTGTGAAAAGTTGATAATATATCCACATACATGAACATGAATAAATTTTGGGAGTGTATAATAAGACACATATATTTCATATTTTCAAAAATCTGGAGAGTGTATATATATATATATATATATATATATATATATATATATATATATATGCCTATATACACACACACACACACACACACACACACACACACAGACATTAAAAAGTACCAATATATATGCCAATCGAAATTTATTATTAAATATATATAATCCACACATCCCAAAATATACTTTTTACTGAACATGGATTTATATATAATTTTGTTCAGCTAGGAAGGTCACCAATATTTTGAATTTTCAGTTCCAACAGCATTAAGAGGAGTGATCTCTTCTCACAATTTGCATCTGCCAAGTCAGCAACCTCTCAAGTATATACATGTGATACCAGGTAGGATTCTATATGTGCATATAAAAACACATGTGATGAATAGGCCACAGAGAAAGGGAGAGAGGAATTCACATATTTGTTAACTTTAAAAACACATGGAGAACTGTTTTAATTAAAAATTGAGTAGATTTATAATTCCTAGTCTATATAATGCAAAAGGCAAGTCCAATTATACAACATGACTCCTCTGAACTGCTTGTATTTCTATTCTATTTTGGTTATTATTCTCCATCATGTTAGGATTAGTAGTCAGAGTCTAGTGGGGTATGTGATAGTGTCCAAAATAAGCTCTCTTACCCCTCATTTGCCTAAAGTCATGGGGGCCTGGACACCCTGCATTTGAACCAGGAGTGATAAAATAGGACTGCATTTAATACTGCTCTGCTTCTCCATTTTGAAGCCTACTGACTGTCAGGTATAGATTCTTTATGTGATTTAGAATAATGAGAAAACCCAAGCACTTCTTTAGGGCTATGAAGATTTAATTTGACCCAAATGATCCCTATTCTCACTTGATGTAGGTCAGGAACATAACAAAGGAAGGCAAGACACTTCATCCACCATAACTGATCTTTTTGCCATTTTGGTTTGGATGCACACATGGGATCTTTCTTTAGATCCATCAGGTGCTGAGAATCTAAGCCACAACCTCACACAGGTCCAAGAGGCTGATTAAGACTCATCCCTTTTCAAAGAAATTAAGCAAAGAGCCACAGGTGATGGCCATTCATTTTCATTTGAAAACCGTTTTCTTCAGGCTTCACAAAGAGGTGGCCTGAGGCAAAGACCTTCCTGACATTCAGGGCAACAGAAACATAGGTAAGAGAATGGCCCAAAGCAGGGTTTCTCCACTGAGAATTTGCTGGTCACACTGATATCTGAGTTTTCTGAGATGCTCGCCATTCCTTACCGCTATCCAGTACATGGCCATGTCACAGAGCTTGGAGGTGGTACATATCTTGGACACAAAACCATGAGCCTATTCTGCAAAGTGGCCAGAATTCAGGAAGAAAACAGGAACTTAGGAAGATAGTAGGTGTTGTCCCTCCATAAGGCAAGCTGCAGTTCATTCATAAATTGGGCAGGATGAATGCTGGGAAGCTTTCTACAAGACAGGACATATCCATTGATGCATTCTCTTTTCTAATGTCTACAACCACGGACACAGTGGGATACACAGGCATTGAATCACTCACCTTGTCAAAAGACTTACTAGAAACAGTCCATTCCAAACCAAACAAACTGTCTTTCCTACCTATTCTCAGAACATGAG